>NC_089174.1:32127783-32432995 GCF_009819655.1 Sylvia atricapilla
ATGTATTTTCTATTTAAAAGATTTTATCTGTAGTTCGTGTGCCAAACGCTAAGCATGTTGTGTAAAATTCAGATGTTCCAGGACAATTCATTTATTTCCTGCAGTTGGACAATAGGGCATCTTTTAGAAATATGTCCTCGTTTTTGGTAAATTGTTTTCCATATCATTAAGTAAATGATTGCAGACTCTAACTGGTAGGTGCCTTTACCATAAATTACATTGTACTCCATTCTCACTGATGCTTTCTTCCAGTTCTCCTTTTAAAAAGAAGTCTTCAGAAACTGACCTTCTTTCCCTGCTTTCCAAGACCTCAAGATAGCTCAAATCAGAGTAAGGACTGTCTACGCAGAAGGTGCTGGCTGGTATCACTGAAAGCTGAAATCAAGATACAGCTGTGGGCCCTATCGTGATCTCTCCAGGAGGACTGATACTAGTGTTCATCTTCATGGACTACAAACTTCATCTTGCCCCTGACATTTAAGGATCAGTGGTGATCACCTTCCATGTTTTCCAGCATCACAGTATGATTGCATCTTTAATTAGGAATACCTAGTGTTTTAAGACTTTTGTCTCTTATATTGCATTGCAAAATCTGGCTAAATTCAGCAGTCAGTTGCAGGGATTTTCTTTTCTATTTATGTGACTATTTTCCTGGAGCCTTTTATGACTAAATTATCTCTGAAGTTTTTGTCTGTTTGTAAAACTTGTTTGCATTGGAAGGAGGATGTGCTTGAGGCAGTTTAGAGAACAAAAACTCAGGCAATGGCTTCATAAGCCTCATTTTCTCTGGAAAGTTGACTGAAAAGCAGGAATACAAAAGAAGCCAAGAACAAGAACAGAAATTAAGAAGGCAATTAAGTAATTAAATAGAAGGAGCAGGAAACTTCTAAAATTTAACTTCATTTCACAGATTTTGCTGTGAAGGAGAATAGGTTGTAGACACTGAGGAGAAAGGTGTTATTGTTGGTGGTATGTCACTTAAGCTATGATGAAAAGCTTTTTTTTCTGAAAGGAAATGATACAGATGCCTTTAAGATTACTTAGTCTGTTTTGCCATCTTCTTAAAGGTTCTATGTAATCAGATATTCACAACCAAAATACTTTGTCTTTTCTGGCCTTTGTCATGAATTTGCTGGTGCATTTTGAGTGAAAGCAGTGAAAATTTCTTATGTGTTCAGTCCTTAAGAGAATTCTGATTTGATCTGTTGCATACTTTGAAGGTTTGGGTAAGAGACTGGCTAGGAAGCTGCTCCTGAATGTGGTGTATGCGGAAAGCAAGCAAGCAATTCAAACAAGAACTTGTCTTGCAAGTTTGAAAATACCTAACACATTTTAGGTTGTGTGTAGTCCAGTATGTGTACTGCACTGTACTTATGTCCTGGTTACAGACAGGACAGGGGTAATTTTCGCAGTAGGCAAGTGGTTATTCTCTACCATTTACATAATTGCCTTGAGCAGGGAAAAGGCATCCTTCCAGTTGAGGGTAGTGTGGAGGTGATTCATGTATGGCAGATTGCTGTGTGATGAGCTTTTTTTGCATGTGAATAATTTCTTGTACACCTTGTTATTGATACTGTTGCTGTTATTGTTACTTTCTTACTTTGTTGATGTTTCAAGTATATTGTTATTACCTCAACCCATGATCTTTACCTTTTGTGCCTCCAATACCCCTCCCCATCTCATGGCAGGAGGAAGGGTGAGTGAGCAAATGATGCTTGGTTTAAAGTGATTCAGTGTGAGTGCTAAATTAGGAGACACCGTTCCTAAGCCACAACAACCTTATTTGGTGCCCAGCATAGGGTCAAAGGGTTCAAATAACAATTCATCTGACCAGAGTGGGTTTGAAACAAATTTGGTCTAAGCATTTATTAGGTACAGAACAACTGCTCGTACTGTGATCTGTTCAGGTAGGTGTGGTACCTAACCCTGTATATACTTCTGTGTGTGCACTGTGTGTCCACCACAGTGCTCTGCACCACAGAGCACAGAAAGGGATCAGGATGGCTTTGTTGCTGTAGTGTGTGATATCAGTTCACAGCATGATAACATCACAGTCAAGGAAATCGTCTGGGATATGTGCTCAGTGTTCTTCTCCTATCCTGGCCTTGGATGCAGCGTCTGGGAATTCTTTAGTTATCATACCCAGCCTGTGAGGAGAACAGGGAAGGAAGATTTTCCCCACCTTTATAACCCCGTTTTATTCCTTCACACCTATTACAACAGCTTTTGAGAATTTTGAATTCCCTTTGGATGTTAAGGAAAGCATGTTGATGCTGCTTAGTCTGCTAGGTCTCCTGAGTGTGGTTTTCACCATGTTTAGAGTCAAGAAAAAGATTTTTAAGAATGCCATCTGCAGCAAGTGTGTATAGTTATAAGTGACATGAAATGTGGGAGAAAATGGGCCAACATTTGAGGGTCTGTTCTGCTCCAATGGTTTTGAAGTTCACTTCTGAGCAACTGCAAGACCCTGATGAAGTGGCAGAATATTTGAAAGAAAAATGCCATGGCAGTCCCAGAGAGGCAAGCAGTTATGCACCATGCTAAGCTTTGGCTTCTATTTATTGCCTGCTGCTTGATACTAGACACCTCAGGGGTAAGAGGAAGAAATCAGACCAACAGCCACTGTGGCCATTCAAACTGCATCTGAACTGCAGGAACAGCCCATGCTGATAGAGCAGGAGGAAGAGGCAGGGCCTGAGATGTTCACCAATTCCTATCCCTGGATGAGCTGCAGAGTGTGCAAGATTTCTTGCACACAGTCTGACCTGGCTGCTCCAGTGCTGCATTATCACAGCTCAGGATATGAAACTAGATGATAATGAGCCGAGTAGCTGGCATCCCTCTCCCAGGATGTGGGCACTGACAAGGGGATTGGGAAGAGGACGGAAGTTCTCAGCCTTTGCAGATGACTGCTGTCAAGTGTGAGAGAAAGGTGCTCTCTCAAGGATGATCTAGCAGCACACTCGGGCAGGTGTGACACCATGGAGGGAGGAACCCAGTACCTGAGAGAACTGGCTGTGCTGGAGGTAATCTCTAGGGATTCAAATAATGTGCAGTTCCCTGTAGATCCAGATGAGGTCCAGTGTGCACAATCCATGTGGCAGAAGTTTGTGTGGAGCACACGATCATCGTGCACCAACTCATTGGCATGGATGTCCATGAAAGGAGAAGAACAAGCAAAGTACTTTAGGCGATTACTTAGCTAGAGCAATATGATGATCATCTTTATTTGTTCCCTGCTGATCTGCACCTTGTCTGTGGAAAGACTGTCCAAGACTGTGGACAGACTCAAAAGACTGGAGCAGATGAGAGAGGAAATGTCCCATGCTCCTCCATTATGGACCAGAGTGTCTGCTGTTGGGAGCAAGTACCCCTCTGCTCAAGAAAGAGGGTACAAACCACAAGGTAACCTGTGGTTTTTGTTGTGTGACCGCAGAGAGGATGTAAGGAAGTGGATGGAAAAGCAGCCTCTGTGCTGGCAGCACATTTATGTGAGTTGAGAGGAAGAAGAACCACCACAGGAAATTCAAGGACAAATGCAGCTCCAGTTACCAGCCAGCTCAGAAAGAGTAGAAAGTTTGATGTTATTTTCAGTCCTCTTGAAGTTCTCCAATTTATATTTACAAGAAATGAGCAATGAATAATATGACCATAATTAGAGGGGCCCTTCCTCGAGCCAGGTGGAAGAAAAGGACAATAGCATCTACTGGACAGTGTGGATCCAGTGGCCTGCCATGTCAGTCCCACAGCACTATCAAGACTTAGTTGAAACCAGCACATGATTTTACCCTGATGTCATCAAGATATGTAGGGGCATAATCCATCTCTATTTCTGAGGTGACAGGGAGCTGGGCAGCTGAATGTACTGGGAGCTGAAGTGACCATGACTGGGAATGAATGGCAAACACACCCCATTGTGACTGGCCCAGAAGCCTTTTGCATCCTCAGGAAGAGGGTGTTTCAAGGATCCAAAAGGGCATTTATTGGACTTTTAGGATAGCTGATTGTATTGGGTTTGCATTACCTGCTTTTGAAAGCAGGGGCTATAGGGAGTGGATTCTGTGAGAAGATGCTAGAAGCTTCCTCAGCATCTGGCAAAGCTGATCTCTGGCAGCTCCAGATATGAATGTGGCCAAGGCTGGGCTGGTTAGAAATGGTAGTAATGCTTCAGTGATAACATATTTAAGAAGAGGAACAGAAAGAAAAGTATTGCACAATTTTTATTGCATCCAGAGAAGAGTGGAATGAGAATATGTGAGAGGAACAACTCTGCAGACAGCGAGGTCGGTGGAGAAGGAGAGAGGAGGTGCTCCAGGTGCCTGAGCTGAGCAGCTTGTAAGATGCAGCCTGTGCCAAAGACCATGGTGAAGCAGCTATGCCCTTGCAGCCCCTGGAGATCCATGAGAGTGCAGAGATCCACGTGCAGCCCATGGGGAAGACTCACACTGGAGCAGGTGGATGCCCAAAAGAGGCTGTTACCCTGTGGGAAGCCTGTGCTGGAACAGGGTCCTGACAGAGACCTGCAGACCTGTGAAGAGAGGAGCCCGTGCTGGAGCAGATTTCCTGGAAGGACTTGTGACCCCGTTTGAGACCTATGCTGGAGCAGCCTGTGCCTGAAGGACTGAGCCCAGTGCAAGAGTGACCCACACTGCAGCAGTTTGGGGAGGGCTGTTGCCCATGGGATAGACTCACCTCTGAGAAGTTTGTGGAGAACTGTCTCCTGTGGGAAGGACTGCTTGCAGAAATAGTCTAAGGACTCCTCTCCCTGAGCAGAGGGAGAAGCAAGGTGTAATGAGCTGGCCATAACCCCCATTCCTTGTCCCCCTGTGAGCCACTGTGGGGCATAGCTGGGACAGAGATAGGGTGCAAGAAAGGTGTATTTTTAGATCTTATTCTTCTCAGTATCCTGCTCTGATTTTGTTAGTAATAAATTCAATTAATATATCTAATTCAAGCCTGTTTGCCCATGATGGTGTTTAGTGAATGATTTTCCCTGGTCCTTGACTCATGAACCTTGTTAATATTTTCTCTCCCCTGTCCAGCTGCAAAGGGGAGTAATAGAGAGTAATTTGGTGGGTGCCTGGCATCCAGTCAGTGTCAATCAATCACACTGCTATAGAAATAGAGGACATTATGTAGCTGAATACCTTGTCTGGTGTTTCAGAGGACCCTTCTGCTGTGGGAGTGCTGAGGGCTGAAGAATAACAGGTAAGGTCACTACCACAACAATTCGGTGTTGGCAACATTACACCAACCAGGGCTCCATGACCCCATCCGTGAGATGGTTCTTGAATCACGGCACCAAGGAGCAGTCAGCGAGGCTCTCTCACCCTTTAGAGCGCTATATGGCCAGTGCATAAGTCCAGTGGGGAGTGAAGACTGACAGAATTGTTTTGGTCTGAAGGAAGTTAAACCACCACTGAGTGCTGCTGTGATGTATGTGCTGGAACTTCAATATGAACTGGAGTCCAAGGCAGCAAAGTTCTGCCATTATTAATATTGCTTAATGTGTTTTTCTCCCTTCTTTTAGAGCAGAGTGCCTGCAACAGTTTGCTTTTACCTGGAGGATATCTAATACACCTGTAATCAACTTCCCCAGGGCTGGAAGCACAGCCTCGCTATTTGCCTTGGACTTATCCACTGGAATAGAGTGTAAATATCACTGAATGACAGAAATGGCCAGTGCTCTACCTCTACACTGACTTGTGGATGGCAAAAAAAGCCCTGTGGGCATGGCTAAACCCGTTTTGTGGGCAGTGGAAAAAGACCAGTTTGCAGCACAGAAGTAAACTAAATCTGTGCTGCTTAATTCTGGCAGAATCTCACTGCCCAGCTAGAGAAGCTGGCTGTAAAAATATATCATGTAGATCCACACTCACCCAAGAGTTGGGCTATTGGAAAACATCAAACAATGGCCAGGTGGATTGGTCCATTGAGATTAAAGTATCTTGGGTGGGCCTGGACTGGCAGCATAAAGGAGAATTATTTCCAAGCAGTGAGCCCATCAGGACACATCAGTTGTCAGGGAAGAGATGCAACACAATGATGATCTTGTGATAAGGGATGCACTTAATGATGGACACTATTTTCGAGGTTATTCATAAGTGAAATGTGCGTTTAAGCAAGCAGATGGGTAATGCCACTGTGCTGTGGTGGACAATGGTCAAAATATAAATACAGGGTGATTTGGCAGGTTAATTGCATTGTACTCCCACAAACCCACCAAGGCAAGCCCTGAGTGTTGACAGCGGTGTAAAGAACCACTGGATGGCTGGATGTGTACCCTGTGCTTCACACCACTGCCTGAAGCACCATCCTGGGCCTTGAAAAGCAAGTCCTGTGACAACATGGCACCCCAGAAAGAATTGAATTGTACAATGGGACTCATTTCAAAAATAGCCTCATAGACCTCGTGGCCAGAGAGCATGGTATTGAGTGGGTATCATATTCCCTGTCATACACCAGTCTCTGGGAAAATTGAATGACAGCAGACTGTTAAAAACCACATTGAAAGCAGTGGGTGGTAGGACCTTCAGACACTGAGGTCTGCACTTAGCAAAGGCCACTTGGTTAGTTAACACTAGGATCAATTCAGTTAACCATGAATTGACCTGACCCTACCTAATCAAATCTCATACCAAAGAAGGGATAAAGTTCCTGTGGTGCATATTAGGAATGTGTTAGGGGCGACAGTTTGGATTAGTCCTGCTTTAAGCAATGGCAAAAACTCATCAGTGGGACTGTATTTGCTCAAGGACCTGGGTGCAATTGTTGCATAATGCAGTTGGATGGGAAAACATGATGTGTACATTTGATTTTTAGGTGAGAGCAGTCTGTAATGTTTTGTTGTAAAATACTAGTAGCTGAATGGCTTAACTGCCATGGACAGTGAGTCTGGACTGCTCCAGATACACTGGTCATGAGCTCATGGTGCAGCTTCCAACAGCCTGACAGCACACCAGCCCTCCTGCTCTGGAAGACATCCAGAGCTAATGGAACTCACAGTCACAGACTCAATGAACTCAACAGACATCTTGGAGGGATGGCCACTGGTGATGGAAATGGTACCTGTGCTTGTGTATATATATGGTATGTGTATTGGTGGAAGGTGTGGGATTTGGGCATAAGTTATATTGTGCATAATAAGGGCTGGATAGGGTCCTGGTTCTTTCCAGGACAGGGTTATTTTTAGCAGCAGCCAGGATGGGTCGTGGTTCGCACCTGGTGGTTATTGTCTACCACCTCCCATCATCGCTGGGGGCAAGGGGATGGCATTTCTTCTGGTTGTGGGCAATGTGGTGGTCATTTGCTCAGGGCAGGTTTTTCTGTGGTGTGCTTTTCCATGTATGAATCAATCGCCTTTCTTGCACAACCATTATGTATTTTGTGTGACATTGTTCCTGTTACATTTCTGATCTCCTTGCTATTTCCAGTAAATTGTCCTTTACTCAACCTGTAAGCTTTGCCTTTTATAATTCTTCTCTCCCTTCTGCCTCACGTAGTGGGGGAGGAGAAAGGGGGAGTGAGCAAATCAGTGCATGGTTTGGAGCATTGTGCTGTAGAATCTAAGTGATGCATTATGCGTTAGGCAGTATCACATCAAGCTTTGCAAGCTGAGTAATGGCAGCAAAAAAGGTAAACATTTCATTTAAAAAAGAGGAAAAAAGAAAAAACAAGGAAATTTCTTGGCTAGTAAAATGTTTCACATGACCCTGTGTAGTACTGCTAATAGCAGTAATAATAATATTTGGGAAAAGAACCCCAAATCCATTACATTTATACTATGAAACAAACTTAAGAATGTGGTTATAAACTTGGGTAAATTTAAGAGGCATCTCTGTGCAGAGCTTCTAACTATTTCAGCTTTAAACTGAATAGTAATGAAAGAAAATAGAGTGTGTGGGAATGAAAGAACTGAAACCTTTTAAAAGCTTGGTCACAGACTTTTTTTGTATTTATTTTTAAATATAATATTTTCATTGGAAGGCTATTTCCTGTTAAAATTCCAGCAACTCTGTGTCTGATCTACTAAACAAGACCTTAAAGGTCTTGAAATTTCTGTCTTTTAAGTACAATTTGTCCTTAAACTGTATTATGTTATATTTTTGTTACTATGGAGGATTTTTTCCAATAAACAAGAAAAAAAAAGGCTTTTAGAAGTAGCTACCAGGTATTTGTAAGGTTTTTAGTTGAAAATAGCATACTTTTGGTTCTTTACCAGTGTGCTAAAAGATAAGTTGTTTCAGAATAGTCCTTATAAATCTGTGCAACTTTAGACACTAATGATGAGCAAGATAGGAATGCTGTAGCAGATGCTTTTCAGAGCATAGTTCTGTGAGGGATTTGGGGGGAATCTTATGAAGTATTTTATGAAATATTATGAAGAATTATGAATCTTCTTTCTCAGTTTGTAAGTGCCATGAAATGAGAACTCAAATATTATACCTAAATAGCGCTTCTTATTGCCACAATTAGAAAGACAGTTCTGTAGAGGATGCACCGTTAGTCTTAAATGTATGTATGTATTATGTTCTTATTCTTCAGGAAAAAAAAACATTGAGTTATTGAGTCTTTCAAAAACATTGAGTGCCATTCAGTCTTTCTAGGAAAAGTAATTATTTGTCTTAGACATTTTCTCACACCTCTCTGCAAAATTTACTCAATACATATAATGCTTTTAACCTCTATTGTACAGGTTTTTCGCTAAAAAGATTATAAGAAAATATTGAGTAGGTATTTCTAATCTTCTAAGGCTTCTAAGAATCTCTTTTATATGCATTAATGTCTACTTTAGTCTACTTACTGGTAATTATTTTTTTAATTGGAAATTATTTTAAAACATCCATCATTCATAAAGTATAATAATTTGACAATGAGATGGATTGATGTAGTCTTAATTGGTGACAATGCCAGAGTAATTTTGTCCTGTGTTTGTATGTGGCATTGGCAGAAAAGTTGATTAGTAAATTATTTTTTGTAAGGCTTTATACCATATAGAAAGAAGACAGCATTGCACCAGATTTATCCATTTTTTAAAAAAAACCCAAGCTTATTAAATATAACAGGAGGGTAGGCACAAACAAGCAAGCAAACAAACAAACAAAACATCTTGAATTTTGAAAACCAGAAAAAGGAAACAAAATAGTTGCACTTGTATACAGAAACACTTACGGTTTTAGTAACCATATAGACCAATAAGGAGGATGGGAAACCTTCTGGATTTAGAGGTAGGATTCTTGAAGCTTGTGGGCTTCTTGAGTAAGGATGGCTTGTTCATAGATCTTGAACCATGGATTATACACTGGGATTCCAGCTGCAGGATTAACAGCTGAGAGCTGAAGATGACACACTACTGTTTCTCTCAAGAACTACTCAGAAAATGGTCATTTCTTCTTTACTGAAGGTTATGAAATCACATTATCCTTTATTCCTTTCCTCTGACATAACTACTCAGGAGTTTCCTTGTAACTCCAGATGGCATATTCCTCTTTTGAAGTCACTGCCTTTGACCAATAGTGTTTGATTAAGTTTATGTAAATGAGAATTCTTTCCTTGTCTTTGAACATTTTTTACCAGTCCCAAGTAGCAGCAAATCTTAAAAAGAAGTGCTAATTCTTTTCTATTCTCAGCATTTCTCTTCCTGTGGCTCAAAGAACTGGGGAGAGACAATAGTGAAAATTCACAGATTTTAGTTATGAATTCTGGCATGTACATATGCCTACAATATAGGCCTAAGCTACGTAGTTTGAAAAAACTAGAGATATTAAAAATAGTAACATGTGCTATTTGTCAGAAATGTGCATTTTCACAGCCTTTTTTGACAATATTATGATTTAATGGCTGATGTAGCTGCCTTAGATCACAGCACTGCATTCTAATATTACAGCTTTAGGTGGAAGGCATACTTTCTGTTTCATCCACAGTGAGGACACTTTGTTCCCATTCTCTTGTTTGGTGCATCTTATGGCAGAATTTGGAAGGAAAAGGTATTCAAAAGGGTTATAAATGAGAGTTTAATTATAGACACTTAGACACGCTCTTTAAAAATATGAAGGAAAATATTTTAAGTGTATGGTGGAGAATAATTTAGGAATACAAAATTAACATTTAATTTGAAATGTTAGTTAAGTTTGTCATATAAGTTTATGACAACAGCAAATGTGGAAGGTCAGCAGGGGGAAGATTGCAAGATAATTCTAGAATTTGTTTCGAATTATTTGCGGCATTCATAATATTTAGTAAATAAAACCATCATGAAACTGATGTTTCTGTTTCATTGGGGTTTTTTTAATGCATTATATGTCTTGTTTTTACTGCAACAGTATTGTATTCTTTCTGTAAATGTTGTGTATGCTACAGCAAAGTGTTCAAAATAGGTGAGAGGCAATTTGGAAAATTTAAATAGAGATCTTCAATATATATGAACAGAAACAAAAATGGGCCATGGGTTCTTTTATAGAGAGAATTTTTAATTTTCCTTTTCTTTTAAAAATCTTCTAAATTTTTTAAAATAATATTTTTTATGGATAATCTAAATTGTAAACAATTAAAAGGATTTTTACCACAGAAAATTGAGTAAAAATCTTTTACCATGCCACAGTAGAGCTCAAGAAATTATAGCTTTTAAACAGATTTCTTGCATATACTCTATGTGGTTTTCAAAATAATTTTTAATATTCAGACTGTTTAAATATACAGAACAGTAGGAATTTTATTGAGCAGTAGTATCTCAGGCCACTGCTGTCGTTCTTGCTGCCTGCTGTGCAAGTGCAGATGACATCTTCTGTCCTGTAAAGGGGCTGGAAACAGTTATGCAACTCAGGCTAGATAAAGGAAATCATTGTTAAGGTCTCACTGAATGCATAAGCTGAGTGATGAAAAAATCTTGTCAGTTCTCTCATCCCCTTTTAGTTTTGTAAGGATGTTAGGGTAATAAAGAGATATCTCCAGTAAGATAAGAAGCAATAGCAGAAAACACCTTCAATGATTTGGCTAATTCACTATACTTTCAGTGCTGCAGTTTGACATATCCCTCAAATTATGGGTACATTGAGATGTGCATATTCAGCAGATGTGCTCATAAAAAAATTCTGTTGAAGATTTAGCTAAATGCTGCTTTTACAAACTGTATGTCTGAGAACAAAGGCTTATTATAGTAAATATAAATATTACAAATTTATCTTAGAAATCACATGGAATTTCACGTGTATGTTTGTACTGGAAGGTTTTTACAGTTATGTTTAATTGCTTAATCTGAATGAAGAAATACCCAATTAGAACTAAATATAATTTTTATATATTTCTTCCATTTGATTGACATTGAAAAAGAAAACACACACACAAAAACTACTTTTCAATGGTAAACACTATGAATTTTAAAAGCAAGAAGTATCTGTTGTATTAATTTGAATGTTATGTAGGTTTTTTTAACACACCTAATGATTTTTGGTAAAAATAATTTCATAATTTACACTTGTAAGAAGTGGGAAATTATTACAGAGGTTAAATTTTGTTGATACCACGTATTAAAATAAGAGACCTGAAAAATATTTCTCTTTAAGCTAAACTGTACATAGGTTAAATTTCTTGAGTAGCTACTAAAAAGACTGACAGCTATGTTGTTTTAATGTTGATGAACAGTCCTCTAATATGTTTTGAAAAGGACTAGGCCTATTAAGATAGAGACTTTAAGACTTGCAGCTGAAGCAGATTTTCTAAGACCATTTGTCTTAAAACATACAATAGTTCATCATAATAGTAAACTGAAATATGATGGAATGATACTTTTTTTGCAGCTTAATAACAAGGGTTACATTAATCTCCTTTACAGAAAAGAGTGAGTTATTAGTGCTAAAATACTTTGACAGAATTTGGAGTTTCAAGAAAGAGTTGTCTCCTATACTATTCCAAATCAGAATTTTAAGACATTGATTTCTTTCTTAGAAAACAAGCATTGAGGGTTTTGCCATCAAAGGAGGGGCTGCATCATAATGGTTCTTTTAGAGCATCGAGACTGTCTGCTCTTTGGAGCAATAGGAGAGGAGGAGGGGCCTTGCTAGCGGATGCCCATCCTGCTGCTCTCAAGGGAGACAAGGAGGGTGGGCAGCAAGCTGGTCGTATACTTCTGCTTAGAGTTCAGATTAGAGTTAAAATCTTTTGGTGCACTGAAGGCCCTGGCCCTGGTTATGCTAAATAAGAGTAAAATTTTTTTTCTCAATTGTGTTAATTTATGTCTTGATGGGTTTTTTTTTCTTCTGAAACATTTGTGGATTTAGATTTTCAGAAGGAGAAATTAGTATTAGCCATCTAAAACAGTATTTAAAAATGGAATAATCAAATGTTGCTTTTCTTCTGTAAACCAAGACTGAAAGGAATAATTGCTTTGTTTTGACAAGTGAACTAAAGAAGTATGACATAGAAGTCTTACAGGAATGCATGCATGAAAACTAGACTGTCATGTTTACAAGGTGATTTTTTTCATATGATGAATTTTTCAAACAGTCAGTAGTCTCTAAACTATATTAATATTTTTTCCAAGGAACACAAGCTTGTTTTGGCTGTCCTTTAAGGAAAAGAGTTACGATTAAATATAAATACACAGTTTTGCTTGTGCAGCTATTTTATGAAAACTCTATCTCATTCCAAACTGTAAGTATTTTTTCAGTATATGCAGATATATCTATTATACAGTTGATTTTACACCAATCATTGATTGTTCTACAAGACAGCTGAATAAAAGATGGATTTGAGTTTTAAGTATTGAATGGAGTTAAAATCACATTCTGTGTAAAACCTTCATAAGAGAAAAAGGAGTGTGTGACCAAGTCTACTGTAAGTGGTATCGTACTTGAAGCAAAATCTACTTTCAGTATTCCTTTTATCTCAGTTATGTAAAGTGCTGTTTATATGGTTTCCATTTAACTTCTACTTTTAATTAGTGTCTTTAATTGCAGTAACATCTGTTAAGTTTTATATTAAAAGACTGACATTTCCTTGATAGTTTGAGAGATGTATTTGGTTTACATCCAGGCTTTTTCACCAGCAAGTGATTGAATTTCAGCTACATCCCAAAATGTTGCAAGTGTTTGAATTATTTGTGAAGGGGTATTCTGTAGCTTCTGAGAATTTAAGAAAACACTTTATCCATGAAATATTTTATATTAGTGTGCTGTTAATTGAGATGTGCATGATAGTATGCTTTAGAGAACTTCCTTTTTTTCTAGCATTGTTTTGGAAGAGAAACCCAGAAATGTGCATTTCTGCTACTTTTATGTTTACACCTATGACCAAAACCAATCATCTTGACCTTGCATCTTAAATCTCTGATGTTCTTTTAAAACATGTATTTTGTAGACAGTTCACTTAGAAAAATTCAATCTCTTTTTCTAGTAGTGACTCTAGATAATAACCAGCACTATATTTGCTTTGTAAAAGAATATTGCTTGCAGGAAAAATAATGTATTTATTATATTTTGCTGCCCAAACTGTGTGCATCTGAATGTTATAATTTTTCCTCTTCTTGTTGTTGCAATATAGATAGTATTAAATATTATATATTAAATAGTAAACCTGATACACAAAGGTAGTGTATTAGTTTGAATAGGCTGGTGGGTTTGACTTGTGTTTAGCAAATGAGTACAAAGCAACATGAAGCTTGGTTTAGTCTGGATTTTTATGTTTGCAGTGATGTGCTGACTTTCCAGAAAGCAGTTACCCTTTGGACAGAAATTATAAGTATACACACACACACACACACACACACAAAAAAAAAAAAAAAAAAAAAAAAAAAGTTTACCATGTAATATGTTTATTTTTAGTTTCCATTTATTGTAGTGAGAATTTTCTTTTTAAGTCTTAAAAGGAAGAAAAGCTACTGCTGTGTTGAAGGTAAAAGGACTGATTTCTTTAAACTAAAGAAATGCAAAATACTATGAAACCTATCTCAACATTTGCATTTCTGGTTTCCCTCTGTAGCAGACTACAAGAAGCATAATAATCTAATATTTTTATTATTATATAATCTAATATCTCCAAAGAACAAGATGTTGTATACTTTGATACTTTTAGTCTGCGTCTTTCCATTATTTAACCATTTTGCTGTATTTGTTTTACAGATTCTAAAAATGGAATGGGGAGGAGCATATTCTTTTGATTCTGCCAATTTAGACTGTTTGTTAAACGTCCTTCCTGGAGAACTGGAATTTCAACAAATCCTTAATGATCTTGATGAGAAAATAAAGAAGAACTCTTCCAGGTAAAGAGTATTTTATTTGTATCCAAAATACTAGTGAAAGTCATTGCATTTGGGAAAAAATGTGGCTTAACTTATCTTTATTTCCTAGTAGTGTGTTAAAATTCTGAGCAATTTTTCAGCAGTAATTTTATTTTAACCACTCGAGCATTTAACATTTTTAATGCCATATAATTATTGTTCTATAGTCTTTCTCTCTATGCTATTTTTAACAGTTGTAGCATCCTTTTCTTAGGTTCTGTTGCAGTAGGTGTGATAGTGAAGGATGAAAATTGAATTCACATGACAGTTGTATTTTCTACTACTATGAGATAGAATTTCCTACTAATGAGATAAATTTTTGTTGACTAAAAGAACTACAGAATTTGACAAAAAGCAAAATTTAAACTCACTATGGTTTTCAAGCATTTCTAATGGAAGTAGAAAAATTAATTAAGTTAATAGATATGTATTTTTCCTTATATGATCCATTGTTTTACTATTTCAGTTAAAACTTGTGTGCTGCAATTATACATTTTCTTACTACAATTTATAATATATTTCTTTGTCCACTTCCTTGTAACATACAGATTTCCAAAAATCAATATTATAGAAGCAGTGGAGTACTAAAAAAGTTTCTTATTGATGCAAGTTTTTGCATGCATACAAAACAATCAGCTTTGGATTTTGTGCATTTTTTTTAGCTTTACTCTTTAGTACCTTGGTAATACTTTCATCAATGAAAGATGCTCTTTAGCAAATGAAGGTTTTGTCCTTTTAAAAACAGTAAGTATACAGTCAGAGATATAACGAATTGGGGGCTTTTATATTGAGTTCTGAAAATGGCTACCTTTATATAACTGTGCATCTTATATAGAGTTGTATGATTTCAAAGAACATCCTTCATGACATCTCTTTTAAGATTGTATCATTTCAATGTAGCCCACGTTTGTCAGAGGTCTTTGCTCCCAAACAGCTTCTGGAAGGATGGAAATAAACCATTACCATATCTTGCAGAAAGCTGCCTTAGATAATTTCTCAATTATTGTCATATTGGTGATGATATGAGGGGTTTTTTTTGGGTGGGGGCGGTTATTTCTATTACTCCTACCTCATATTTTCATCTAAAAACATAGTGTTTACTAAAATACTTGCAGTATTAATAATCCCATTGTAGCAATATTAGTGAAGATCTGGTAAATATGCTGTTGTGGACCACTGCACAATAAAATTTCATGTTTGAGTTTTCCAGCTGTTGACATTAGTGAAATGTAGATACTTACTTAGAGATTAGTTGATGTCATAACACAGTTAATTACTCAGGTAATTAAGTTTCGATTGTATGTGGTTTTGTGTATCTGGAAAAAACAGCATCAGCATTTTTATCATAACTGTTGTCACCTCTTCAGCTACCAAACAAAAGTGATTTTGTTGTCATTATGCAGAGATATCTTGAGAGTTAGGAAGATTGTTCTCAAAATGAAACTTTAGAATGAATGCTTCACTATTATTTTTTGCTTTAATGTGTGAAAAATGTATGCTGCTTTTTGAGAAAACATCTGACTATGGGACAGGAAGCCAGCTGTTCTTTCTTTTAAGTGGTACTTTGTAGCCACTTAACATTGTGTGTTACATTTTACATTAACTTCATCACAGTGGAGGTGTTTGTATGTCTTGAAGGAGGGTGATTGTCACCGTCTTACCTATCAAGTTTTACAAATTAGAGAAACCTTTCAGGATAAGTTTTGTAAGACCCAAATGATATTTTATTAAAGGAGAGCAGGAAACTGGATAAGGATGTGATGTACAGCAATGCAGGTCAGGACAAGTTTTGTATTTCTGCTGAATTGACACTTAAGCTAGCTGTAATCTTATTTTCACAAGGAAAACCAGGAAGTAGCTCTATAGTTACCAGGTGCCATTTTGCTCCTGAAGTATGTCAGTTTCAGAAATTGAGAGAGTTTAAAATAAGATGGACAGCAGCTGATGTGACTTTTAAATTAAAAAGAGTCCTTTTATTGCTAATATATTAGAGGTAGCATAGAAAGAAGTAATTTTCAAGTTACCATTGATCTTTGTAAGTGGTATGATAAGAGCAGCTCTATGTGATACAGTGGTACAATTGAAATACAATCCATTTTTCATCAGGTAGATTTATGCTTTTATTAGACCACAGAGAATGAACATAATAGTATACATCATATATATATATTTAAAAATAAAATATGGTGTAAAAATTATGAGGCAAGAGTGTATAAATCATTTGATTGCTCATTTATTGCCTTCTAACTGAATAGGTTTTATAAAATTGTGTGACATGACAAGTCAGATATGGTTTTCAGCTGTTGAATTACCTTCGGTATTTTTGTAATGTACCAATTCTATTTGGTGCTATAACAACAGCAGAAAAGGCCATCTGTGTGCAGTTGTTTTATATGCAGATTTTGATGTTGTAAGCGGTTCATTCATTCACTATTATGTAACAGAACTCTTATTACACTTGAATGTCAAGTTTATTTTTACATCAGTTTATAGAAGCAGGTGAGTATGAACTCTCAAAACTATCGTAATTGCTGGCCAGTTTTGGGTACAGGGGTGGTCTCAAGGTTATTCTCAAGTGTAAAGTGGTATTCATCGGGTTGACCTTTTTTTTCATTTTTTCCTTTCACATTTATTTGACTTTCACTGCTTATCAAACCCGAGTATTTGGATTATTTTTCCTAATTGATAGTTTAGAGAACTAATAACATTTCATTTATGAACAATCCACAGAACGAAACTTGCAGCTTGTATTTAATACTTCTAAGCAGGAAATACAGTAAAGAGCTTGAAACCAAGCCTGTAGTTCATAACTTGAAGTGCTTGCTAAGCATGAGGTCTCCTCAGCAGTTGATTTTTATTTCTGTATTCGGTTTTGTATTCAGTGAGTGCTGCCTTTTAGTTCTGATGAAGCAACAAGGTTTTATGAGCCTGTAGGACAGTAGGAGATAATCTAGGTCTTTAGCAACAGTACAGTTCTTAGAATTCAACACAATTATTCAATAATAATTGTCTCTCCACAGCACCCTGGAAACTATAAATTTGTGAGGCTTTTCAACAAATACCTAATTTGACTTCAATCTAATAAATTTTGTGTTAGTTTAACTCAGCCTGGTTTTTTTTGTTGTTTTTTTTTTTTCCTGGGGAGGGGAGCCACAGAAGTGGTTTCTGTGACAAGCTACTAGAAGCTTCCACGATGTCCGACAGGGCAAATCTCTCTGATGGTTCTGAAGATGGAACATGCTGCTGGCCCAGTTAGAGAAGTTGGTAATGCCTCTGTGATGACACACTTAAGATGAAAATCCACACAAGAGCAGTTTTTTCTCAGGGGTGGCAAGGTGCCGCTGCCAGGACCATCTCAGCACTGCATGCGCAGCCATGAGGCTGCCACCATCTTGGCACAGCCCACAGCCAGCTTTGCCTGCCTGTCTGTCCTTAGCCAGCTGTGATGCAAGTGGATGGGCAGGGGCAGCAATGGCAGCTTCTCCTCCCTGGTGCCCCATAGGAAGAGAGGCGTTGAATGATGCTGGCAGCGTGGCGGCCCCACTGCCTGTGTGGTGACAGCTGGGCCATGTGGCTGGCAGCAGAGTATGGCAAGTGATTCCTCCACACAGAACCTACACGAAATCAACTTCTCAGTGCTATGAGATCCTGCAGAAGTTCTTTGAATGGGTGGAATTTGTTGGCAATGGTATTTAAGAGCACCAGGCTTTTGTTGTAGTCAGAGAAAGAGGAGGAAGTGAGGACACGTGGAAAAAGACAAGGCGGAGCACCAAGGTCAGTGAAAAGAAAGAGAGGGAGAAGGTGCTCCAAACACTGGAGTTGAGATTTCTTCTTAAGCTGTGGGGAAGCAAAGTTTCTCACTGTAATCCATGAAGTTAATGAGGGGGATGGAGAGATCTAGTTGCAGCCTCTGGGAAAAGTGCTTATGCCGAAGCAGGTGGATGCTAAAAAAAGCTGTAATCCAGTGGGAGACCTGAACAGAGGGAAAGGGCCCTTATTTACAGAGATAAAGAAAAGAGGGCCCTTGTTTCCAAACTAGAGCAGCTTATCCTTGAAGGACTACACCTCATGAATTAGTGGCTCACACCGTAGCAGTTTTGGGAAAACTGTTTTGCCCACAGGAGGGACTCACATTATTGCAGGTTGCTACTTGTGAAATTGGAACCACTCTGGAAAAGTTCACAGAGAGCTGTATCCAATGGGAATGACCCCATGGCATAGCAGAAGAGGAGCTCCTTTCCCTAAGCAAACTGAAGAAAAATTTCGGGTGACAAATCGACGAAACACTCTCATGCCCTGTCTCCCTGCGTTGTCGGTGGGAAGGAGAGAGGGGCTGGGGAAGAAAAGGTGTTTTAAAGGCTTCTTCTACTCCTCATTATCCTCTTCTGACTCTGTTAATAGTAAGTTTACTTTATACCTTTAAGTTAGAGCCTGTTTTGCCGTTAGAGTGTTTTCTCCTGATCCTTAACTCCAGAGCCCTTTGTTCCTGTTTTCGTGGGTGCATGGTGTGTTAACCAGTGTCAAGCTACGACAAACTTCAATCTGACCTAATTAAGTGTAGTTTAGTCATAAGGACTTTGAAGGTCTATTTTGAAGGGTTGCAAGGAGGTCAATACTAGTAACTGCTTATAGCATTGCATCTTTCCTCATCACAGTTAATATGAATTATGATAATTTTTGAGAAGTAAAAAGAATTTTACCTTGTGAATTGTGGATCCGGAAAGTGTCTCAGTAAGGATGTTAGTATGATGTGGTCCCGCTATTGATCATAACTGCTGATTTGTCAAGAAATGCTTACCAATATCAAAACTTTACGACAAAGGGATGGAGGATATTAACTATCTCATTCTATTTTCCTGTATCAGAACTGCCTTGTGCAAGGGCTTATGTGTTTTTAAACTGAGATGTGCTGCAGGGGTTATCTTTCAGTTTTATTTTGAAGGAAGTCTTGGTTTGTTCTGCTCTGGAATTTCCAGGAAACAGCTTTGTCTCACATTCCTGTTAGTCAAGAGATTTATCAAAATCTTGGCACCTCCAACCAAAATTCCAAGAGTGGTTGAGTATTTGTGAGAATTTCAAAATAAGGGCTAATTTTAGAGGGAAAAAAATTATGATTTTATCAGTTTTACTTGCACCTAATATTTATCACCGCTTTCAAAAGCAATTTGACTCTTTTGGGTGAATGTAACTGGCTTGTTGTACCAATGTATTACTTTAGTGTTTGCCTGACAATTTGATGCCTGTAAAGATATTAGAGCAATATTATTAAAATCTTTGTCAGAATAGTAATTGTCCAATCACTTTACTGGACCAATTGCTAGGAATAAGTAAATAAATTGAGAAAGAAATGTAGTTTTTTCCCCTGTGTTGTCTTTGTGCATAATCACTGAGTCTGAATTAGTTGTTCCATATCAACTTGCTAGCTGGGCAACACAGTTGCTCAGAAATTGGCTGTTTTATTGACACATGATTTCTTTACTCAAATATTCAGCAATTATCACTGTGTCAGTACCTTAGGTGGTTAATTAGCTGTCATCTACATCTACAGAAGCTGTAATCAGATGTTTGACTGCCCTGCAAAGTATCCCATTTCATTTCAAATGAGCATATATAAGATGATAAGGGTTTTGAACCCTTATTTGTCACTGTCATATTTTGGCCAATGGAGTTGAAGAACTCATGTTCTACTGCCTGTCTTCTGAAATAACTTACCAAAACAAAGCTTACATCTTGTGGCTGAAAATCTCAAGGTTTTAAGGCAAGAGTGGAAATTAAAGGTGGGTGGGGAGTGGTTCGGTTAGAACTGACCATTCTTAAATGATTAACTTGCTGAGTAACTTTCTCTTGCTGAAGTGTAGAAAGTCATCAGCATTCTATTTCTTCTAGTTTCAATGACACAATATTACTTCACAGTTAGAGTAGATATGTTTTGTAAGTAGATAAATTTAAACAAGAGCTCTGCAATAGTTTTCAAAGTCCTTTAACCAGGTGCAGTGTCTTTGGTTTACATCTTAGGTTTCAATATCAAGAGGAAGTTTAACAATGAAACTGTCTATGTGAATTGTACTTTTAAAAGTATTTCTCCAAATTTTTTTTACTACTTACAGTAGGTCATCTGATACATAGATTTCCAAATTATATGACCTTTTTTTTTTTTACAAATGCCCTATACCTCTAGCAGTCAAGCTTTTTAGCTTTTTAATGAGTAGTAACAGTAGTTTTATGACACTGCTTATATCTTCAACATGATTTCATTTATTTTAAAGCAGTCTGTTCTGAATGAAAGACATGTAAACTGATTCTAAAGGTGTGTTTCCATGAATATGAGGATCCTAAGAATAAGGAATATGAGGTTAAAAGATAATTTCACTTTATAGCTTAGCAGTTTAATTTAACCAATATTATTGCCATTTTATGGCTGCTCCCTATGCTAGGTGAAATAAATTTAAATGTACTTGTTAGAAATTGAAAGGGGTTAGGAGATCATACTTCAACTTACTCATAATAATCTTAGGCAATGGAAAATGATTTATTGAGACAGCAGCCCTTATTCTGACATAGTACTTTTCAAAATAATGTTGTGTGACGTTGTATGATAGTATGATAGTGCTTACACTGTGTGTTCCATTACAGTACTTTTTAAACTGTTTGTCTATTGATGAAGCCACTTAAAAGCATTTGCTTCAGATGATTAGGTAATTTGTAAAAACTATCATTAACTTAATAAATGAGAGTACGAAAGAGTTCTTACATTGATATTGTCTTTCTGCAGTGCAGGTGCTTACCAAATGTTTCTGTATAAAAGCACTCCAGTGTGGACAGATAATATAACACATCTTTGCTTTGGTTTGTTACAGAACTGCAAACACTCTACCGTGAGAAGGAGAGGGTATTTCAGTCAAATTATTTTCACTTGCATAATGGAATGCTAGTAGTACTAATCACAAAAAAATATGTGCCCACAAAGGCTCAAGGTGCTACTTGTGTGGAACTAAAGGTTTGTTTCTTGAAAAATCAGTCAACTGAAAAAAAAAAACAAAAAACCAAACCATACAAGCATAACTATCAGGGTTTTTTTTTTTGCTATAGAGAAAGTTTTTTTTTTTTTTTCTTTGAGATTTTACATTCCACTCCTTCCTTAGTAGCTTGGTGACTGGTTTTTTTCTGTTTGTGTCTAAATAGTTCTACAGGTTCCAAAAAAAAGGTTGAGTCATCTGTGGACAAAAAATTTATTGAGAGATGGTTAATTTGCACACCCATAGTATGTATATAATGTCAATTGACATAATCTGGATTAGTGCCTCTGTATGCTCAGAAAAAGAGCTAATTTGCTGCTCTTAACTTAAAAAAATACATTTGCCCTTAATGAAAAACATATTATTGGGAAAAAAAACTAATTTAGCACTTTATACGTGCTTTTTCAAAAACTGTGCATTTAAGAATAAAATTAATTTAAAACATTAAGCATATTTTTCACATGAAAATTATATTTTTGTTTGCAGTTTCTGAAACTTGCAAATTTCTTTTCTAAACCAGGAAATCAAAGTCTCATTCCACCTATACTGGTATGAAATTATAAAGCTTTTGTTACCAGCCTAGGTGGCGAGAATAATTTTAATCATATTTAGCAGAAGTCTTTCACTCAAAATGCTTGCTTTCTAAAGTCAGATAATGCACCTTTTTTTTTTTTTAAGGTAACCAAATTCAAAAATATTTAATTCATGTAATTCATATAAAACAGTAACTACTCTAATAAACCATATTCTTGTATTACTGAGTATTGACAAAATTCTTACTGAGATGCAGCAGTGGTTGTGAGACCTTGTTTAGTTACAGAATTCTGTATGCTGCAACTAAACAGGGTGAAAAGATGTTTATTCAATCAAAAACAGCTTTAGTCCTAATCAAATGTTTATTTTGGGAGGATAAAAGGATTAAATAAAATGAACATAGTTACAGTGATTTATAGTTGTGAGGGAGATAAGGAGCAGGTGAGTGGCACTGAAATCTATCAATTTAATGCCCTTATCAGTATTGGGACCAATTCCCAAAATGTCTGATCTTGAGAAGGCTGTTGCTTCTTCATAGCTTGTAGTTTATTACCTTTCTCACAGATTCATGTGTCAAAGATAAGTTTAAAAATTCACTCATAATAGTAGTAGATTGGCACAGATTTAACAATGGTAATGTCCTTTATATTGCACAATGCTGTAATCTATTTATGTTTAGGATACATCAGCAAACCACAATAAGAGCCTTCTGTAATGTCCCAGGAGCCTACATGTATAAAGAAGGCATTTACTTTCATAGTCCTGAGAATAGATTTCACAAGCTAAAAATATACTTGCCAATCTTTTGTCAAGTTTAGAATTGGAATTCATGGCTGGGCAATTAAACCTAATTTTGTCTAGATCTAAATTCTATTCTTTTTCTAACTGAAACTATATAAAATATTAAACATTGCTTTTGAAAAAAATGTAGAAATGAGATGCCAAAATGGTGGTTTTGTAAGAAAATTAATAGAGTTAGATTGTGTGAATTTGTTTTGTTTTGTTTTCACTTTTGTGTCCACACAAATAGAAATAAAACGATTCTGGATATTCAATTGTTCTTGTGATCTTTGCAACAGAAATCACTATAATAAACTAACAGACACATCTGGTTTCGTAAAAAGAGTTACAATTCTAGATGAATGTTAAAGAGTGGATCAGCTCCTTGAAAATAAGATTGTTTTCTTTCAAATATCCTAATGACAAAACAAGAAAGAAAAGATCTGCTTCCTCAGCACAACTGGCTCTAAAATTCTTTTGAACATTTTCTGTGATGCCAATGGGTCTTTAAGAAGTTATTAATATATGTTCTGTTTTATAAAACAGCTGCTGATTGCTAAAGGAGCCAAATGACACATTCACCTTTGAATACAGTAATTGATTCAGTTTATAGTCTCTGCTTTAGCTAATTAAGCACCAAGGACCAGATATTAGGTTGGAATGTCTTACTCATTAACTACTTGATTAAAAAGAATAAGATTGTTTGAAAGTGAAGCCATACATACTCTTGCTGAGGATGGTACAGTCTTGGCCTGAAGAGAGATTTTTTAGCTCTAGTTCAGCAGTACTTAATTGTTTATTCTGCAAATTCAGGTCTTATTTTCTGCGGGTAGCGTAATCCGTGAATAAGAAGGACTAGTGTTATCTTAATTTTAAGTAGTTTTTCTTTTAAAAATATGTAGTATATTAAATACTTTTGTCTCCAAATAATGAAGAAAAATCCTGTGACTTTTCTTTGTTTCTTTCTTTTTAGCATAGAAAAGTGTCTTAAGGACTTGCAATCAGATGTAAATGACATACGTACTGATGAAGTACTACAAAGCACAACCGATTGCATTCAGTGGCTAAATAACTGCAATTTTAGTTCTCTCAGACCTTCTTCTACAGACCATGGAGAGCTACTGGAGTTCCTTAAGACCCTGGTAAAAAAAATAAAAAATTATTAAAGGCTTTAATGTTGGAAAGTTAGTTGTATGATTGGAGGTGGGAGAGTGGGTGGGCGAGTTCAATTATTTTTCTCATTTCACTCTTTACTGTTTTGAGTGTAGTTCATAAATTCATGTCTCCAGCAGGGTGTTATGTTTCCTTTTGATCATGCCTTAAATAGACAAACTTGGAACAAAATATTTTCACAGATGCTACCGTATGTTCACTACTGTTTGGATTGTTTTGGAAAATGCCTTGGTACAAGAAACATTGGAAGTTACTATTGCACTGAGGCTGTTAGTGTTACTGCATGTTCTTCACTTGTATCAGTATGAATTTAACTCATTTAATATATGTTATTGTCTTTTATGCTTTATTTAAACATAAACTTCCTACCTGCTATGTGGCTGAGGAGTAGGTGGTAGGTGTCCTGTCCCTGGAAATATTCAAGGCCAAGTTGTACTGGGCTCTGAGCAGCCTTATCTGGTTGAAGATGCCCGTGTTCATTGTAGGAGGATTGTACTAAACGAGCTTTAAAAAAAGTCTCTTCCAGTCCAAATGATTCTGATTCTACACTTCCCAATGAGAAACGTGGGAGCTATTTTCTTAGTTACCAAGTTATACAACTAGATGCAACCAGAAATCCAATTTCACTTCAATGAAAAGTACTTTCATAATTTTAGAGAGTATTTTTATCCAAAATTTTTATTAAAGGTTTACATTTGAATGTGTGTGTGGAAATGGAATTGAATTGGAAGATAAGTGAAGGTTAATCCCTCTCTAAATTATGGTCTTCAGATTTATATATGAACTATATATGTGTGCATTTGATTTGATACATGTATGTGAGGTCAAAACAAATAAACAGTATCCAGTGATTTTCCTTGTCACTTTTGTGCCATGATTTAGTTATAGACCGTGAGCAACTTCAGGCTAAGAGTAGCTGTAATGGAAGAGGAACACTGTAGAGAAGTGGAGTGTTTTCTCTGACTAGCGCACAAGCTTCATAAAATCAGTTCTTGGTTTTTTTACTCTTAGAACTCTTGTTGCTTTCAGTCACCATTGATTCCACTGGACATTGACCTGTGTCAAATGAGGAAGTAACTTTTAGTGACACCAGGTCTTCAATGTTCATGTGATGAAGAGTGGTTTTGTTCTCTTCTGACAAAAATGATCAATATGAATGTTGCTATTAATAAGCATCCCATTCAAAGGTGTCAGAGACTGCTACATGATCATACTTGATCTAGATAAAATTAGAGAATCTCAGAAAAAGCTGACTGTGGAGTTCTTGATTTCAGGAGTCTTTTGTTATTCCTCTTGGTCCACTTAGATCCTTACTAAATTCCCTCAGAAGGTGGCATGGCACTGGTGACATATTTGTGTCCATTCACTGCTTACGTCCTGCTCCAGGGTCTATTCATGCCATATGCCTGAACACCAGATGGCGGCATTTGTTTGGAAAACACTAAAATGTCCCCATCTTATACAAAGCGTGCTTTCTAGCTCTCCAGCTTCCCAGGAGCTTACTAACTGCATGACAGTCTTGCTGTGAGCTGTAGTATCCAGCTAAGCCTTGAGAACGGCTCTGTGGCAGGCTGCTAAACAGACAGCAAAGTGAGAAGCCTGAAAGTCTCAATTCTGAACAGTTTATCATGAAAACATTTTTGGAGCTCAGCAACTTTCACATCACTATTTCCAGGTTTATGGCTTCTTAGAGAATCCAGCCTGTTGTGTAGATGGGATTACAGATGAAAAGTGTGTCTGTACTGTCTGTCTGTATCTCTAGTACCGACTGTACTACAGTCTGTCGGTAAGAAGTTACATTCACAGTAGATAATTTTCAGTTCCATAAACAGGTCTGCAGTAAACTATTTTCAGAAATATTCAGCATTAAAGAGACTATTATGAGCTGACCTTTCTTAAATTTATATCTCTATCTATTGAACTAATTAGATAATTTTCTCTTGCATGCTTTTAATTAAGTATATAGAATTCATATTCAGTAACAGGAACCTTCTTTTTACTTCAGGACAATATCCCAATTCATTGTTATCCTTTATTGTGTGTGTTTATTTTGTTCGGAATTTTGTTTATCTTTTAAGCTGCTGAGGCAATTGAAAACAGTACAAAGTTCTTTTTGGGCTTTAGCTGGGGTGCTTTATTTAGGTTTATTGTTATTGTCATGCATTAGTAAATTCTTATGAAAATATTGAGAATTTCTTGATGAACCTGAAAATGTTATACATGAGAATTTGTCATTTTGTGTACTATCTTGTAACTCAATATTTAAAAAGCTTAATATATGCACTAACACATTGTCATTAAATTCTGTTCCTGCTAAAATAATGGTAGATTATCTCTTTCACCAAGCCTTCATCTTACTATACTGGTTTATTGATATGGTAGGTAGTTGTCCATACTAGGCAGTAATCCAGTTGGTAAACTGCAACTGGTTTTCTGCATGTTATTGTTGTCACTAACTTTTTGTGCTTCAAAGGGCAGTTTTTATCCTTCTCCAAAACCTTTTGATAATAATTTGGATCTTTTCCTCTTGAATAGTGTTGGCATCACCTTTTGCTATATTTTTATAGATTAATTTTTGAATTAAAAAGCCTGTATCAATATAGGCAATGTGTGAAGACACTTGATGACATTTTCAGAGCTTCAGAGTTCACTTCATGTGATTTCTGAGAATCACTAAGTCTAAAATGGCATCTGCAAGCTCCAATTTTAATGCTGTAGTTCAAGAAAAGAAAATCTGATCAGTTATGTATATCCATTTAGATATGTGTGATTTAAGATTTGAACCAGTTGCAGATATTTCTATTACATGCATATGCTTTTGTAGGATGATATTCAACTGATAATTTCCTTTATTATTTTGTCTTCCATATCTTTCCTGGTTGTAAGTAAGATGAATTAATAAGAATTATTTTGAAAGGAAGATCTAAAATGGAAGAAAAATAGGTAGTCTGTTATTTTTAAGACTTTCTTTATAAGGGACAATCATGCTCCCAGTCTGTTATTCAGAATTAGGTACTGTAGTGAAATTGGTTATTATTTTTTTTTTTAATTTTTGTCAAGAAACTCTAGTCAGAGTAGAGGGCAACAGAAAGGTAAACCCTCTAAGGTTTGTAACAGATTAGAAACACCTAGAACAAAGAATAGGAGTTCTGAATTTTCAATTTTTTTGTGACTCTAAAGCATAATTGTCTATTGATAAAAGCTTCCTACAGGGGAAATACTTAATATTTAGCATTCAGAAGTGGTAATTTGCAATATCAGACTCAGATTTGAAAAATTTACCTCTCTTTCAAAATGGGAACAAAAATAAAACTAATAATTTCTTCAAATACTGTAAGTTAAATAAATCAGCAATGCTGAAGGTGGATGGTAACAATAGTTTCTTTACCAGACTTTCTTTATAGGATAGAGTATGACTTAGAGACTCCTCTGGTTTCAAGTTCTAGTATGGGGCTGTGTTTTGGATTTGTGCTGAACACAGAGTTGATAATATAGTGAGCAAGCAGCTGCCTGGGGTTTGGTTGCTGGCTAGGGTGAAACTGTGGTAGAGACCCAGATAAAGGACGTGACTGGAGTGAACCCCCTGAGGTGGTTTGCTGCAACGCTTTTCTCTGTTGGAGAGAAGCAGTGGGAGATAAAGGAGCAAGTGAGAGGGCTTCTAGATTCTCATCCACTTAAGGCTTTCCTACTGAAACTAAGAAAATCAAGAATACCATCAATTCCACCCAATTTTCTTGTGATGGTAGTATTGAGCTGTGACAAGAGGACTTGCCATTTGCTGCATGACCTCTTGAAGCTGAAGCAGCTTTAAGGTCAGAGATCCTAGCCCTGGACTGAGAAAGAGCTTCTCAGACTTAAATGAAGAAGGAGCAGCAGCCATGTGGTTTCACTTGCTTTGTTAACCAACTGCCTTTCTCCTACCTATACAGCATAGATGTATATGGAGGTCATTAATATATCAGTCTGCATCTTGGTTTGATGGGATGCACAGCTTCTTATTCTTCTCTCCTGTGTGATCTAAGGCACTTTAATATTTAACAAGTTTTCAATTTTAGCTCTTTAGGGAGTCCTGGGACTTTTTTATCCTTGGAATGCTCTTTTTGATGATTGCCTGCTGAGCCATAGAAAGTGACCATTTTAAAACTTCTTCGCTTGGTTTTATGAGAAAAACCTGTCATCTGTTTAAATCTTCAGTAATTTTTTTCATACCGTTTTCTTTAAAAGATGCTGTGACAACAAAACACTGCTGTTTCCTTTGAACTGTGGTCTAGAATTGATTGAGAGAAGAGGTCGGGGTTATAAGAAAGATGAGAAGATGAATGTGAGTTGTTGGCAGAGGTAGACAAGAAAATTAATTCCCATATAAATCCTGTTTTCCATGGGTTTTATGATTCCTGTTGCTTACATATCTTATTTGCTGTTGAGATAATCAGAGTTTTTACTCTAGTATGAAGCTGTTCATTTAATGAACTGGAATTAACAGAATTTTCTAAAATATTGTCTGATTTACCTTTGTTAGCAAAGCTTGATGAAAAATGAGAAAAATCAAGAAGAAATGGTACTTCACTTCCTTCTGGATCTCTCTAGTCAGTGTGGTGTCTCGTTTCCCTGTACTGCAAGCGGGACGTCTCTGGAATTAACATCTTCCCTTCATACCATTCAAGATGATTCAGCTGTGGATGTGAAATCTCTTTGGGATGATGTGAGATTGCATCTTCGACAATTTTTAGTAAATAGACTGCAAAGTCAAGAAGAAACAAACACTAATGCTTTACAACAACAAATGGAGTTTAAAACTCAGTGTGTACAGCAGCTTTTGTTTCTTTATCCCAAATCAGAAGTCTTAATGAAGTATCAAAATATGCAGAATAAACTGGTTAGTGATCTTCTACAGAACTGTATTTTGTCTAGTTGTGGTGAAACAAATTTTGATAAGGTGGTTAATGGTTACCAAAATTCTATACCCAAACTGTGCACAATGATCAAAGAAGATTTGTATATACTAAGTGGAACTATTGGTCCATCTCCATCATTGAAGTTTATTAATGAAACTTACCTGGATACCATCACTGAAGAAATGACAGTTCTTCTTGAAAGACTTTGTGAGCTGCAGTTCAAAGAAAATGCTCTACACATAGTTAAAGCAAACAAGATTTCAAAGAAGCATAGAGGAACAGTTCACGCTGTTGGTTAGTAGTCTTATTTTCTGTTCTTTGTAGTTAGATATTATTTTAATTATGCTTTTTAAAATATAATTTATTGTTTTCTGTGAAGAGGGAGTCCCAAAATTAGTAATTACAGCTTTATGTTTTAAACATATTACTACAGTTGAATTCTAGACTGTGTCAGAATTGTGGTGCAAAAGAGAGGGTAACTCATGTAATTTGACAAAATCCTATTATAATCCATTGGATAACATTGTCATGTCATAGTAATTTTTTTCAGCCTGTTTTATTCCAGCTGCTGAAATATGTGCTGGAATAAGAACTATTTAATCCCGATTTAAATAAACACAAACTCTTCAGTCTTCTACCCGTACCTTTTTTTTTTTTTTTTTTTCCTCAGACATTTAAAGGAGATTATAGGAAAGCCTGTACAGTAATGTGTCCATGAAGGAGATACTGATTGACATGTCAGAGCTGTCTCAAAAAGATTACTATGCAAATTCTAATTCTCAAACTAAGAAACAAACAAAAAACCCATTTACACTTTCTAGTCTTGTGAAAGTACAGTAAGTTAGAGTTAATATCACCTGGTCATTTTTTCTTGTTTCAAGAAGTGTCAAGTGGGAAAGGAATCTGTTATTGTGTACTGTTTTCTGTATTTTCTTTTTTGCAGTTTTTAAGTCTGACATGATAATTTCCAAAGGGAAGAAACAGTGCTTTGGAAAAAATAATACAGAATAAAAACTTCTATAACATAATTGCACAATTGTATGTAATTGCTTTTGCAATGCAGCATTTTGAGCACTGTGCAGGAGCTGTGCAGGAGCCGTTCGTTTAAAGCATAACTTTCCATAAAATGATTTGCAGACAGAAAATATTAAAAGTTTCAAATCGTGAAAAATACAGAAACAGAAGATCTTTAAATTATGCAGTACAGAGAAAGGATGAGTGAGGTGATGACTTGCTAGGTCTATACAGAAGAAAATGACACACTTCTGAGTTTTAAAGTCAGCATATGTGTTACTGTAAGTCAACTAAAAATTCCAGTGGAAGAAATGCAAAGATAATTTTTTCAACAGAAACTGAAATATGGAGGAATACTGAAACATGTGAAAGACAAGAAAAAAGGCATGCAGACAAATAAGTTGAAAGGATGGGAAGTTCAGTGTATATACTAGTGGGATGCAGTGTTGGTGGAAAACAATGAAAAGAAGTAGTGTCAGAGTACTGTTGAGATATGAAATAACAAGTAATGTGTTTTTGAATTACATAGTGAGACATGACTCAGTGAAAGGATTCACTGACAAAAAAAATTGCCTGTAGTGAACAGAAGTTTGTAACTTAATTTTTCTTTCAGTCTCAAAACAGCTCACAAATATGGGGAAGTTCAGTTATCTCCATTTTACATCTAAAACATGGAGTTTAAAGTGATCACAAATACATCTCTCTGAGAAATTGTACTTTAACTCTGTATTACAAGATGGAAGAAAACAGTCATTCACTCTATTAATACAGTACTCCCTCTGATTACATTTTTTTTGTCACAGGATGTGACTTTCAGTTTTTGTGCCAGTGCATCTATCAGTACAGATTTCCAGTGCACATTTATTTTGTGTAGTCAAAAACACAGAGGAAGGTGAAACCGAACAAAGTAAATCTTAGGACTTGCTTGCAACTTCAAAATATTTTCTGCAAATAATTAGAGTATAATTTCTCTATTTCATAAATATTAGACCAGATTTTAATTTTTATTGAAAATTCATTATATGTCAGATTTCAGGTGGTGCAGCTGTCTCCTTAGCACCCATAAAATGTGTTTAGAATTGCTGTTCCTTAATATAATTTAATTCTCAGAATTACTTTCTTCACTGGGGCTGTCATAGTCATGTCTTCATGTTATTTTACTGAAAGAAATTAGTATGGGAAGTAGGTATTGATTTCCCTACTGGTTTGCTACTATTCCTACTAGTTTTCTGCAGAAAATTGCTCTTACAGATTTCAAGCAGGGAAACCATAAGGCACCAATAGTAAAATCAGAAATCAGAATGCTAAAACAAAATATGAGGTCAAAGTTGTGAAGTTTTGGGTGTTATTTTGGGTTTTTTTCATTTTCTGGACTTGTCATAGCCTATTATTTGGTATTATTCATCAACTCAAGCAAAAATTATCCTTGTATCATTACTAGAACAATTATTACTGAGTAACTTATTTGTATATGAGCTCATATGTGAAGAGTCTTTTTTGGAAAGAGATTTCTTTCCTATAAATGTATGAATATAGTACATTTGCACCACACTAAGCTATATAAAGGCTTTGTTTCCCCTGTTAGAATTAAAAAGTCCACAAGGCAGTTCACAGTGAAATAAGAATTTGGGAAATATTTTAAGAGGTTTGTAATGGTGGACAAGTTCTTGATATCAAGTGACTTTTTGTGCTTGGAACTCTTAAATTCTCATACTTTATTGCCAATTTCTTGATATCAAGTGACTTTTTGTGCTTGGAACTCATAAATTCTGGTACTTCGTTGGCCTCCCACAAATTAGAGAGGAAATTTATATTTACATAGGTTACATTAAAAGACAGCGGTAATAGATTACCTCCAGTGATACCCACTTTGCCAACTATCAAAAGAACCTTGTGCATAAATATGGAGGGAAGAACAGAAAGTTTATTCTTAGCTGAAAGATAGATGTGTTTCTTATTTTTTGATGTATGTTGCTTCTGTCTTGTAGGAGCCCTCAAACCATTTCAGAATATCAAAAAAATTTAATCTTGGGCATTCAGTTGGGATTGTTATTGCAGAGGTGATAGAAGGGTTTGTGTTAGTTTAGTCCATCCTCGGGGTAATGTGGTTTTTAGTTGATATTTGTTGTGGGGCTTTTTGTAAGAACTACTGTAATTGATCCTACTTTTCAGCATAGGTTAAAAAATAGCAGAAAATAATAAAGCAGTGCCAGAATCTCAGAAAACTTTCTATAGACAATCGATTTCTTTCGGGAAAACAGAGGTAGTTTATAACAAGCTTTAACAGAGTTCTCTTTAAAATATTCCGTATAAAAATATTTGTGAAGTAAGGAGTTAACTTTTTCTTTCATTCTGTACTAGAGCAGTTATTTGTGAAGTACTATTCAGAGATGGTTACCATTTATCAGTACCTAGGAAGTGTGTGGCTTGATAGAGAAGCTGTTGAAATGGCATGTGAAAAGAGGCAAATTTTTGGAACTCAGCATTTTCAGTTGCCAGCTCTGGTGGAGGCAGGTGGTTTTATGTTACAGCTTGATCCTTTTACCTGTTAGATCTGTGCCTTTTATTACTTTAACAGTGCAGGATTCAGCCAATAGTACTTGGGCTGTTACTGTAGGAGGTTTTTTATATAACATGAATTATAATTTCTCTGTGTACTTTCAGAACATAATCAATGTTTCCAGCTTGCTAGAATATGCAAGGAATGTTTCCCAACTGACTCTCTCAAGTTTTTTTGGTTATTAATGGGGTTTTGTTGTTTCAGACTTTCTATCATATTAATCATTTGCATCTTTCAAAAGTTTATGTAAAGTAGTATTTAAAAGTATATGAAAAATATCTGTTGACAATACTTAGCATGGAAAGAACCGTAGCTTTTTTTTTTTTTTTTTTAATATCTTGCAATTTTTTGCTTCAATTTCCAAGGTGGTGTTTCTCAGAAACTATTTTCTGTAAGTCTGTGTATTATAGTTTTACCTTCTGAACCTTTCTTGTGTTTCTTTGTTTGCAAAAATGTTAAGTTATTTTAACCAGGCATGACTAGCCTATATTAATTTGTCATCTGCCAGATGAAGAAACAGCTACTCTTGCAGGTGATAAAACATCTGCCAAACAAACTTAAACCTCATGGAATTATGAACAGTTTTTCTATTAGTGGAAGGTTTTCTTTGGCTTTATTTATATAGTTCTTATATATAAACAGAGTATAAATACTTATGTAGACTAATTGATTTTTTAATTTCCTGTGGTTAAATGAAACAGAGATCAGAGCTTTAGGTTTCATTTTGTCTAACATATTGTAATTGATCGGCTTAATAATTTTAAATGTCATGAACTTTCCAGAGACCCTTAAACATTTAAAATCATAACTGAACTCTGTTTTTAAAATCTGAGACAATAAATATTGTGTTCCTAAATAGAAGTAATTCATTATTTTTAAGAAAAATATTATTACAAAGTGGAGGCAAACTCAAGTGATGCAGATTTGACTAAGCACATTTTTAGCTAGAAAATAATTCAAATACTTTCAGAGATATACTTTAATATTAATGTATTACACTTTTACTCCAGTATATTTCCTTTAAGTTAGATGTCCAGCAAGCTTCATTTCTCTTTTCTTTCTCCAGAATATAACCAACATCTGTTCTATTATAAAGATGTATTCAAATGCAATTTGTGATTTAAATTATTATATTTTAAATCCATTATCTTTAAATGTTAGTGAGTTCCTACAGAATACACTGTGTTTGCAAAACACCTAAAATGAGTATGGCATATAGCTATTCTTGAATAGAAGGACTCAGTACCATTTATAGGAGCTGCATTTGTGCAGTGGAGTTGCAAGCAAGAAGAGAAACAGACTATGCAGTAACTTGTTGAAAAAAAGACACATTTAGGATGTTAAATTAAAATACTTTTTAAGAAAAATCTATTTTGAGCTCACTTATACTTCCATATTCCCAGCAATTTGCTGAAGAGCTAACTTGAGATATGAATTTGGGGGTTTGCATATTTAACTTAAATTTGATTTCTCTACTATGTTTGTGTGCTTTCTGTACTATGTTTGTGTGCATGTGGTTTTATTCCCCCTAGTTTATAATTTCCTCTTTTTGAAATTAAAACCTTTAAGTTCAGACTTTCTTTTATCCTTCTGTATAATTTACTTCACTTGGCTATCTCAATAGCCACCATTATGGCTTACAACCAATCTTCTATGATTTTGTCTTTTCTATCAAAAATATACATAAAATAGTATTAATACTTGCTGATCTAGAAACTGCATGATTAAGAATACCCCAGCTGTTCACATCTGGGAATAATTTTGGCTCAATAACTTTAGTGTAATTCATCTCACACTTATATCTGGAAATTAAAGAGTTCCAAACTTGGATTAATGTAATTAATATTTATATCTTTGCAATGTTTTTTTATATTTCTGTACAGGTAACAATTTATTGCAGAAAATTGACAATATTTGTGCTGTAATTACAGTTGGTTTTCCACCATGTTTTCTTGCCCATAATCCACTCTCTGTTATTTTACAAGTATGAGGGAAAAAGAGGAAACTGCTTTAGTCACATCACTTGCTACTGTTCAGTCCTGAAAGTCCTGTTGTATCTTTCTTAAGTGCTGGGAAGGCACATAGTACAAAGTAGTCCATATGGATTTCAGATGATAATGTCCAGTATGACATCCTTCTTCAGATCAAATTCATTCTATTGTCCAAATCCTTGAACTGGAATAAGCAAGCTTTCAGTTAAATGTATAATGTGTTCCTAAGGACCAAATGTTTAGGATTACAAAGTTTTAGAATTTAAGTTATGTGTCAGTTATTTGAAGTTGGCTTTTTCATAAAATTAAACTTCAGGGTATTTGAAGATCCACATAGTTACTGTAGTGACCTTTAGACATTATAAAGACAAAAATAAGGAGGTTATAATAAAAGCTGGAACTTCAGCCTCCTTGCTTCCTTGCATGTCCCTCTTGTTTTTTCATACTTCAGGAGACCCACAATGACCTGCTCATCCTCTCCTTTGAACATGCTGCTTTTGTTTCTGTTTGTGCATGACCAGCAGTTTCTTTATGTGCTTCCATTATATTGCTGCCTGCTTAGCATCTCCTTCTGTCTTCTATTTCTGACCATTTTGTCCCATTTTAGAGTGCCTGACAACATGACTTGTAGGAACAGGGCTTTAGGGGCCTATATAAAACAAGATACGGAAAGAATGGTAACTGTTTGCAACACACCATTGCAACTACTGACCCCTTGAGTTGCTCTGCACATATATTCACAGAATCATCAGGGTTGGAAGGGACCTGAAAGATTATCTACTTCCAACTACTCTGTCATAGGCATGAACACCTTCCACTATACCAGGCTGCTCAAAGTCCCATCCAGCCTGACATTGAACACTTCCAGGGATGGGGCATCCTCAGCTTCTCTGGCCAACCTGTTCCAGTGCCTCACCACCCTCACAATCAGGAATTTCATCCTCACATATAATTTAAAGCTACCCACTTTCAATTTGAAGCCATTTCCCCTTTTCCTGTCACTCCCTGACCTAGTCTACAGTTCTCCTATAGCCCCTTCAGGTACTAGAGATGGCTCTGTCTCCCTGAAGCCTTCTCTTCTCCATGCTGAACAGCCTCAACTCTCTCAGCCTATCTTCAGATATGGTGAGGTGTGGCAAAATCTTCCCCATACCTTACACAGGTAGAGTAAAAAAACATATGGTTTCCATCAATGAAAGATGGAGAAGTAACAGTTATCAGGTAAAACTATAGCACTTCTCTCTTATGCATACACAACTATTGCAGAATACATCATGACAACAGTAAAAATGTTACTGCATAGAGATTGAGTAACAATGCAGATACAATCATTAGTTATTTTGCTTTCTATATACCAGAAATTGCTGATTTTTTATTATGAAAGTCAGGATTGAGATATTCAATAGGTTTTTCACCTACTTAAAATAGTGGAACAAATAGTGTTGGTGGGAATTTAAAATACAAAGTTGAAATTGAAAACCAATGGACAGATACAGATATGATCCAGATTTTTTACAGTTTTCTGTCTTCCTTGGGAAGTCTATAAAATTTTGACAGGCATAACAATATCCCATTACTCAGGGGAAACAAAATATCCTTAAATTGAATATGAGAAATAATGTGTTTTATACCTTCTTTGTCACATATTACCTATTTCTTATCCTTGCAAGTATTGTGTTTGATTTCTTCTGCACAACTATATTAAATGAAAATATGAGTAGTACTGAGGAGAAAATAAAACCATCTGTTTGAACATGTGGAGTTGAAGCTTTAATAAAATGGAAATACACTCTTAAAGGCCACATGGTCATCATATCCCTAGGACCACAAATGTGTTTTTATTGCGAGGGTGACATTTTCATAAAGATTACAAAAGCATTAAGCTTGTTACTTTTTAAGTGTATAGTAGGGTGAAAGATAACAGTATCAAAATTTTTGAAATGTCAGGTGAACTGACATAATTGCATAGTGGGTAGTGTGCCTGAGGACCTTCCATCTTTTTAGAGCAGTTGTTTGAAATTGCTTATTAAGCCCAAATTATGAAGATGGGCAGTGAAGTCTCCTTACCTATTCTTTGTCATCTTTAATATATCCTATTTGAGAATTTCATTATCTTGTTATTTACTCATTAAAGTTTGCTTTTCAATTTATTTACATATTTTTTACATGAAATTCTTGATGATATTTTTGTTTATATTTTTAAGACTGTTGTGTCTTAATGAAGTTCTTCCACTTCATCTTTTTAAACAGGAATTCAAATCTATTTTCAGAATTCTGCAGAGATTGAAAAGGACATGGTTTCCTTCTTGGTAATTTTGATTTTTTCCAAATCTTTTCCCAATTAGTGAACACCAACCAATTACCTTCCTTTGTTTTTTTCAGAGCATACCTGCTCAGAAGGAAGAGAATATTTAACTCACTGTGCTCTCTAATCATTGCATTCTCCTCTAAGTGTAAAAGATTAAAACTGCTTCAGGCTATAGTTGGATGTTTTGTGAATGTTCAGAAGTCAACTTGACATTTTTAACTGTAGTTTTCTCTTTAATAATAAAAAGTCACAAAATCTGTGGGACGATTATGATGAAAGTCTCTCTTTTACTTCAGAATGCCTGCATTCCTTTACTTCAGTGGGCCTGCAGGAAGAAGACTGTGTAGGACTATGGCAGATAGTCATTATGACATTAAAAAATGTCTTTAAAATATGGCCCTGCAGAATTGATTCAAAGACAGTTGTTACAGTAGTCTTTTCAATATGTGCATCTGCCGTCATTAATCACAAGTTAAAAAATGGTCTTGACTGATTTTTCTCAACACAGAGAACCTCTTCTGTCTTAAAAATTATACAATAAAAAGTCAAAATTATTTTAGTCACAATCATATGTTTTGAAAAATAATGTAGGTGGTAAAATTAGGGGGGGTGTCATGCCCACAAGATGGTTGTAACATGCAAAATGGGAACAGTAACATCTTTTTTTCACTGAGGCTTAGTCTTAAAATTTTTAAAAATCCCTCAATTGTAAATCAAGGGGCCACTGTGTCTACTAAGGTTTTCAAAAACGAAGCTCTCAGTCATTTTACAGTACTTTTCACTACATTTACTGAACAGAGCAGGGCAATGGATATATTCTGGTCTATGTCAGCTAGAGAGAATAAGGGTGGTTGGAACCCAGTCCAACTTCTTAATTAGAAATCTAGCACATACTGCAAATAAATATTGTGGGCTGTCTGGAAATTGGATCAGTTACTGGCCTCAGATTTTCCAGCAGAGTTTACTTTGCGTCAGTAGATTCACACACTGATCATCCTCTGGCTAAGAACCAGATCTTTGTACTTTAACACAAGGGACAGTGTACTGATTTTCTGTTCACGTGCTGGGAAGTTCAACAATTTCTGTAACACAGAAATCACATGTTTGGTTATGCACTATACTGTCAGCTCATACATAAAGAAGTGTTTTAATTGTGTAATCTCAGCTCAGTGTGTGGGAACTTGTGTCTTTACTGACGCTTTACGTGATTAATCTCTTTTTTGTATATTAGTCTTTCTACAAAATATTTGTTTAAAAATCATGAATTTTGAAAAATTTCTCAAAAAGTTTTTAAATGGCAGTATCTGTCCTCTTTTCTGTCTGCCTAGATTTATTTTTGATGTTTATATTCCTTGGAAAAGTAATCATGAGGACTTTGTGATGACTTTGCTTAAATAGGGTTTTGAAATACAAAGCATAGGAAGCAAAACCAAGAGTATTGGCTCCAGCTGTATTTTTTTATCTTATTTGAACAAATTTGAACTGGCTCTGTTATATCTTGGAGTAAGAGAAGCAGAAGTGCCACAGGCATTTAAATCTATTTTTTAAGGGAATACATAGTATCTAATGTCATGCATATTACTTCCCACAGAAAGGAATGATCAACATGTGATAGAAATTACTGATTGGTTGAAGGTTCCTAACAATCTGATTTGAGTAGAGTAGTTCCAATGTAATGAACCAATCTGTGAGAGACTCTGTGAATGTAGGTGCAGTAGCAGTGAAATTCAGCTAGTACTTTTACTGTACTTTTGCATTTGCAGGCATTAGAGAAATGTAAGCCAGATTAATATAAATATATTGATTACTATGTTTTCAAGTATGCATTAGAATTGTCTTTTATCAGCTAGAGTGTTACAAAATGGGATGCAGGGAAACACATGCAAGTCCTATCAAGGTTAGAATTTATGAGAAGGTTTGACAGACCTGGCAGTTCTTAATTTTTCTTTCAGCAAAGACTGAGGAAGATCAACTTTTAGAGCTCTTCAAGGACTCCAGTTTCAGTGTAGGTGCTATTTTCAGTTATTTTCAGCAGGCTTTCTTAGTTTTTATGCTTTCTTAAAACATTCTACTTTGGTGCTTTCTGTGTGTGAGTGTGAAGACTTCAGAATGTGATAACTCTGTCAGCCCTCAGTGTAGGCAAGAAAAATCAAGAAATGTGTGTGGAATCAGTTTATGTCATTGGCAAGGCCAAAATATTGTTTCAGATCTTGAGAAATATTACTAAGAGCATAGTTTTGTCATAGAATAGTTCTTGCAGTTTTTGAAAAGAACTTTTTGATAATAGTTCAGAAGAAATTATCAATTGTAGAAAATACCTAAAACCCCACTCTTAACTGCAACTCCATCTGTTGTCTATCTACAAGTTTTAAATCATTTTTAGTTGAAGAGATGTTTAAAAAATGTCTGCTCTTTCAGTATCTTGATAGTTATAAAAAAATACTGGATGTCAGATGCTAAATTCCTTAAATGGACCAGGCAGTTAATTAGTTCTAATACAGAAACAAAGTAATTTGTTTACATTTGAATCGTTTAAAGTGTCACTGTCTACCAGGAATTGAAGTGTATGATAGGAATGTCTTGTAATTTATTAGAGGCTATGCATGTTTTTGAGAATAGAGGAGGAGGTTGAGTCTCTGGTTCAGAGCAAACTGAAATAGGTATCTGCATATAAAGTAATTTTCTTGAACGTGATTACAAGGCACATCATCCTCAGAGTGCTTCAGAAAGTCTGTGTAGTTTGTTCCTCAGGGTTGTAAAGGAGCTGTATGCTGTCTAGAAGTCAGATTTGTGAGATCATTTGTTTAAGATGGCAACATAAATTTGAAGTCAGAGTGTGGTTCAATGTTCTTGTTCTCCATCCTGTGTTTCCAGCACTGGTCTATCCTTTCTTACATCAGTTGGTCAGTCAACATGATTTACAATTAAAGATTTCATATTGCCAGACCTACCCTTGCAATGTTGACAGAGGTCTTTAGGATCTGGTAAAAAACATCTAGCAACCTGACATGGAATCAGCATTCACTATGAGGTCAAAACTGATCTCATTTTACTGGGAAGACATTATGGAGTGGATTTTAATAAATTTGAATCAGCTTCATGTGTAGTAAATCTTTTTCAAAAAATTAGTGTAATTTTCACTGAGGTTGTTTAATAACTGGCTGTGACATCTCTGTGACAGACCCACTCAATTAAATATATGCAATTTTATGCATGCTTATCATCAAGTTGAGATCCCTTACTTCACTGCATTTTTTTTTTTTGCTGCATACAGAGTATGGATGCATAGTATAAGCATTTATGAAAGTCATATGGTAATGGAGACGCCTAAAAAGAAAATATTTACCATTTTTAGATCTGTGACCTTTTTTTCATAAAGGGACAAAAATTGCCAATGTGTAGTTTCTTTGTGAAGGCTGCTTCACCTGATTATCCTGGAACTCCTGGGTCTCACTGCACCTAACAGGGAGCTGCAAAGCAAGACTAGTGTTTAAAAAAACTTAACCACTCAGATAACAGTTTACATCACTAATAGTTCCTTCTAGGTCTGTCAGTTTCAATCAGCAGGGAGCACATGTGATCAGTATATCTGATAAACTTGTCAATGCCTTTTTAAAGCAGGATTCCCCAATCTATTCTATTCAACTCTACTCTCTCCTTTCCTTTTTCACCATTTCAAGTAGAATCCTGATAAGACAGAGGTACAAGCAGCTGTGTGTAGCTAGCTCAAGCTACAACTAATTTGTGCAGAAAAAAATTAAATCAGGAGGTAAATTATTTCATGATTGCTCATTCCCAACAGAGTTGGGGATCATTCTGAAGAAAAATATCAAATAATTGGTTTCAGACCATGTCAGACACATGCAATTCCCTTCTCTAATGGCTGTGTGAGGTAGGACTAGGCCTCAGGGGTCACCAAAGAACTGAAAATAGCCTAGTGCCAGGCGCAGCAATAGAGAGACAGAGCACATAGGAAATGAAGTGGCAATAAATGCAATCTATAGGGGAAATGTGCTTCACTTGGAATTTAATGTATTGGCTTAGAATCTGGCAGTAAGCCATGCAACAATTGTTTACATTTCTGTCAGCATCTGCATCTGTTCTGCTTTGTAAATGGCACTTATCTTTGAGTGAGTAAATGGTGGAATCAATAACAACTGTTAAGGGATTTCCTTTTTTTTTTTCATATTCCATAAAAAAATTCACGCTACAAACAATGTAGCCTTAGATTAATAAGAAACAGACATTAACAGGGTCAAAGGGATTTGTTTAGGAACATTTTGTAGCTTCTTGGGTTTGCAGTAATTGTATCCATGTGACTTGAATGTATCTTGTAACATATACAAATTAAACTGTTAAAAAAATGCTAGCTTGCAGTAATGAAGATGATTTTTTATAATTATCATAAGTACTGTGTATAGAAAACTGCTGGCACTGTTTGTAATAATTTAGTTCTGTGTAATACCGTGTATTACATCTGCTATGCAGAAATGCTAGGTTGCTTTTTACAGTATAAGCAAATTAGTGATTATATCCAGCAATACCAATTATTTAAACCTCGAAGTTGCATTAAAAATTGTATACCAACACTCAGTTTGAGGAAACTGTGAGCAGATGTCCATAAAAATGGAATATATCTTTACTAAATGCAAGTGAAAAAATAATTCAACTTATATACTAGCTCTGTTTAGAAGATAGTGTGCAGATGAGTGCTGTCATAAATGCAAGATTGTTATAATAGTTATAGCATCACTTAAAAGTTAATATCACTGGGACCTGAGGAACACATTATTGTTAATGGAATTTATGTATGTAACTCCCTGTGCACGGCTTTGAAAATTTACCTCTTGGAATGCCCCTATACACAGTGACTGTCAGCAGCTGAGTTTGTTTTGCTTTATTAAGCTATTTCTTTTTGGATTTAGCAAAATAGTAATTCCATTTATTAGGTATGCAGGTTGTAGTTAGATTGTAAATTTAATATTGCACTTCTTATTTTTTTATTTTCCTCCTTATATAGCTTTACTGAATGAAATTCCTGGCATGGCCTACTTGTATCCATAGTAGAATAATGTTGTAGATCTATCTTACATGAAATCAAGCCTTAGAAGTGGGGACAGATAAGTGATATTCATTGTATTGTGTATTGGGAAGGTATTTTATACTATAATTGTTTAAGAGGATTTTAGACCCTTGGTTCCTGCTGAGGGAGAAATCCCCACTGTAATCACTGAGGCAAACAGTCATCAGGTTGCTTTCCACAGATTCCACCATGAGCCTCAGAAGCAGTTAATCATGTGGCTCTGTAGAGTGAGTAGTAAAGGCTAATTGATCTGAGAGCAAAACTGTCATAATGTAGTTATTCTTTAACAATTAGAGCCAGCTCACCTCTGATGCAGATATTTCTGTGCAACACTTTACTGTGTCACATGCCTGGATGAACTGAAATTATCAGAATTAGGCACTCAGTTTTTAGATATTGTGAGTCCAAAATTCTTTAAAACATTTGAGGTGCCATGCTCATTAAAAAAAAATTAGAAAGAGAAAATAATAACAAAAGTTATATTTAGCTTACGGCTCTCATTCATACATGTTTTCTTATGCCTTTTGAGATTTTGAGTGCCTCCAGGCAATAACCAAGGGAGTTGGAACACTTTTTTTAATGGTTTCAAGAGGAACAGCTTTGAGGAAAGTATCGCTTTTGAAACTTGCTTTAGAATCACAAGTTAGCACATATACACAGGTCATCTAGATCTAGCTCAGCCTTATTTCTCATGCGTCTTCCTTCTCAGAGATGAGGGAAAACTACTAAGATAAAGGCAGATACCTTGCTACTGAATTTAAGTAGTTAGAAGAAGGTCAGGTACAATAATCAAGTGCTTTATAGAATGCCTTTCACTTTATGTTGCTTGAAAAATGCTTTAATTAACCTATTAGCTGCCTTAGAATTCATATGGGCACCTCTCAACTTCATCACTGGTGAAGTGAAATTCTATGATACCATCTGTCCAGCTACATCCAGCCAAATGGTCTCTGGTAAAATGGACAGCTTTATCCTTCGACAAGGGTGGCGTGTCCTTCAGATCTTAGGAAAATTTCTTCAGCTTCAATATATGCAGCTAAAATAAAAGGCCAAACCTGAAAATAGCACCCCTAGTTTCTCCAGTGTGGTACAGCTGCATCAGCTGCCTTGACACCAGCACAAATTGCACAAATTGCACAAATTGCACAAATTGATAGACATCCAGTATTAGTTTTACTTGGGCCTTGTTTTTCTATAAGAAAAGCTCTCTAAGAGTAACCTTGTTTGGGTTGACAGATTTCTGGTGCCTGTTTTTTCTATAGCTGGGGTAGTAAATCAGCATGCCTGAAGAAATTAAATAGCCTTTAGGTTCCCTCTGCTTCTGTGCGGTAAGAGCTCAAGAGTACAGATGATCTAAATGTAGAGATGTTTATAGCATGAGAGTTTTGAGCTTATTCCTTTGCTTCATTCCAGTTTTGTGTAATGAACCGTCAAGATTTATTTACTTGCTGCAAATAAATGCAGTGCAGGTTCAAGTTAATTCAAGTAATTTTTTGTCTTCTCCCTACTATTCCCCAGAAAGAACTGCAGTCTAGATAGAAAACTCAAGCACTCTCTTTTTATTCCTCTTAGCAAAACAGTTGTGCTGTCTTCCATGAAGGAGAAAGACAGTTTCCCAGTTTTTCTGAAGTTTTTGTCAGAAAACTCACGTTCCTTAAGAGCTGTTCAACAAAGCCTTCTATGCGCTAGGGAGCCTGAAGGCCATGACCAGCCTTTTCAGGGACCTATACTACAGCCTGCCCAGGAGATTTATTTCAGCTGCACCTGGGTCCTCAGTCCCTGTTTCAACTACGTCGCAGGTGTCCTACTCATCTCCCCCAGAGCTGTGGATCCCATTGATTCAATTCTCCTGGCTTGAGCTTGAACCTGGCATATCACCGTGGTTCCACTGAGTGGTCACTGAACTATGGCTGATTTATGGTTACCTTCACCAGACCAGATTCAGACTCAAAATGGTGAATTAGCTTCCTGACTTGACCTCAGATTTGTGTCATCACCATGAATTTGGCTGATGGTCTGGACTCTTGGTTGAAACCTATCATCTCAGGGTCTGCCTTGCTTAGGATCTGCAGGATGGAGCTCTGGCTGGCAAGGAACCTGTCCTGCTGGCTGTGTTATCATGCTTGTTCCTCAAGTAGCAGCCAGACTTCAGTGGTCCCTTCAAACCCTGTACTTGGCTTGAATCTTTTCTGATGTAGCTAATGATAGCTCATTTTCCTGACTTAGGATATTTTGCTAGCAGATCCGGCTTCCAGAGCTGTTTAGGAATCATCAACATAGGCATTGGTTTGGTATAGCAGTATTAGTGTGATTCTTGTTTCACAGAGATGGAAGCCTGGAGCTATGTTCAGGAGCTCAGAACCTTTTCTTACTTCTCTGTGTTTATTCAGGTGCTGATCTCCTTTTTTGAGGAGTATTTGCAAATTCGGCTCATTGGCACAGAGACAAAGGCTGTAGAATGCACTTCACCTCTCCATAACCTCATTTCAGCCATGCAGAAAGTCAAATTTAGAATAATGATAGTAGTAAATTGCAAGCGGTTCAGAAAGGAAGTTGGTTTGTATCACTGTAACTTTCTCCATTTCCTTTCTATTCTGCAGTTACACTGGAATGCCGTTGCTTAATCGATTTGTGGCTGGCTAAGATTACCTGCATGGGTTTTCAGCCACCCTGTGTGTGGTCCTCTGTGGATTGGATAGGATGCTAATAACAATTTCAGACCATTTTTGTCATGGAGGGATGCTTCCCTTTCTGTACAGTGTCACCTGGCTAAATGAGTTATGTTAATTTTCTGACCTGACACTCTTAAGTCATGCTCCATTCAGTAACATTTTCAGAGTAAGCATACTCCATCCACTCTGTGAATATGGTCAATTTTCCTCCAAGCAGGTTCATGTCACTGAGGTGTGGTTGAACACTTATCACAGTCCTCATGTCTATTTCATGTATGTCCACATGGAGACACGTTCTCTTCATGATAATCTTCTATGAGATTTATAAACCTGTTTTGAGACATTCTCTATGTCATTGCATCGGCTGCTCGGCTCTTGGCTGTTACACAGTTCTTAAAGGCTTCTGTCCTGTGGTTGTCCAATCAGAACAATTTTAGAAAAGAAGTGCCTTTTCATTCTACTCTGCTAAAAAATGGACGATGATGTTGTTGTTCAAGCAGGATGGTCAGTGGTCTTCAAAATTAAATGCTGCCATCAGTATTTTAAACCTTAATGGATGTATAAAAGGCCTTTCAATCAAGCTTTGGATGCTCAGGTGTGTGCACACTACTTCAACATCAAGTATTAAATAAATGAGTTGTCATTTCTGAGAAACAATAAAACTGAAATATATTCTGAATCATTAGAAGTTTTTACTTTTTGAGTTTGGTAATGTATTGTAAAAATAACATTACTGTGGTATACCTTTGTCTTCTACATCCACTTTCTTTCAGTTTAATAAGGTCAGTATCATTTGAGGCAATCAAATAAGTGGACAGTTTCCTTGTTCCTCAATAGATGGGGCAGAAGCATCACAAGGTTTTCAAACTATAAGAGGTAGAACTAATGTTCTCTTCATTTTTGTGATGTGTTTTGTGGTTCTTACATTGCAAACTCAGGCAGCGTTTTTATGTCAGTTAAACTCAAATTATATTCTCTAGTTTTCAGGTGAGGAATTAAATCCTCTGAATAGCATAACGTGATTTTTTGTAGGTTTAAGACTTAAAATTTGAAATCCAGTTATAGATTTTTTATGTACTCATTATTCAGAGAGGAAAGACACTAACAGAGGCAATTACACATAACTCTTCGGACATTCTTAGAAGTGCAAGGGACTGACATGAATACCTCTGTTTGGAACTTTGAAGATGTGGATGCTGTACCTGCTGTCCAGCCTCTAAGTCTGCAAAACCAGAATAGCAAATTACAGAATTAGTACTCAGCATTCAGCTCTGCTACTTAGATCTATGTCTGTTTAAAAGTGATTTGTAAATGCCTAAAAATATTTAGAAACTTTGAGGGAAAAGGAAGGTAAAAAGTACTTAAAATTTGCAAAGGTAAGAAAGATTTGCCACATAGGAGTACATTTCAGCCAATTTATTTTTGTTTTCATCTTTCAGAGCTTCCCTTTCAAACTACTCTGGCCCTCCCTCTGACACTTTCTAGATTAACTGTTGTGCTGATGCTGCATCTGCAACAGAACTGCATAGGAACATGGTATCAGCTCACCACAACTTCCATAGAAGTGCAAATTTGTTACATTTAAAGCCATTATAAAATTAAAGTACTTAAACCCGTGTGGTTTGGTAATACTAAATTGGAAACATCTCAAGTAATTTATAGTCTGACTGTGCTGAAATCAGAGTTCCCTGGTTGATGTGACGTGATTATATGTTATGAGTGCATGTGTTAACCTTTCAAAAAAAAATGTTCAGTTTCTTCTTTTAAATACCAAATGCTTATAGTTATAATACTTGCTGATATTTGCTCAGTGACAGTCTCACTTGTTTTCAAACCCCACATATTTAAAGTTGCTGAGTGTTAGATTGATGTTTCTTTCAGTCAAATGTCATATTCATCAACTGTATTGTGCTAGCAGATTGTTAAACAGACAAGGTGACTTGCAGAGTGACAAGTGATGTGATGTCCCAAACCATTAAAATACAGTAATGATGTGGTTTTTTCCTTTTCGGCTTTTGCAACACAGAGGGTTTTCTTTAAAACACAGGTGAGAACGTTCCTGAGTAGATCCATTGCATGGAAAAAATCCTAGTTAATGAATGACAAATCCTGAAATTCAAATGGAACCTCACAGATAATTGAGAAGTGCTGAAGACTTAGGAAAAAATACTGTAATTGTATTTTATAATGAGAAAAAGATACATTACATTATAAGAAAAATTAAATTGCTTGATATATTATACTGTTTTACATAATCAGTTTTGCAGGATCCTTTTTTTTTTCAGCTGTAATAAAGGCTGTTTTATAATTTTACTTGAATAGCCTCCCAGGAATACCACAGGAAAGGACGAAACTTCTGCTTAACCTTGTATCAACTCAAATGTCTTTCTCAACTTATCAAACTCTTTTTATTAATGGAGGAAAAAGTTGAAGAGCTCTCTACAGAAATTCTGCTCCTTCCTTCATTTACAGAGAGGAATAAGAGTGTTCAAGGTAATGAGTGATTTTCTTTATTTATTTGGTTTACTTTGTGCAAAAGAACAATTTTATAAAATTGTCAACATTAATTACCTAATTCATGTAATCATATTTTTCAAATAAATGTGTTACCATATCCACTGAGAAAGCTCTTGAAATATGTGGATTTACATTTGAGCACCATGAATTGTAGAAAAGAACTGATCACTGTGATTAAAAAATGTGATATACTAACTGTAGATATTGATGGAGAGCCACAATGAAAAACTATCAAGCACTGTAACAAGATATCTCCTGTGGATTCTCTATAAAATCCTGTGTCTCACATAGGACACAACAATACTTGAAGTCTGAATTCTTTGAAACTGACTTTTTCTGAACTTGTCCTTGAAAGCTACCCTTTTCAAGAGGGAAAAGCACTGACTTTAATATCAGTTTAGTTGCTCTTAGTGTACATAAAACTACCTGTTTAAGGATATAGTCCTTGTTTAACCTGTATTTCTCACACTTACTCATATGTACTATGTTTGCTAGTGTGCTTATCCCACTGGCTTCAGTGGTTGTGTTACAGGAGGAAGCTCTACATCATCAGTGAAGTGATCAAGCCTCAGGTTTGCATTTGCTATGAGTTTCCAAGCTCACTCTTTTTTTCATCTAATTGTGTTCAGGAGAACCTGATATTGTGAAAATTCAGCTAAATAACACCTTCCAGGAATATGCTCATAAATGTTCTTCTAATCTGCTGCTTCTGCCAGTAGAGACTCCGAGTCATGAGACAGAAATGGTTTCAAAAGCTTTGATTCTATTGCAGGAAACGATCAGAGCAGAAATGAGGCCAGGCTGCTCAGGGAGAGAGGATAGGTGAAGTTAAATGTTCACTATCTCTATAGTCGAGCTGCAGGCTGAGGAGAAAGGTGTTTTGGGAATAATGTAGTCTCAGAATACTAAATTGACAAAAATAAAAATATTAAATAAGAAGAATTCCAAGGCACACATTTTGTTGATATATTCTTCACCTGTAATATCAACACTCCATAGTAAAGAAATACAGGTTAACCTATATATTTTTGGAATATACATCAAAGCTCTAATAAAGTGTACATTCAAATTCCATTTTTGCTACTGACTTCAATGTATTTCTGCCTCCTTTAGTCACTCTGTTTTACTAATTCTCAATTGATGTTAACCTATTGTATATTATGATTTATGTTTTATGGCCTTGATTCCACAAAGAGGTGTTAGAATAGACTTGTGTAGTTTTCCTCATGTGTTGGACAAGGGTATACTTTCAGTAAGGGCAATGGTAAATGTACTTTTTATTACTGTATTATGTGAGAAAATGTAAAAAAATTTCAAGAAGTCTTGAATTGGAAATTTATTTGGTATTTATGTGACTATGTTCTAAGGCATTTGATCTCCAGTAATTCAGAGAGCTTAAAGATTTCAACATTAGCAAGAAATACTTTACTTTCCAAGATGTAAAAATTATCCTACGGGCATTTTTCCAAACTTAATTACGTCCAGAACTATTTCTCCAAAGAATGTTAAGCTGCCTTCTTTGAGAAATATTTTTTCAGAGTAATCATGTCTATAGCAAGTTGGTTCTTAATTGGTACCTCTACTTAATCAAATCTGAATGGGAAATATTATTAGATCTTGTAGGAGGCAGTCTTGTGGGTAGAAGGTACATTCTAAAAAAAATCATAGAATTCATTTTACCCTGGAAAATAAATGAGGGTAAATTTTTTGGGGGTGCTTTTAGTGAACTCTTCAGACATACTTCTGGCTTTAGATTTGCTGTTCTTATCAGGTGGTTCTAGTCAGAAGACTTTGCTCAGTGATATGTTTATAGATAGTTTGTGAAAAGAAGACATGTCCAGAGAAATTTTTAGCAAGAGAGATCTGACTAGAAGAAAGGTTTATTAGTGTTACTTTAATTGCATATTGTCGGAAATCTCAATTGTAGTGAAGTGAAAGATGATTTGATGTGGGAGAATGAAATGTATGTTCCCAGTAGTTCCAGGTTTTGTTAAGTACCGAAAGGGATTTAAGATTTTCTCTGTTAATGTCCTATATTGGGTTGATTATCTAATTGTTTTCACTGATGATGGCTGAGTTTTTTGATAAGAAGGATTGGTTAGAATCCTTGATCTATTTTCATCAGAACACACTATACTATGTGACTAGACAATATAATAACCGTCTTCTGTTCTTATTTAGAAGCCTTACTACCAGAAATCTTGTTTAATTTGACAGAGTTGGGAATGTAGGTATGTCTGAAGCAACTTTAAATTAACTTGGGTACAAAGGTCAAGTTTATAGTGCAGCACTGGCTGCAGAACCAGCCTGAGAAGCAGAGCAAACTAGCCCAGGCTGAAGTGTGTGTTGATGGTGCTAGACAAGTTACCCATACTTTTCGGTGAGTTAAAGCTAGGTTGAGTATATCCAGCATACCCCTCAGTCTTTGCAGTGAGGGATATCTAAAGTGTCAGTGCTCTGCAAGTAGTACTGCTGTCAAATTAGGGAAAGATGGCCAATTCATAAAAGGTAGATGAATGTCCAAGTCACCTGAAGTTTCCATAGGTGTTGCATAGACAGAAGCCTTGTACTTGTTTCCTTTATTTTTTGGTTGCTTTTACTAATCATGGGAGACTTTTAATCTGGGTAACTCACACAGACATGCAACAAAAATAATAGTTTTTTTCATGTGCATGTGTCAAGTGGTGTGTTTATGTGTATAGCTGTTTCAATGTCAATTGATTTTTTGTTTTATATTCCGCAGTACTTCAATTTTGATATTTAGAACATGTATAAAGTTCCATCTGAAAAAAAGTTCTTTGGATGGTTCCTCTTTTTAAATTTTTTTTTTGTCCCAAAGATGGCATCTGAGTTTTATCTAAACCAGACGGTTTCTTGGCCCTCATTTTTCCCTAAACCCAGCAATGACAAAGAGCAACGGCTGCATAAATTGGATGTAAGAAGAACACTTAGGGTTTATCACAGAAGAATCAAAGATTTCATATCTTCTGACAGATTGTTTGTACTCTTAGGGGGTCTTAAGAGGGGTCAAATGGCTTCTAAGGGTTGCTTAGCTAGATGGTTAAGGGATTGTATTAGAGAGGCGTATGTAGTTAAGGGTAAAGAGGCTCCCAGGGTTTGTAAAGCTCATTACACTAGGACTATAGCTGCTTCTTGGGCGGAGAGGTCGAAGGCTTCCACATTGGAAATTTGCAAGGTGGCCACCTGGGCTTCTCTTCATACTTTTTCATTGCATTATTGCTTGGATGTAGTCTCTTCTGCAGATTCTGCTTTTGGTAGGAGGTTGCTTGTGAACCAAAAAAAAGAACAGTGAAGAAAAGAAAGACATGTAGTTCAGAGTTCTAGCTGGCAACAAGACAAGTTTCTTTGCAGCGTGCACAATGGAATCCTATGAAGACCAATTTAGGCCGTTGAAAATAGATGTTAGAGGGAAGTACTGCCTACCAGTGTTCTCTGATGGTAACCCCATGGCAGACAATAGCACCAAAGGAAACAGTGAACCAGAGTGAACTCTGTAGGGAGATGGATGTAGAGAGTTTTTTAGGTGATATGGATAGTTCTCTGAGTTCAGTTTGAGAGTTCTTTATCTGGCATCTTCTGGAATATATTCAGAATCCTCATTTTCACAAATTACTTTGCATCTTGGAGAAAAGAATTATCTGAATTGCATTTTCCACTCAACTTCTTTTCACTGTTCTCCATCCAATTCTTCTTGATTTTATTTTTTTACTTTATCAACAGTAACTTAGCATTCCTTAGTGAACAATATGTACACGCCAATCAGCTTGATTTAAAACTGTATTTGTGTTATCTAAGCACAGCTTTTTAAAAAAGATAGTATAAATATATATTTTATCTACTACCAATGTATTCTTCAAGGTATCCTTTAAATCAAATATAAGGGAGAAAATCCTGCAAAGTTCTTTGACAAACAAGTGATGGTGTGGTTTTGTTCCACCCCTGAATGTTAGTGTGACATCTGGGTAAGACTGCTACTCTGCCTTTCAGAGAGTATTTTTCTGTAATTTATGGGACCTTTATTCACAATAGTACACAACCTCACTTCATTTCACTTCAGGCACTGGATTTCATAAAATTAGAGGAGTAACCATTCCCAGTTTTCTCTTGACTATTTAACCCTTTCATCTGCAGGTATCTTGCCATGCCTACTGTGATGAGGTAATCCACTTCTCTATTTACATTCAGTTGAAATTCGTGAGATGTTCTGACATACCTAGTTCTTCCAAGATCACAGGGGTTGTTCTTTTTGAAGCAATCAGGAACATGTTCATCTACAATCAAGGGTTAAGCAGGAGATTTGGGTTTAGAACTCTGCCAAATTGCATTCTCTTTACATCTTTAAGTTTGATTTTTCTTTCCTCCTGGGTTTTCAGGGCCTTGTTAAGGCTTCTAAAAAATCAAAAATATCTAATGTGATTTCATCTGTCTCACTTTTTTCCCCATTTCAGTAAGAAAGATGAACTTTGGACAGATCAGATAATGAATATGAAAAATCACTTTTTCCAGTGGAGTACTTGAAAACACTGTGGGCAAAGTTGTGAAGTCCATAGGTTTACAAGCTCTGGCTCATGGGACTGGGAAGATTTGCAAAGGTCTTCCCTTCACACTTTAAAGAGAAATCCTTAACTCTATATCCATTTCTGGAAAGTGTAATAAAAGGAGCATAGAATCCTCCAAACAGGCTTTTATTGCAAAGTTGCATTATTGCAAAAGTTGCAATTGATGATTAAAAAAAGTTGTGATTTTTGCTTTGGTCTCAACATAAGGTGTTCAAGTATATTCTTTTACAAATACACAACTTCAGTGGATCAGTCCAAAGTGAAGATGAATTTACACTAGGAGGGGAATATGATTTCAGAGGTACATCTTCTGTGTCTGGGCTAGTAAAGTTTTCTCAGTATAGTTCAAAAAGTAAAAGGTCCATTATTGATGACAGAAAGCGAAGGGTTTTTTTGACCCATAGTTAGTCAGGGATTTCTTTATTGTTATTTATGTTTATGGAGGAATGGTTCTTCCTGCTTCTGCAAGATATATTATTTCCAGTATGGTTTCAATAAAAGTTCTGAATGAGCTGCTGAATCCAATTTGTAAGCTACTTTGATAGCACTGATACTTAGCTTATACACAGATACTGAGTAGTCATACAAAAGCTTTCCTGGATACATTGGTTTCTATGCTGCATGAAAGATGATGTCACAATGACTGTTCTTATGGCCCTAAATGCTATAAAATTAGGAAAGCTGTGGAATTTTATAGAGAAAAATAAATAATAGAACTTCTTATAGGAAATAAAAATAATCATATTTAGAATGCAAGAGGTGTCACTGTTATTCTTTGGTCTTTGTAATCATCATAATAAACAGAAAAATACTGAATTGAAGAAAGAATTAAATAAATTGTAGGTAAAGGGGGCCTAGGAAAACAATTATTTTGAAGAGAAGAATAATCCCAGACAAATTTTAATACACACAAAGAAAGCTGGCTGAATAGTTTTGATTTTAAGTGTAGTACTGGATATAATCTTGTTCTCATTATTTACAGTCAAAATTATTAAAGCTTCCTGGCTGGTAAACTGAAGGAAGTACACAAATTGTGAACAGTCCATCAAGACTAGATGTTTGTAAAACATCAGTTTCAAGAAAGATCAAGCAAGGATTTGTGGTTAATCTAATCTTCCCTAATAATCAAGAATGGTGAAGGTGTAGAATATGGTCTGGAAAAAGAGCAAATATGAGAAAATTACATGTTTTCTTTCAGCCGCATCTTCTTTAACAACATTAACTTTTTTCTGCTCTCTTTCTGCAAGTTCTCTTCTCTAAACAACCGTGTGAGAAGGATCACATGCATTTCTTTCTATCTGTGCAAATGCTGTTTGATATGTGCTATTTAAAGAGAGGAGTCAGAGAATTTTTCTAGAAAAATGGCTTTTAATAATCTTACACAAATATGTAATAATGGATTGGAATGTTGGCATAATTTCACATTGACACAAAATACCACAGTAGAGTGCATTTGGAGTCAAAACACTAAGGGGTTCTCGTTCAAATTTAGGATATGTGTCACAACCATGATTACAGCGACAACAACTGAGGTCTAAACCCAAAATCTATGAGATAGGACCATATGTAGTGAGGAATACAGGACAATAATGATTATTATTTATGGTCTCTTAAGAAGGTTCAACTATTAATGCAGACTAACATTCTGGTCTGCTCCCCTTTCTTAAGGACATATTTTGAGGGGTGGACAACATGGTTGCAAAGACAAAAACCTGCAAGGGGCAGAATGTGAAGGGATTTAACTGGAATATTAGGGACAGGCTTGGGAATCTTGAATGGCATTGACTCAGAAATACTAATGAATAAGCTGACCACTGCAATGGGTGATTTAACAAAATTAAAACAACCCTTAACAATCATCTTTATTAGCATTGGGTACCAGTCCGTGGCAGGTCTCAAAAGTATTGCCAGGATGGGAAAAGACAAAAGAGCAGGACCACAAGCTAAACACAGATGCAGTGGCCATGACTCAGAATAATGCATCTCTAGCCTTTACCTGTATACAGGCATAATTGTGGCTCCAATCAACAGCTGCCTTAATCATAAGAAAGGAAGTGAAGGAGCCTTCCTGACAGAAATTTGAAAGGCTGTCTGGGACAATGCTACTGATTTTGCAAGAAAATTTCAATCTTGGTGGACCTAAACTTCACTTACAATCCAGTTGATAATATGGCCACCTTCTTTGTGCTCAGTATACGTAATGCCACAGTCTGTATTATTTACCCCATTATAGCATTAGGGCTAAATCATGGGAAGTCAGTGCTCTGCCCCTCAAAACACAGAACATGGATATGGAAAGTAGATAAGAAATGGCAAACTGTGAATCTAGAATCTTGTGTCACCCAAGAACAATAGCCTTATTTGTGAAAGAAGCATGATTGATGCAATGGCAAACTAATTTGGGCAGCTGTATCTTGAATAAATCTGTGCTTCTCTTTCCCAGGAGAGTTTGCTGATTAGGGCAGGATGGTCAGAAGGCAAGTTGTAAGATCCTTGCTTGATGAGACACTTAAAAGAGCTTGCAGTTCTTTCATATATTTCATATATTTCATGTAACTTTCATATTGCAAGTTAGACACACAGCACAAATACCAGCAGGATATTCTGAAGAGGCCAAAACAACATATAAAACTTTACTGGCAACTTCAGGATATCAAAGAACTTTGGCAGAAGGTTTAGGTCAGCATTCAACCAACATAAACCACTTTTCACAGCATTAACTTAGCTCATTCAGCTTACCAAATTATGAAGCCCATTTAATTATAAGTTACGAACAAGAAGAAGAAAGAGAAAGAGAGAAAGACAGAAAAGATCTAGAAAAAAACAAACATAACTACCACTCCTGGTTCCAGTGGTGTTCAGTTCATAGTGATTCCAACAGCAGGGAGGGTCAAGACGTGCTTACCTTTGGTCTCAGGTTAAATACCCTTTGGCTTTCCTGGGCTGTTCCCCAGGTGGGAGTTCCAGTTGTCTGGCCACTCTGGAGCTGGACTAGGGCTCCAGGGGTAGGGTGTGGAGCATTGCCTGCAATGTACCAGGGACTGGCAGCCACTATGGGGCTGGGATACAGGCTCTGGAGGGGTGGAGTGTATGGATCAATGCCTCACCAGAACAAGGCCTGACTTGCCTCCTTCCCACACACACACACCCCCAAAACATTTTGAGCAAGCAATCCTTCCAGTCTTACCAAAGTGAAGAAGTTGCAGGGCAGGAAGGTTATAATTTGTTATCTGTCTCTGTGGAAACAATTTGAGAGGAAATTTGTAGTAGTATCTGAAGAGCAGAGGCTTTATGGGTGCTGTGGTTAAATGTACAATGTTCAATATTAAGTGTGAAGGCAACCCTTGCTAGCTGGAGGTTAGAACAAAAAAGATTAAGGCCAGCCAAACCCAGGTGAAATTTGGGGAAAGTAAAAATTTGAGAAACCAAAGGAAAATCTGGGAGACTTCAACCTGGGTCATCTTTGAGAAGACAAGTGAAGTTTTTAATGTGTGTAAGCCTACATGCACAAACAGATAGATACGAGTATAAAGCAGGAGTACCAAGACTGTTAATTAGAAAAAGAGATGGGATAATCTAGTCGAACATGTTAATTTCATAATGAAGGAGCCTGTAAAATGACTGGTGTGGATGTAAGCATCATTTGGTTCTTTGCCTGTGATCCTGGAGTCACAAGTCTACCACCCACTAGATAGCTATTTATCTCAGCTGCAAGTTCATAACAAATAAGGCAGCAGTGCTGTGAATACACAAGGATTTGAGATTGTTTAAGGTTTTCTTTTAAGTCTTGATATAAAAAGTTATAAATAGCAGATCTAAGTAGTGACAATAATACGAGAATGTGAATATATAGAAGCTTACTTGTGTTTATAGCTAGAATGCAATGCTATATCTAAAAATGGAGAACTGCAAGGAAAAAAAGGTAAATTTAAGGTAGAAAGCACAGAATAGAAAATAAAAAAAATATCCAGTTAGTTAGAATTACTCAGATTTTTTAAATTCTGGACTAATTTCTAAAGAAAACTGTTTCTAGTTTTTAGAAAACTAATTATTAAAGAAACTTCATCATTAAATACATTAAAAGATGCTGAAAAAAATCCAGTAAGTTTCTGGTACTGTCTGTAATGTGTTGAATGATTAGGGAGTAGGATGGTCTGGTTAATATCTTTTGGTTTTATATTCCACCATTTTCTCTTTCATTTTTCCCAGCTCAAATGTGTCAATGTCTTTTGAAAATGCAAATAAAAAGGTATTTGCGGAAAAAAAAGAAAATGTACAAACACACCACCCCCCCCTCAAAACAAGCTAAAAAAACCCACAAAAACTTCAAAGCTCTACAATGTTATATAAGTGTATGAAAAACAGTATTTATTTTCAGAATACAAATTGATTAGGGGAAAGGTGAAATCTACTTTGGATAAGTTAAATCAAATGCGGGAAATGTGGAAAGAGAAAAGCTCTTCAAACCTTGGCCATGTATTGCTAGTAGCTTCAGATCAGTGCAGACCTCTAAGGTTATGCCTGTAAGATAATCTTTAACAAGGCTTTGGCAGCACCTGGTCATTTAAAACCTCTTTTAATTTCATATGAAGTATGTTAAGTTAGGATTATCTGCACCAGTGTTGTTCACCATCTTTGTGCTACAAGACAGATCTTTAAAATACTATATCATTTGGAGTTATTCGTGTATCTCTTTGTGACTCACAGGATCACAGAACAGTTAAGGTTGGATGGACCTTTGGAGTTCCTGTTCTCCAACAATCCCTGCTCAAGCAAGGCCTCTATAGCCAATTGTCCACAATTATGTGCAGATAGCTTTTGAGTATCTCCAAGGATGGAGATTCCATCACTTCTCCAGACAACCTTACAGTGCTTGGTCACCTTCATAGTAAAAAAGGCATTTCCTGATGTTCAGAGGAAACCTCCTGGTGTTATGTCTGTTTGTGCCTGTGAGCACTGGCCCTGTCATTGTGGAAGACTGGCCTCTTTGGACCCTCCTTTCAGGCATTTATATACAGTAGTGATATATTCTGCTTTCTCTTCTGTTGACTAACAGTTCCAGTGCTCTCAGCCTGTTTTCCATTCCTTTTGTCATCTTCTATGGCACTTTTTAGACACTCTCCAGTATGTTCATGTTCGTCTTGTTCTGAGGAACCCAGAACTGTACACACCACTCCAGGTGTGGCTCATCACCGTTGAGCAGACAGGAAGAATAATTTCCTTTGACTTGCTTACAGTGCTTTGCCTGATGTAAACCAGACATCATCAGCCTTCTTTGCTGGATTATGTTAAACTTTGTGTACTTCTGGACTCCTAAGTCATTTTATGCAAAAGCTTCTTTCCAGCTGGGAGAACTCCAGCATGGGTTGATGCCTGGGTTGTTCCTTCCCAGGTGCACAACTTTGCCTCTTGGACTTTATGAGGTTTTAGTGTGCCCATTTCTCCAGCCTGTTGAGGTCCTTCTGGGTTGGCACCATGATTGTCTGCCATCCAGTTTGATGTCAGCTGCTGACTTGGTGAGGGTACACTGCACCCCATCATCCAGATCGTTAATGAAAATACTTAACAGAATTGGACCTAGTATTGAATTCTGAGGTAGATTACTAATTACTTGCCTCAAACTATACTTTGTGCCACAGATCACTTCACTTGGGACTTGGCTATTCTGCCATTTTTCAGCTCACCTTACTGACTGTTTGTCCAGTCCATACATCAAGAGCTTATGGGATCTTATTAAGATCTATAGCCAGATCTTATGGGAGACAATGCCATGGGCTTTATTGATGTCCATGTAGACAATACCCACCACTGTTCCCTCATCTACCAGGCCAGTCATTTCTTCATAGAAGTTTATCAAGTTAGTCAAGCATGACTTCCCCTTACTGAAGCCATGCTGAATGCTCCTGATGAATTCTTTGTAGTGTACCTGGAAATGCCTCTATTACTTTCCCTGGAGCTGAAGTGAGGTTGACAAGACTCTGATTTCCTGAGTCCTCTTTCTTGCCCTTTTTGAAAATGGGAGTGACATTTGCTTTCTTCTAGCCTTCAACTCTTCTCCCTGTTGCCATGATTGATCAAAGATTATTGAGAGTCAACATCTTGCAACGATGTCTGCCAGTTCCCTCCACGCCAGTTCCCACAAGGGCCCAAGGATTTAATTTTGTTGAGTTTGCTTAGTTATTGTCAGGCCTGATCCTCTTCCGCCAAGAGTACATTTTCCTTGCTCCAATCTTACCTTCTGGTCTCTGCGGCCTGGGATGCTTAAAGGCTGGTCTTGATAGTAAATACTAAGTTGAAGAAGACATTCAGTATCTTAACCTTTTCCATATCTGTGTTACCAGGTCCCCCATCTTGTTGAGCAATGGGCTCATGTTTTCCCTATTCTTCCATTTATCACCTGTGTATTTACAGAAGCCCATCTCCTTATCTTTGAGATCCCTGGCCAAATTATTTGCATTTCAGCTTTAGCTTCCTTAACTTTTTCCATGCTCAGAAGTTGTTTATGTGTTCCTCCCAGGTTACCCATCCTTATTTCTGCGCTCTGTATGCTACATTTTTTGTTTGAGTTTGGCTAGGATCTTCTTGTTCATGCCTGCAGGCCTTCTGCCATTTTTGTTGTCTTAAGCTTGGCAGAGCTCAGAAATTAATCAAATTTCTTGTGTCCCATTACATAGGGCCATTTCCCATGGGACTCTTCCAAGCAGATAACTGAAGAGGCCCAAGTCTGCTTTTCTGAAGCCTGGGGAAGTGAGCTTGCTTATCACCCTTCTTTGTGCCCTCAGGATCTGGAACTCCACTATCTCATGGTCACTGCAGCTGAGGCTGCCTGGGACTTTCAAATCCCCAACAAGCACCTTCATTTGTGCTTGTATCACTTGGAAGAGGAATCATCAATGCATTTCAGGAACCCAGATTTCTTGAAACACTGATAAAAGTGATATCAACCCCAGATATTGGTTTGTCCTTAACAAAACTGAGGGAATATGCCATTACTGATTACTACATAATCATAAGATTTATGGATGAGCTATGTACCAGCCCTTCTTAAAGAGCTTTTCTTGTTTTTTATATTTTATAAGCCATCATTTTGCTTATAATAACTGTACTAATTTACTGTCTTTTTATTCTTATTGTATTGGTGTTTCCAAATAAGTAAAAGCTGTAAAAATATATTACTGTTGAACAAAGAGGAGGAGTTAATTTCTATACAGCTGATGTAGTGTTATCCATTCTCTCTAAGAAGAGGTGACTTCACAATCAGTATAAAAATGCATTAATGACAAAAGAAACCATATTTTACACATTATATGTGTATTTATATAAAATTCAAGTAGAATCAGATGTGGTTTTCATCATGTTATATAAAAGAAACTCTGCATAACTTGAATTTGACGTTATTATATCATTAGTATTCCTCTACATGTTCTTGAGGGGTTTTTTTATGCTTCATATTGATATATCAGAAGATGTTGTAGGCTGCTGAATTTTCTACAGAATTAATCTTAAGTTTGATCTTTTTTATCATACTGTGCAGGAGTTCTGAAGAGAGCTAGTGGGGAGCTTTTAATAGGAGAAACTAGAGCAAATGAAACCAGCGTGCTTCCTGAACAGTTACTTCAGGTAGAAAATGTGAGTATGAAAAGAGTCTTACACTTTGTATGGGGTTTTCTTTTGTGTGTATGTCCAGTGTAGACTTTCTCCATGTTCATTATAAACACCTATTGCTGTAGTTTCATTACTTCAGCTACTGTGATTACTTTTATGTGCTAAGTTTCAGTTTAGATGGAATAAAATTGTACAGTGTTCAAAGACGTTGTTGGTATTTAGTAGTTAATAACAGAAAAAATGTAATTTTAAGATACCTCATAACAAAATGGAAAAAAAAAACTAAAATATAATAGCTTTTTTAGTATTATATATATAATCTCAAAGAATCTTGAAGAAGATTTATGGAGTTCTTAGAATTTGATCATAATGGTAATTCCTAGAGGTATAGGTACTTGTACAATGTCTAGTTTCTTTGATGCTGACAAACTAGTGTGTAATAAGCACTGTGCATTGTAGAATGTACATAAGACTGTTTTTACCTGGCTCCCATTTACTCCGAAACATATATTTATTGTTGATTTTGTGGCACCTAAATGCTTCAACAAGTCTGATACTTTATGATAGTGGAATTTAATTTCTTAATGGCTTGATTTCATGCTGAAATTCTTTTCAAATGTGCTTTGGATTGGTGTGTGAGAGTAATACTAATATGTATTACAAAGAAAAATATTTTAGGTACATTGAGATGTACTTGATCCCCATCAAAAAAAGAAGGAGTGCAGAAGTGTGTGTCCATGGGGGCTGTCTCTGTGCTTACAAGAGCTGAATATTGCTGGTGGGGGAAGGGAAAGAACAGAGGATACAACTTTTAAATTGAAGTAAAGTGGAAGGGCTTCACTTTGCAGGCCCCCCCATTTAGTATTATGGCTACGGGAAAAGTTAGGAATTTGTTTTTTCTATTCTCCTATTGTGCCCTCATGGTGGAGTTATTTACTGAATATCATCTTATGTCATTAGAATATGTCTCTTACAGTGGTGCAATTCTCAAATGGCCACTTCTGGAAAGGTTTAAGTCTGATGTAAGTCTTAAGAGCAATGCAAAATCAGATAAGTTGAAAAGTAATGATATCATACTGTGTCTACTTCTGACAACTATTACACTTCAGATTACTTCAGAAGTCTCTGTTTAAAGACAAGGAATAGACGTAAACCACAGTAAAAGCTAGCATTGGCTAAAAGCTATACAAATCTCTATTTAAACATTTTAATCTTTTCTAAACCCAGTTCTAGAGAAGTGAAATACTGTGTGGCTGTGTTAAAACCAGCTCCTCTTAACTTCTTCTCATTGAAATTCATGGTTAGTAACATTGCTAGATTGCTTCTTGTACTACTGAAAATATATATGCATTCTTGGACTTTGTTAAGTAGATTCTGTTAAAGATTACAGATTAAGTAAAGATGAAGCATGCTTTTTTAAAAGCTGTCTTGTTTAAACAGGAATTTCTTTTTTCTGAAAAATTTGGTGGCAAGTTTAATGTTGTTATGCATGTTCATTTTGTTGAGTGTAAACCCTGCTTTTAGTAAGATTTCAACACTAGTGGATTATATTTTAAATTCTTTTAATTAATTTCAAAATATGATGGTGTCTTGTAATTCAATTATGGATGTGCATTTAATTTTCAGAAGACATTAACACTCAAGAATGATTTGGGATTGATATAATTTTAATATGTATTTCAGCCTATTTTACTGAGTTTTGGCTGGAGAAATGCATTTAAAGACCTGTCTTCTTCTGTGGCTCACTGTATAACAATAGCAATTGAGGATTTTTCATCTAAAATTCTTCAACATGAGCAGAAAGAAGAGTTTTCAGCTGCAGGCTGTGCAATGGGTCTTGTAAACAACCAGCAAATGAGGGAGTCCTGCAGAGCAGTCCAACAGGAGGAGCAACCAAAACGAATTGCTAAGGCAGGTATTAAAAGATCTGAAGTTTGAAGAGAGACAGAATGCCAAGGCTGTTTGCCATATACACTTTGAAGTACTTACAGTACTATTAATATTCTATATCTTATATAAATGGAATTAAGAAGAAAGTGAGAGGCATTTCAGTGTGAAGCTGAACAGAGCTTTATACAATAGTCCATAGTTTGTACTTGAAAGATTTAACTTCTAAACTTCACTGGCATTATTTTTTTCAGCCAAGAAGTTCTAAAGCATTCTGATTAGTATCTGCTCTGTTACCAAGTGGTTCAATGGGAAAATGTCAAAAGCTTTGAAATATGGCTATAAAGGGATTTCCTGTATTCATATCATTAGACATGCCATTCAACTAATTGGCATAACTAGTAATAAAGCCAATTTAGTGTTATTTGACTTGGCTGAAAGGTCATTTATTAATTAAATTCCTTTTGTGAGGAAAGGTATGTTTGAAAGACTCCTTTTAGTAAGATTTTAAGCTATTCTAGCAGATTTGGAATGCTGTTAATGAATGCTTGCTTGAAATAACACATGAGTTTTGCAGAGATAATTTTAGGGAGATTAATGTATGGATTTATGAAGAGATGACACATTTGTTTCCAAATCCAATGTTAAGAAATGTGTTTGCGTATTTTTCAAAATTATTTAGTTTATAAAATTATCTTTATTTACAAGGAATTAACCTTGTGTTTTGAATGTATGTTTAGTGACATCAAAACCAGATGAAGGCATTACTAGGATAAGATGGTTTTAATTTTTCCCATAGTATAAAATATGCAGCTTTAAAGCAAGAAGCAATGAAAGAATATTTAATTTACTTTAAAGTAATGTTATTCCTCTGTTTAAGAGATTAAAATGTTTGTAAAGTTGATTCAATATATTTATATTTCTTGCCAATTCCATTATTCAAGAGTTTTACCCTAGTGTGTATAAATTAAGCAGTGTTGTCAGAATACAAATAACTTGGTGCCGCATTTATTTTTCTCAGTTTTGTTCTGACATCATGGAAGAACTCGACACATTGCTTCCATTGGCTCTGGCCTGCAGAGATGATTCTCTTCAGGAAATTAGAGCAAACTTTGTAGAGGCCTGCAACAAAGTGGCAACAGCTGTTCTGGCAAGACTAGAGGAGAAGAGCAAAGATGTTCCCCTGAAGGCTCCCCTGCAAGACCTGTATGCTGCCCTTTCCACAGCGATATATGTTTTTCAGCATTTTACAATGTACAGCAATTTAATGAGAGAAACAAGCAAAAAGTATGTCCTTTTTACTTATAAAATGTTAAATTCAAACATAAATAATATGGGACTTCATCCCATTTTGATTATATAATATGGTGGTAGTTTACCAAATTGCATCATATTTTTTAGCATATGCAATATGTGTACTATTTATGGAAATACCTGCATCAACCCGAAAGTCTAGAGCAGTCATTGCAAAACAAATTATTTATGTGTAAACTCTGCATTTGATTTGCAGATCATTTTTTAAAATTATTAAATTTGAGAAAATAGGATTATCCAGGGAACTGAATGTACTCTGCTGTCATATAAATAAAGTGCTAAGGCCTTGATTTCCTTTTCTGACCTTTGCAATGCCTAATTTTCATAAGAACTGATTCAGCACATAGCAATCTTAGAGGACAATATAAAAATACATTTCTGTGCTTTTTCCTTACACCATGTGTTTTTAGACATGTAAAGAAAATGCATGCATTGTAGTTTTATAACTTAACTCATTGTTATGTGTAGAATAAAAATTAGAGAAGATATGAAGTAGGAGTGTAAAGTCAAAGGCAGTGTTTAACCTGGGGAGAAATATAATTGCACTTGCTTTTAGGAGATTTCTTAAGGTACTAGGAGTCCATTGGTCCACATGTTTCTAACCATGTGCAATTTTAAAGTAAAACTGTTTTTGGGGAGGGACCCTGAAGTAGCACAATTTCTAAGGAATGTATAATTACTATGTGGTTATATGCACTATTGAGCTGCTTTCCCTCTGATATTTTAGTGTCTCCTACATGAAGTGTATCCTTGTGAATGGGAAATCTGAGCCAAAATAGTGCTCAATAATTCTGTTTAGGTGTATTATCAAAGAGTTTTAGTACATGCCTACCAAAAGCAATCTCTGTACTCTATGCTTATGTTTTCTTTATCACACTCAGAGCTGATGTAATAATTGCTGATGTAAGAATGCTGCAACACAGAAATAAGTGAATGACAAATGTACTTGCCTCAGAAAATAAGATGAAGTAATCTGTTTCTCAGTGATTGGTTCAATGAGAATTTATAGACAGCAGACATATTTTTAGAACTTCTGAAACAAGAAGTTTCAAAACTGAATGCTAGGTTCAGGACCAAGAGGAAATGAATGATTGATAACTACTAATCAAAAACTCTTTGCAGTACTGAGATTGTTAGCTCCTAGTGCACAGCCTTTCAATCATTGTCTCTTTAATCATTCTCTCTGAACAGACCCCTATTCCTAGTGTCTCTCCAGAAATATCAGGAATTCATCAACACTCTCCAGTTTCAAGTTATGAACTACTGTGTCAGAGTTTGTGCTACAAGCATTTTACAGGATGCTGAGAGTCACTACTGGGATGACTACAAAGCTTTTTATGAGGTGTGAGGTTAAGTTTACTATGGCTTCTTTTTACAAAATTGTTTTTACATAAGGATTATTGGAATTTACTCTTTTGAAGTATCTACTATTGCAGGCAAGTATCTCTCTAGAAATTATGTAGGAAAACATAGTCATTTAAAGATAGATTGTTATCATGACATGTTTTTGTCACTTTCTTCATGAAATATTTATTGTGCTATTTATAAATATAAAATAAATATGAAATATTTATAGAACTATTTATAGAATATTTATATTATAGAATATTTATATTTATATATATAGAACTCAGTAAAGAGGACACTATCATCTTAATCTCTAAGAACTTTTAGAAAGTGCTCTAAGAACTTTAGAAAGTTCTTAGAGCACTTTCTAAAAGAACTTCTTTTAGAAAGTGTGACGTGAAAATCTTTTGGGAAATTTTTTATCTGGTTACTTGATTTTTATTTTCAATTGGTTCCCCTTTTTACTTTTTGTGAGTGAAAGGTGTAACAAAGAAAGGTGGCCAATATAGTTACCTGAAGCATTCGACAATGTATTTCTGAAATAACAAGTGCCATTTCACCTGCATCTTGAAGTCACAGGTCTGATCTATAGCTATAATCCTAATGATTCTATGAAAAAAAATTAAGAGAATTATTTTAATTTATTTTTCCTTCATCCTAGTTAAGTACAAACATAGGTTGACATACACTGTTTAAAACTATTTTCACTTAATTTCAGGGACTATATGGATTTTAATCAATGATAGCTGAGATCTCTTGGTGACAAAGTCTTCTCCTTCCTTGTACAGTTTTCTGTGTGAGACAGCGTGCTCTGTTAAACAAATTCTAGAATTCTTCCATGTGAGAAAATTCTGTCTGATACATGTAATATACAGATGTAGTAAAAGCTGCTCAGTCAGTGACAAAGTCTGTGCTGGTCATGGCATGCAGTTCACAGAGTTATCTATCAAAATGTCCATACCTCAAAGATAAGTAGATAAACATTTCAATTTTGTTTGAATTCCAGATGATAAGGTAAGAAAAGCATGTCTTTTGGCAACTGCTGAATCATAATATGATATTCATTATCTGTAGTGGTTATAGTGCTGTGCCCTGTTTCTTGGTGATCCAGTAACTTCACCATGGAGAAGTAGTTGTCTGATGAGAAATAATATGGAGTAGCTAAACCATTTTATCATTACTGAACAGAACTGATGTGTGTAGGAAGGAATGAGGAAAACTGGTGTTTCAGCTCTGTATGTTTTGCAGGGTTTGAGGTGAAAAGTATGTAATTTTACATCATCACTCCCCTTTTCTCTGGGCCATGGGAGATGGCCCAAGGGTGAACCATGATCTGCTCTGAGTTCCTTCAGGAGACATGCTGCTGAGCAGATGTTACTTCAATTGACCTCTTGTAGGCATCCTAAATGGAAGAGATTGGATTAAGATCTATTGCTTGTTACAGAGACAGTTCCCTGCCGAAACTTCCAGCAGTGAGAGGTGGCTTCTTCCAACATATAAGCTCAGCAGGAAGAGTGTGCCACTGGGCCAGCTCTCCAGATTATGTTTTTGAATGAAGCTCTAAGTGTAGCAGACATCTGCTGTAGCTGTGGGAACTTATGTTTTGTAGCAGTCAAAGAATAAAGAATTGTCTGTTCAGAGATAATACTGAGTGGCTTATGTAATAAAACACAGCTGCTTGTTTCCCCATGTATAAGCTAAATAAAAGATTGCATCTGTTTTTAGTATATGAAGCCTGCAAAAATAGCAGATGTTTATCAGTGGAATTGTCTAGAAATGGCAACAAATAGAAACACAGGTCAGAAAAAAAGAAGATAATCTCATTTAAATCTTAAATATCTTAAAATTATGTTGTTTCTGCAGTGGAAGTACAATAATAAAAAAGGGCAAAAGAGGTATTACTCAAATAAACTGAAGCAGAGAAAGTAAAACAATTTGTGTTTATAATTACAAAGTTTAAAAGTAAAACTTGTCAACAAGCTTGCTTATTTTGTTCTTTGTCATAAATTTTGTCACTTCTTAATCTTCAAATATTATGTCAGAGAAAAATTGAATTTTGACAACTTCCAATAATCTGACAATGCTTATGCTAGTGTATTTTAAAAGAAGCCAGATTATTTTTGATTGTTATTGTTAAAGAATGCCTATCAAACTCAAAAAGTGTTTTAAAAATTGTGGGGTTATTAAAATAATTTTTAATATTGCTAAAATAATTTTTAATAATGCTAAAATATCAACAAATTTTTAAAATATTTCTCAGTTTTGGGATGTGGTAACTGAAGATTGAAATCTCTGTCCTCAAAAAGCTTCGTGATACAGCTTTTTTCTGAATAGGTACTAGTTGAAGTATTTAAACATGAGTTTTCCTGTGTACTTTTTAGAAATGTGTCTTAATGGATTAGGTTTATTTAGACAACAAAATGTTAATGCCAATGCTGATTCCTTGCCAGAAAATGTTCAATTTCAATACATTAAAATTACAAGAGGAAAAAAAAACTAGTTAAAAAATCTGGATATCTGTTATTACTGGTTTAATAGTTCAGTTATTCTTCTCTCTTCTTTTCTTACATATCTATTATATATAACCATGGTTATGCATGGCATTTCTGAATCTGAGTAAATACATATGCTTATGTCATTTAAATAATTATTTTCTCTGCAAACAAACTGCTATGTTAGGTTTATCTGACTATTCTATTGCATACAGAATACTGTTTATGCTTTTAAACTAAACTTACAACACTATTGGTTTTGAGAATAGGTTAATTGAGGATATAAGAGTTCAAATGCTGTGCTTTTTTTTTGTGGTAGGACTTGAATTTTGTGACTGAAATGCAACAATGTGTTTCCTTGTAAATAAAGATGTCTCACCTCTTTTAAAGGACCATTTTTGGCCATCTTATTCCTGGAACTCTTTAGCTATTTCCTTTCAAATTAATTAGACCTGTAGGAATTAAACTGACATTTTGGAAGGTGTATTTCTGTTACCTAATGTGTGGTGGTTTTGATAGGGGGAAAGATGCTCATTCTCTGTCCAGATGTGGTATTACTTCTGCTGTGCTCTTCATCATGATCTATGGACTATTCTACCTCCAAAGATAGCCCAGGAGATTCTTACAGATGTACTAGAGCGATCGTTGGATATTTTCTCCTCTAGATACTGTCAAGTGTGTCCCAGTTACAAAAGAACATCACAAATCAGGTAATGGTTGTATATTTAATGTTCTGTTCTGATGTATAAAAGAAGTAAATGTTAGTTTTCTGTTATTCACTGCTTTGATTCAAATTTCAATGTTAATGAACACAACAGAGGGGATAGACAAAATCTATGCATTTTGATGTTTGTTTTAAGAAAAGATATTTTCTATATTTAAGTATATTTAGTAGTTATATTGCAAACTGGGCAGAATCAAAGGCCTCTTTCAACTCTCTGTGAATTTGTTCCATATGCCACTTGGTTGGTTTGAAAGCCTCGCAATGAAAGTCCATTGAGTATTTATGATGCAGCCTAAAATGTGGACAGAATTGGCAATGTCAGGATTAGAAATCAAGCTGTTGATTCATTATGAAATTATAATGTGTTCCAGTGTTCAAGTGAAAGAGCTAAAAGGTCACATCAAAAGATTCGTCAGAATGATGCCAGTGGTGTAGGAGAGAGGAGAAAGAGGCCATTCCTTTTTCTGTCATTTTAGGAAATAAGAAATTGAAGTTTTTCTTGTTGCAATTCTTATGTTTTGCCAGAGAGAAGGGTATTTTTGAGAAGTACTAAAGCAAGTGTCTTTGAGTGGGAGTTTACCCTACATTTGTCCTTTTTATCCGATGTCCTGTTTTACTGAATAAATAGGTTTATTTCTCCGAACAGAATCACACAATTACAGAATGGGTGGGGTTGGAAGGGATCACACTGGGTCATCTGGGCCAGCCTCCCTGCTTATGCAGGGTGATCCCAGAGTATGTTACACAAGGCCAAATCCAGACAGCTTTTAGATGCCTCCAGTGAGAGAGAATCCATGAACTCTGTGGGGGCTCTGTTCCAGTGCTCAGCCACCCACACAGTTAAGGAAGTTCTTCCTCATATTCAGGTGGAATTTCCTGTGCAGCAGCTTCTGACCATTGCCTTTTGTCCTATTGCACAGCACCACTGAGAGGAATTAAAGCATTTGTAATTTTAGATGGTTACAGACACTAAGCAGGTGCATGTTCTGTGTAAGCTAAGAGTTACGTGATGTCAGTTTTATTATGAAAAGGAGTGTTGTCATGAAAGCTCAAGTAACTTGCACAAGATTTTTTTCTTGAAATGGGTAGGAAAAAACCAAAGTTTTATTCTACATACCTATTTGTGTTCTCTGTTCCCACAATAACTTACTATAATGAGGCTCTTCTGGATCTTTTGGTACAGAGAGATTTCCTGAAAACTTGTCTGGAAGTTTTTTTGGGAGAAAACTTCCTTGAAATATGAAAAATGCAATATTTACTTAAGTGTCACATTAGTAAATTCTATATGAATTTACTTCAAACTACTGAACAAGAAAGAACATTTTACATTGTCATTTTGTAGAAAACTTGTATGTTTGTTAAGGGGATTCTTGAATTTTTCACTGGATAACTGAACTATCCAGTCACAAGTAGGTGAAATAAAATTACTGGGTATAATTCAATATATTTTTGTCACAGAATCTTTACCTTTTTTTTAAATAATGTTGTAGTTTGTGAGGGTGTCTTTTCTCCCAGTGGTTCTTCAAATTGTAGAGATCTGATGTGTAATATGGACAAATGTCTGTTTATGTGTGTTTGCCTAGATTTTTCAAAAATAACATGATCCTTAAAAATGGCATATGGTCACATGTGCATCCATGGCTTTTAGGTACTTAAGTGCTTTTTAAATTCCAAACTCATATGTCACTTATTTTTTGTGTTACTCACATGTTTCCTGTGTATTGTATGTTAGCATAGTCTAGCGAGATTATGTTGTTGCAGTTTGGGTTTTTGCTATTGTTCAGGAAAATGATGAGTGATGCCAACCCGTATCAACAGGCAACGGGTTACTGACTCAGAAATGTTCAACATTATATATTGTTGCATGGAATTAGTTTTGCAAATTGAAGATTGAGTTTCTTTGTTCCTATTTTTTTTTTGCCCCATCAGGATTTGAAAATAGAATGCACATTTTAATTATAAGAAAGCAAATTATATATTTATTTACTTGTAGTTTAGAAAGTAAAATGTTCATGCCTAGTGACACTGTCTTTTGAAAAAGGACATTTCCAAAATTTTAAGTCTTCTTTTTACTAGTTTCAGTAACAACAACTCTGTGGAAGAGTTTCTTTTCTACGGAGTAGTGGGTGGATACTTCCTGCTTCACTGAAGAGGACATTTAAAGTCTATGCTATGATTTTAGTGTTTTATCCTGTCAGAAAAAATGTCTTTTTAATTGGAAATTACCATTATCAAGATGTCTTAAGTAATATTATTCTTGGGCTTTCTTTGTCTATAGAATCGATATTGCAGCAATTTTGATGTCCACTGAAGACATGCTCTGGTCAATTTGTAGTTCTGTGCAGGAGTTTCTGAATCCAAACAAAGACAGAGATCTCAAGATCTATAAAATACATAGCCACTGCAATAGTCTGATCTCTGTGCTGGCTATTTTAACTTCACCACTGAAGAATTTGTATGAGTGAGTATGAAATAAACATTCAATTTGAGATAAAATTTGTTCTTGAGCTTACCTGGATGGATCTACAAGGTGAATTTTTGTATTGAAATCATATGCAATGCATAGTATTGACACATAGTATTAATGTATAGTATTCTCAGTTTGATCCCATACTTATTTTTGTGATGTTACCTAAAGCCCAATTATATCTGCTGAGATTTTGTTAGCTTTGGGTCAAATTCCTGTGCTGTACTTTTTTTTTTCTCTTAATAACATAGATCTAGTGAATATCTGGATTATTTCCTCTGTGACAAAACCAGTAGAATTTTATTAATTATTAATGCTGCAAATTTTAGTAGTAGTAGTAGTAGTAGTAGTAGTAGTAGTTCAAATTTGTCTACTTTAGGCTTCCAGCTATATCAGAATGTTCTGTTGTCATCTGCTAATCTTTCTGGAAATACTGGAATGTAAAGGTAATTTACTAAAATTGTCATCTTTTTACATGGAGTATGCTTCAACAAATATAGTTAAAGAGAGTAAGAATATAGAATGCCCATATTTATAAAATCGTGTCTTCACAAGTCACAGCTGTAAAAAATGGACATGTAACTTGCACTGAAATTTGGTCTGAGTCTTTTGTTGATGAATTTTTTCTGTACATTTGGTCTAAGAGACAATACAAAGTGAGATCACAAATTATGAAAAGAAGAACAACAAAACTCCAAACTAATGAAGCCACATCTTAATTCAACTGGCTTTTACTTCATTATTCAAAATCAGAAAATTCTAGGTGGTACTAGGTTGGATATCTCCTGCATATAAACTTCTTTAGCTAATTTTTTTTTTGTCATATATGGGCTCATTTCAGTATTTGTGGACTCTAAAGAACACGCAAAAGTAGATCGAAACTGGATGTTTGATTTTATATAACACAGGCTTATGAACAGATAGCAATTTAGGTGACTCAGAAACAGATTAGGTAGTTCCTGCTTGGCAATAGAAACAGAGGCAGGAAAGGACATTGCAGTAGCTGCAACTGCTTCTACTGTCAGTTTTGACATTTCATCTTTCTTTTATGAAAGCCCTTAAAATGATAAACCAAAATAGATATGCAGTGTAATTTGTTCCTTTTAGCAATTCTAGTCTCCTCCACTGATCAATGTTGTTTACATATTTATGTATACATAGCATGACAAAAAATGTGTGCTTACTGGAAAATTCACAGCGTTTGAGAACAAAGTGCCAATGAAAAGCTTGTTTTTTATTTTATGTAAAATTCCGCAGGTAAACAACTTGGTTATATAGCTTTCACAGTTAGAGATGTGAATTTCATTACCTGAATTTGCTTATATGGAGATCAAAAACTTGAGATGTGCAGAATGTAGCAGCTCATTTAATTTACTACAAAGTACTGTGCAAATCACCACCAAAATATGGCAACTTTGTTTAAAAATAATACGAAAAGATTGCATTTTCTTACATAGTTACAAAAATTAACACAGAAGACTATTTCCATATAGATGAGGTATGTTTTAGAGCAGGTAAAACTGAATTTTTAAAATGGACTTCTATTCAGAACTTTTGTTTTCACAATCTGTGAGGCCCCATTATCAAACCAATTTTTTATATTGTATATTTAATTACAGCCAATGTTTGTCAAGTAACCTAACCTGGTGTCCAGAGTACAAAGAAAAAAGTGGTTTAGCCAATCAGCTTCTTAAATGACTATATTCAGTTAGAAACACCTTGATATAGTGAACTTTAGGTATAGTACCTAGGTCTGTTGTTTACTGGGGTATGCTTAGTTCATCGCATTAAGAATTTATCAATAATAAATTTAAAAGTGAAACCTGATTTTAAAGGACTACTAATCTTTCATTAATTCTCTCTGCAATTATATTGTATAATCACAATTTTCATCTTGGCTCTGTATCTTTCAAACCTTTGGTAAAATTAACTCGAAGTAAAATCTTCTTTTCTTTTAAATCTATTGTTCTGTCTTTTTGTACTGAAAATTTTCCATTAATTAGTCAATTAATCTTTAGGCTTTTCAGGAAAGTTCTGTGTAATCATAAAAATGGCAATGATGAAACATTGTTTTACAGGAGTTGTGTAATAATATGACTGACTCATTTCCAGCTTACTAGAGAGGCTGTATTCTCTACTGCTTAAGGGAATCAACATTATTGCAATTTTTAAAGTATTTTGTGGAAATTTAACAGAACCGTAATGGCGTAAAAAATTAGTAATGTCCTTAACTTCAGATAAAGTGATTCTGTTTTCTCATTCCTAATTTTTTGATCTGAAATTTCTTTTCTGTATGACAAGGCTACTTAAATCTGGTCCGAAATTTGCCTATGACTCTTGGATCATCAGGGTTTAATATTTGTTTTTCTGTGCTACATTTTTCTCCACCCTTCTGTACCCTTCCTGAAGTATCTTGGAGTATATGCTTCCTTGAAGCATAATGGAAATGTTGGTTGGAAAGGACTGATGAAAGTTGTCTAATCTAGCCTCCTCCTCAAGGCAGAACAATCACCAAGAGCAGTCAAACATGACTGCGTTTTACTGACTCACCTGACACATGCCAACCTCCAGGAACTGAAGTTTTATAACTTTTTGTGAAGCCTGCTCTGCAGCTGCGGTGCCTTAATGTAAAATATTGCCTTATATCTAGTGTGAACCCTCAAAGCTGCTGGCTATAATTTGCTGTATCACATCAGCCCCCACTGAGAAAAGTTGGTCAGTGTTGTCTTTGTAATTACTCTTTGGGTGGTTGTAAGCTGCAATTAGATTAATTGACACCTTAGCCTCCTTTTCACCAGAGGAAAGGAGTCTAGGGCCCTCAAACATTGCTTACAGATGATCCAGTTTAGTCTTCTTCAATTTCCTATTATCCTTCTTGAATTGTAGGCCCTACAGCTGGACAAAATATTCTAGGTGAGGCTTAAACTGTTGACAAGCAGATGAAGTAAATCACTATCTTTGTTTTAGTTGTTGTGTTCCTCCTAATGCAGTCCAGTGTGTGATTTGCATTTTTTCTGGTGGTAATACACTGTTGCCTTGTCCTCAACACCCTGCTGCCCCTAAACGCGGGGTTTGTGGTTAGGTAGGGTGCTACTCAGACAAATCAGTTCCCAACCTAGGTTACTGTAATTCTGTAGCTGGAGTAAACAGTTGCTCTTTACCTCAGTCAGCTTTGTTAACTTCTGCTGGCCCAGTCATCCATGAGTAGGCACTCAGCTGTTGTGTTAATTACTGCGTCTGCTTCGCCCAGTTTCAGTTTCAATGTCACCTGAAAACGTCCTCAGAGCTGCTCTCTGTCAGCTTTTGTCCAGTTGTTGAGGACCTGTTGAGCAGTGAGTCTCCAGAAAGTGCTCCCCAAATCTACTGAGTGTTGCTATTTTCTTGCTGCTAACTCAAACCTCTGAAGTAGAAGGATTTTCATACTTCTGAATTTCCAGTCATCGTTGTCTTACTCACTGACAAGATCGTTGTCAGTTACTCAGTTCTAGAAGCTGGAGTTTCATGTAGTAGATCACAAATTTTCAGTGCTGCCTGTGAATACACAGGAGAGTCCAATGCCATTCTTTACTCATTAGTTTCTAGAGGAGTAAATTATCCTCTCTTCTCCCTCAGAAGCAGTCTGTCTTGAGGGTTGCTCAGTTTGGAGGAGATCTATTCTTGTGCTTGTTCTAATATTCCTTAGTCTTTCGTACTAAGTAGACAATGATAGTCTGTAAAGGAAGAACATAAAGAGTAAGATGGATGTGCCTTTTTGTGATTTCATACTGTGAATTGTTATATCTTATTTTCTCAACAGGAACTCAGATAAATTATTTAAATGTTGAGAGAAGCATTTGGAGCATCTATTGTCAAAATTGCTCTCTGTTGTCAGAAATTCAGTGTCATTCAGTATTAAAGACTGAAAATATTTCTCTTTAATATATGTGTTATAGCTCATGAAGTTGCTTTTTAGTGGTGTTTATACCTTACACAGAGGAAAATTTTACAAACACTACAAGGAAACACCGTTAGGACTCATCTTGCTGGCATGTCATTTCTTCACACCTGAACTCAGGATCATTTCTCACCTTGTCATATACTCTGCTGAAGAATAAAACCACTATAACTTGAAATTTTGCTTTGCTATTAAATCCACTATCTGTTGTTTTGGGATAATAGACAGCTGCTTTAGAATAACTTGAACAAAGACAAATGCCCTACTAGCTATTATTATACTTCTGTCAGAAGAGTTGAGTTCAACAGTCTGGCACAGAGTTGGGTTTTCCTGGCAAGAATTACGTAGCCAGTAGTGGACATTGAGAAATGCTGTCATGAGAATTGCTATATTATTATTAGACACTTGATTTTTAATAGTATTTGAAGCTATTCTAATATTTAAACCATCTTTAAAACCCTCAGATTATCTCTATCTCACTTTAAAAAATTCTCTATAGATTTCAGTATAAGTAAATAAGTTAGAATACAAAAATTTGCTCTGTGCTTCTCCTTAGGATACAGCTAAGACTTCTTACAATACAGCTGAGAATTCATATTTAACAAGCTACTTTACTCCAGAATTCTCTCAAACAGTTTCTACACAACCAATAGACAAGATGTGGCCCTTTCTTTTCATGAACTTGCTAACCAAAATGTATTTATCACACTTTTGTGTAGGATGTTTGTTCTATACTTGGCTGTATTCAGAAAAAAAATATTTCAGTGGATGAGAGACTAGTATTTCTTTTTTACTTTCATAATATTGAAATTACTGTCCTTAAAATAATTATTTTTGAGTTTATGTTCTTCTTTTGACTGTATTAGAATCTCAGCTTTATTTTTAATCTTCAGGTTTTCATGAATTCACAAAGAGCACAAATTCACTGTCCTAATCCTTCTGCTTGGATTTTGCTTACTTAAGATCATTTAGATATCTGTAGTAAATTCTCTCTACTATTTTTTTATTAGTAAGAGCAGTTTCCAAATAAAACAGCCTATCTTTTGAAGACATTCAGAAACTGTACACCTACCTTTCTTGTTGAAAAAGTATAATTCTCTCTCTTCTTTCATCTGGGCCTAATAGACACATAGCTATAGTTCTGAATTACTTTAGATGAAAAATAAAAAATTCACAGCCAGGTAAGATGAAAAGTAAGGTGCTTGTGAGGTGATAATTGTTTATATTTAATGGAGGATGGATGTAACAGGCTGGAATTCCTCTCTGCTGGAATTGTATACGCAGTAAGTGAGAATAAAAAGTGAACAGGCCAGGTGGCATCCGTTACTATCACACATTATTGAATCCTAGTGGCTGCTAGAAAATTGTACAAATGCTAATAATTTATTACTAAACAGTAACAAAGGCAAATAATTTATTATTTTTTAAAGAATCCTGGTTTTGCACATCTCTATAATCCTGTCATAATTAATTAATAAAATATTTTAGTAACTTCAATTTTTAATTTAATAATTTTTTAGTAACTGTAAATTTTGCCTCTCACATCATTTGAGTAAGTGAAATATTGCAAAAGTGACGTCTAGCCACAATCTAGTTCTTCTCTAGTCCTTTATATTTGAAAACAACCAGTATTCCATTTCTTTCAACCCAGTGAAGGTCCAAAGCTTCTGGTTCCAATTTTTGTCCAGTTTAATCCAAAGTCTATATATGTTCGCGTGTTAGTATAATTTCATAAGATACTTAACATATCATTATTATTATAAAAATACTGAAAATACTGTGCATTTTTGTTATGCAGGAAGAAAAAAGCTATAGAAATGAATGACTGAAGAGAAATTTGCTTATTGAATGCATTTTCAAACATAATTTGGAAATGTGTTATATAGGAATAAAAATACAAAGAAAACTTGAATAACAAGTTTTAGATACCAAGTCTCAAAGAGTCCAAGTAAATAAAACATAGAATGAGATTTTTTACAGTACACAGATTTGCATTTACCTGTTTGCATACATATATTAATAGTATTTTTCATAAGGTATTTTCTGTCTTCTATTCATATATGTATACTTAGTAATTGCAATCCAAAGGAATTTTCAGTCTCCCATGTAATTCAGAAGTATTTGGTTTCTTCCAGGACATTTCTGGATAATTCTGATGAACGTCTTCCTCAAGATTTTTCAGAAGTCTTTTATCATCCTTTACACTGGCTATTTTGCATACCATCATCCTGCTTTTTCTTTCTGAAGTGAGTATCAAAAGTTGGTTGTTGTGAATGAATCACCAGATAGTAAGTATTAGTCAAATATTGTTACATTTTGAAGAGTATATCTGATTAAATGTCTAATTAATATTCTGATTTTTAAAAGTCATAGAAGCATTTTTCAATTCATTACAGATTTCTCTAATCTTTGAGAGTCTGAAGAAAAGTTGCACTGAAAGCTCTGCATTTTGCTGGTCTATTAATTTTTTTTTGATATTTGAATTATCTGTAAGGTTTCTGGCTTTAATGAAAGAGTATATAGTTCTCGACAACACAAAAGTTCAGCATAGTTGATGTTCTGAAGCGCTTATAATTAAAGAGGAGATAAGGAATGTTTATCCTTTCTGTTTAGGGTTGCTGTTTAAAGAAAAAGATTAGGTACATAAATAGCTCATTGAAGAATACGCTGCTTGATTGTAGTTGAATTTTCTGGAGATTATTGAATGATTAGAAGCAAAAGCTTCTGTGTCACTGCATATAATGACAAGTAACATGGAAGATACATGCTACCAGCTGTGTTGTTGTTTGCTTTCTAATTTTGAACCTGAAGGTTCCTTAGAGGTTTTCACTCTCCATTTTCATGAAAAGCCGCTTTTGTAAGATGTTACTGTGTTTTCTGAGAAAGTATTTTTATATTTTGGAGGAGTACGTTATCAAAATAGTGGCAACCTATGAATGACCCATGTGCTTTGGATTTATTACCTCTTTCCTTGTACACACAGTATCTTTTACCTTGTATATGAAAATATCTTTCCTACAATTTTGCCCCATACTACACAAAACATGCTGATTTCTCTCCATAGGCTCCCCTCTTAACTACAGGTCATCAATCCTGTTCTCTCCTTCCCTGGTGCCTCTGATACCTGATGAACCAGATGCAATGTATGCTGTGACTGTGTCAAAATAATGTGGTTTGCTAACTACATGCCAAACAGAGTTGCATAACTGGTGAATTCAGAATGTGTCATGCTTGAAGTATTAATTTAAGTTCTTATAAAGCATGAAAGATCATGTGTGTTTATCAAGCTTCAAAGAACTTTGTCAGTGACTTCAAGTTATGCGTAGCTGGAAAGAAAGGAGAAGAGAAGGAGGGATACAGTAGAGGGAATGTCTGCATTAGAAAGGAATCTAGTAAACCATTTCTGGAAAATTTGTGCTTCATTAAGTTCTCACTGTAAAAAAGACAAAAAGTTTTTTGATGCCCTCATGCAAGGCCAGATCTCAAAATTTAAGTTATAGTGTGAAATACGAGTTTTTGAAGGGGATTTCACAAATTAATACCCTATGCTGTGTAACAGTATGTGAAGTAAATACTGGTACCATTTCAGTCTGACATAATTATCTTCTCTGAGGTGGAATTAAGATGGATTTGAATAAATAGCAGAAAACTATTCCAGAGCTATGTAGCATACACTTATTTTCCCTGGAAGAAGGGTACTAAAATACACAAGTTCTTAATCACCAAATAAGAAAATGCAAAGTACAAAAGAAAGTACATCTCTGAGAAGATACAGTCAGTGTACCTTCATGTGAAAAGTCTAGATATAGAGAGAGCCTTGAATACTGTCCTGGTGATAATGAGTGAACTATATTGTTAAAATATCTAATATTCTCTTTAAACAACACACCTTTCAGCTACTCAGAAAAAAAAATAAAGTGAAGGACTCTGAATCTAATAAATAATTCTGAAGTGTTCTGCTTTTTTCACAGGTTTTATACTCTATGTGAATGAAACTTTTTTCCCCTTCAAATACTGCCTTTAGCACATTATGAAGAAACATTTAAGCATTGCAGAAAACTTTATTTCAGAGCATCCTAATTATTCATGGGTTTTTTTTCTGATTTTACATCTTATATCTAATTAAAATGTATGTTCACTGTCTGTAACAAAATCAGAAACACAGCCATTCTATACCTCTTAACCGTGGCTACCTAATTTTTAACTGATTACTTTAATCTGGCGTACGTTTAGCTATTATGTATTTAGTCTTCCTAAGCTTGCTGTTTCAAAAAAATGTTTTGCTAGTTCCTGAAATTAATTTGTTTATATGTAACCTGACTTCCTACATTATTTTTCATTGCTGAAAATGGCTACAGTCTGTTTAATTTTGTCAGTTTGACTCCAACATCAGTGTCAAGGTTGTTACCATGAAATAGCATATCTACTTGCCGTATAATATCTTGAACTTAGCATATGAGGTTTTTTTCTTTCTGTCTTGAATACAAACCAAAATAATATAGTTGGTTATCAAACGAAATAATTACTGATAATTCATATTACAGTCCTTTTAGTGGTAACTGTGATTCCTTCAATGGTAATTGTGATTCATTCTTTGCCTCCTTTGGAGTTTATAATGATACCATTTGCAAATCAAAATTGGAGTTTTTTTATTCTACTGTACAAAACAGGACATTTATATGTGTGATATTTATATTACTTCACCTTTTGTCACTTTTTATGAGGCTAGTCTTATTTTCACTGGTACTGAGCTGTGAGGATGAGAGAACATATGTCTCTCCATATGCACGTTACAAAACTTCTCAGTGCATTTATTGGTGCTAGCTTCATGGCTGTAGGGAATGTCTGCTGGATTTTATTTTTCTTCCAAGTGAGTCACACCATTGTACATTTCAATTTGCAAGATGCTTAAAGAGCCAAGAACTGGTGTATATTACAACATGATAACTTCCCATCTGGTCAATGACAGACAGGTGGGTTTTTTTTTCAATTCAGATACTCTGAAAATGTAATTTATTTCTATAGGAATGAAAAATATTATTCTTTATTAATCTGATTGACCCAATGTGTCACTTATCTTCTAGTCTGAAGACAATGAATGACCTTATTAGATAGGATAACATGACATTAAAGGAAGAGAAAAAAATTAAACTGGCCCAAATATTTTAACTGAATTAGTGAAGAGTTGAGTTTGCTGTCAGCCGTAGCATTAAGTCTAGTATGACTATAGTAACTGTTTTAATTTTAACTTTCATTACTAACTACTGGTCAGATTATATATAGATTATACATGCATTAGATTTTATATATATATATATATAAAACTAATCTTGAACATACAGAAATTAAGATTATTATTTTAAGAATCCAAAATCCTAATGTTTGAATGCAGTATGTATTTTAAATATGGAGAATTTACTTTGACTGCAAGTTTTATCAATATTTAAATATGTATGTGTATATATTTTTGATATATGTTACTAGAATCCAGTATGTGCTAATATGCAAATAAAATTGTAAAGTCAGTGCTACAATGTCAGCAAAATATATAAAATACCAGATGAAAATCACAAAAGCTGTACATAAGGTTTTCTGGCACAGATGTTTTTTTATTAAGTTAGAGGTTTTTGCTTTAGTGTTGAAAGTGCAAAGGCTGAGGTGTCTAAAATCTTCCTTTACTAAAATGACTATTACAGTGGAGTTTTGTCATAATAGTGGGATGTAAGGACCCTGCTGGAAGATGGTGCTATAGTTTCCTTAGGTGACTTCAAGGCTGCCCTGCAAGATATGCGGCATTCTCCATTTTCTGGTAATGGAAACAGACATGTGAGGGGCTAAACTAGATGAGTGCATCAGCTGACATTTTCTCTTCCAGGACCTGTAGGTTTGTATTGAGTATATTGTGTAAATCGCAGCTTTGACTCAACAGTAAAATACTTGTGCAGTCATTATTTTTTTCATGTGTGCATTCCAGCATAGTTGGGAGGTGGCACACCTGGCTAAATTAGAGGTTGTGGAAGTATGCAACTTAATGGAGAGGTACCCCTCTGTTACAACATGAGCCCACTCTAGTTCTGTCCCAAAAGTTATGTGTAAATGGCACATGAAGTGTTTGAGCAGAGGTATATAAATACTTCTCTAGCTGAACAGGAAAATGTCAGATTGAAAACCTCCCTATGAAGAAGATTTTAATTGATGCTGAAGGTATTTTTTGCATACTGGCAGATAATATTTATACCTGCCCAGTCAATGCATCAGTCCATCTGGAGTCCTTAAAATCATGCATGTGCGTTTTTTCATGTGCATAAAAGTTTATGTATGAGGTGCATAAAGTTTCAATATTCCAACTACGGTATAAACTTGTAGCCAGAAAAGTAAATACAGTGGCTAAACATTGGTTGAAATTTATTTTAAAAGAGCATTCAAATTGATAAAAGCTTACACACTGAAGAAAAACAATTATCCACAATCCAATTTTGAAAGCTTGCTTTTAAAAATGTTTCAAGAAGAAAATACTAAATACAATAGGCTATAAACATTTGGCAGGACAGATTTGTTTGCTCGTTTTTTGTTTGACTGTAATGCAAGTTCAGTGACTGGAGTTGGGTCACTGGCTGTGTTCAGAGTAAGCCTTGGAATAGTATTTGGAAACCTTAATTTTTACAGAACATTGAAATCACAAACAGCAAATAAACTGCAAACAGAAAATAAACTGCAATCTTTTTAAAAGGTAATGAATTTGACTACAGTTTCTCATTTCTCCCTGCTGGCAAAGCAGTAAGTCAGTCAGTTTAATATTTCTTTAATATTTCTTTAATATTTATTACAGGACACATAAGAATTATTCAACCTAAAGTGGAATTTTGTAACCCCTTTGAGCATTTTCACTGCCTTTTATTTAAGAGCTTTATATACTTCATCAAGGACAGACACTTCAGATCTCTTACTCAACAATTACTGCAATAATAAACTAAAAATAATAACCTTATATTTATCCAACAGTTCCATGAAAGAGATAAACAAGTTGCTTAGTATGAGATGTAACTGTGCCAGACTAACAAATTAAGTCTAATTCTTTCTCTGAGCTGTCTTAAAGTCCAGAAACATGAAAGCATTTTCAGAGTAACCTCAGAGGAGTGACACTTAAAACTTAGTGTTACATCTGCAATTTAAGGACATTAATTTCATAAATAAATTAACTATTTCTTTCTGTCTTTATCTTATGTTTTCAAAGGACTCCATCAGCCAGAGAAATGGCAGCCCAAGGTCTGCTGAAGCTGCTTTTATCCCAGCCATACTGTAATCTGACCTTGCTTTTGGAAACATTGCTATACCATGATTGTCTCTTAGTGAAAATTTTGCTGAGAAGCTCAAGTAAGTATTAATACTGTCAATCCATATAAGAATATCAGTTAGAAATACAAAATAATTTTTAAATATTTAAATGCTAGAGGAAGGCTGTCAACCATTTTAAGGTTAGGTACCCATTTACTTACCTTTGGGACACTTTTTCAATGCGTAAAAAGATAGAAAAATAATCACTTTTTAATGAGAATTACCACTCAACCAGTGTATTAATAATTACAAAGCAAACTGCAAGTAGATAAAATAGGCTGCTATCATAAACAAAAAAGAGTAAAAATTAATTTGAGCTTAATGGAGCTTTCATACCACAACTACTGTATACAAGTTTTTAAAAGTGTGGCTCAGTAGTCTAAAAGATCACTTTTAAAATTACATTTGAGCACTGGAAAGCTTCGTAGATGTTCTGTTGAAGTTACTATATGCTTGTCACTGTAGGCATTCTAGAATTAAATAAATATTCTTCTCCTTGTTAATTCATTAATGCTGTTTTGAAAATAGAATAAATAAAAGAATGTTTCTACAAATTTTTATTTGCATTCTGATTGTATTTTGTTTGAAGCAACAACTTTATCACATCTTTCCATTAGTAGTTTGCAGATCAAATGATTGTATTGTGGAGTAACTAATGGTATAATCACCTGTTTGACTTAATTTTGCAGGAATATGAGAATCTTGGTTTTTGTGGTTTTTTTTGGCAAATGAGTTCTTCCTATTTATCAAAAAACGATTAGGTCCCTACAATATTTTATACATGTATATTTATGTTTATATATATTTATCTATCTATCTAAAGCATTATTTAGTCCTGTAATTTTAAAATGGTCTAATATTTGTCGGTAGTACAACATCTTCTGCTGCTTCACACATCTTATGGAGAGCTGCAGTGCAGACTTGCCTACTCAAACTCATGTCATCTTTTACAAAGGCTGACAAACGTTTGATCAGGGTCATAGTCTTATCCTAGTGTTATCCAGTATTGTGTTTTACTCTCTGTTTAAATTATTACAAGTAATAAGTGGCAGAATATATTAGTCTATTAACTGACCAACCGCTTAAGCTTTAGGGAAATCCATGTTACTTTGATTTACAAATCATGTTATTCACACAGCTTTTATTCATGTAACTTCAATATTGGAATGAATAAACTTCCGGTTTAGATAAAGTCTGTGTCTATGATGATCCATATCATCTAAATTAATTTCAATGGGATTACTTGTATAATGATAAAGAAACTGTATTTTTTTTGTTCTCCTATATAGGTAAGTACACCATGGTTTTTGAGCTAGTGATGACAAAACTCTGTGGTATTTAATTACATAAGAATTTTTTTAAAGGAAAAGCCTTTGCACATGTTTTACATTAAGTCTTTCCTTTTCCTTTTAAAAACAGGCCAGAAGACAAAAAAATCTTATTTTTCTGTTACTGTTTTAACATTTTGGGATACTCAAAGTATCCCATCATGCAAACACATTAAATTTCATTGTAGTCCCATTTTTCTCATGGTCGTACCATGGGGAGGTGCGGAAGGAATGTCTATTCTCCAATTGTCAAAGTTTTTGCTGTAGAAAGAGTATTTGAGGAGAAGCTATGTATGCATGACTCATCTTGCCATATATTACAAGAAGGGTATCACATTTGTTGAAGCTATTGAAACTCCATGTATATAATTATATACTTATCTGGACAGGAAGATGACAAAATGTGCACTTTTATCATTTTTTGTGCATTATGATATGCGAAATGTACATGAAAATTAAAATATGTAAATATGAAGTTATTGCATCAAAGAATACTAAAAGTAATAAATCAAGTTACCCAGAACTGAAATATTTGTCTTCAGTGGGTATGACTACTGCATACAGGTGACTTTGAAAAAATCATTGAAAACTTTGATTTTCATATTTGACCTTTGTAACAAGGTATGAGTCTAAATAACCTAGGTGTGTTATAGAATATAGAGTATAGAGTACCTTTTTCTATAGGTCCAACATCCAGCAACTTTCTTCAAGATGTTTTTGAGTGAGTAAGGTGTCCAAGGTCTCTGCTGTGGCTTTGCAGAGAGAAGTAGTGAAGATAGCTGGTACTGTGTTAATTTTCTGACAAAATAAACTATTTTGCAATCTACTTGGCAGAATTTTTTTTGACCAATATTGCCTTATCATTCATGGATGTGAAATAGAAATATTTCACAATTTCACTATAAAACATAAGAACATGAAGGATGGAAGTGAATTCTTAGTATTTCTGCTAGATTTGCACTAAATACACAGCATGCCAGTGGAACAGTTTGTGACTTCTAGTTTGATATTCATTTCCAGGAATCAGGAGTTTTTCTTTGCATAATAAAGCAAACAGCAATAGCTTTATGGGCTTGCACTGGCCCAAAAGACAATTAATACCAGAGGAGACCCCATCAGACGATAGACACCCAGCCATTTATAAATAGCATATAAGACAGTGGTTTCTAAGAAATTGTCACTGAGAAATGGTCACCAGGGCACATTCCAGACCTTCAGTCAGTCCTTGGGTCTCATACATTTGTTTAAGAAGAGATAGTAGTATCCAGTTGATGATGAACAATAGAAAATGCAATGTATTGCTTTATGATCTTATAAAGAATCTTATTCATTACCATAAAAACTTGAGACTCCAGTTGTTACAGAAATTTAATTTGTCTTTCTACACACAGACTTAAAGTAAGTACTGTCATGTGGAGATAAACTGTAAGAAAACTGCATTCAGAGCAGGCTATTGGTTGTTTCGCCTAACGTTTTTGGCTTGCACAATACATATTTGAAAGACTACTCAAGACAGTATTGTTTAGTCTGTACATCTCAACATGGATGGTATTCTGGGCCTAAAATTTTGAAATAAGAATTGATAGTAACATTTACAAATATTCTATAATAAGTCTAAGGCTGCAAATCTGAAATTAGACCCAAATAAATGTGATTTGCTTCAAAAAGAGATAATTACCTTATACACATAAGCAAGTTCAGGAAAGGAAAATATCCACCAAGAAAATATATTTGTGTGGTGCATTGTTAGACAACTTTCTAGACACTAATAGATATGAAAAGTTTTCTAGGACATTCTTTTATTGACCATTTTCTGGAAAGAGAACTTGGAAATGTATTTGCAGAACTGGAAGATTTTTTTTCCCCGCTCCAATTCTTTTCTCTCTTTGAAACAGTTCTCTGACTGCTACAATGTAAAATGTGTCATTTAAGGTAAATTTTAATTACATATTTGTGATCAGACTTAATGAATTACATTTTAGACACATAAGAATAAATAACACTGTTTTTTTGTGAGTTACCCTAGAAGAACAGTGCAGAATGGTAGCTTCAACAACTTGACCTCATTTAGGAGACTGAACTATTAGTGGCTGTAGTGAGTTATTACAGAAGAAAATGTACATGCCTTACGTAAGTTACCAACTCCATCAAAACTCTGACATTGTTAAAATCTGTAACAATATGACACTTTTATTTCAAGTTCTTGAGGGTCATTCTTTTTTACTTTACTTTCTTGTACTTCATGGTACTTTCTTCTAATGACACCTTGGACTTAATAATCCTGTGTCATGGTTTATCACACCATAGAAAAACTAGCAATTCTTCTGGTCCCATGGCTCAACCACACACCATTTTGGGGAAAGATAGTCTTGCAGATAGTCTATAACCCTGCTTTCATTAGGAGAGCAGAAGTAAATCTCTTAGAGTAATTTATACCTTTGTGCAGAGATAAGTCTCTCTTCTAGGTATTGGTGGATCATCCAGTATAAGGCTTGTGTGTACCTCTGGAAGTTTTCTTAACCTCTTCGTAATAGCAACCTGTGTCATTTAGCCTAATAGTTAGAAGATAACTTTAAAAGTGGCACCTCCTCAAAAGATCCTTCTGACCAGTAAGCTTATTGGATTCTGTACATGATATACTTCTAGCTAGAAGTTATATACTTCTAGCTGGAAGTGAAAAAGGGACCTTAATACAGATATCCGGCTCCATTTGGTGATTTCCCAGTGATAAGCTAGAGAAAACAGTAAACAGATTTTATGGAGTTTCTGAAAACCTAAATAGGATTTCCTGTTTGGACTATAGTGGACCCCTGCTGTGAATCACCTTTTCCTGACAGAATATGAAGATAGTGTCTGATACATATGTGAATGACTTGATGTTTGTGATACATGGTCATATGGATAGCTTTTCAAAGACTTAGTACTTTCTGATATGAACTTCTTGTTACAGTAGAGCTCTAGACTGAATAAGTTTTAAGCAGGTAAGCTGTTTAATTTCTATCCAGTATGTGGAGGAACACAAGGAAGCTAATGTGGCCATAAGACTACATTCAGTATTGCTTTATCAAATTTTGGCTGTCAGAATGTCACACACTCTGCAGACTATCCCATAAAATCGGTATTGGAGGTATGCTGACAGTAATGGGTTTTTTTTTTTCTGTTGGCCATAGGTAAGACATTCTACTGAAGTTACAAACTCAGAAATTTCTTAATGGAAGCTTCTTCTCAGATAGTTGAAAATAAATTGTTTAGGAAGAAAAAATTCTAAGTAGAGTTGAATGAAATTAAAATTCTGTGGCACTGATGACATATAAATATATAGCTACAGAAGTAGTTTGCTGAAATGTTAATAATTTATGGGCAGATGATACAAGTGTTGTTAAGCTTTTTTTGTTATGTTGAGCCTTTTGTTTGTCATTTAGGATTTAGTTGATTCACAAGTAGCAGCTAATACAGGGCTTATTATTTGGAATGTATTAAATTGAAACAGATAGGTTTAAGATCTGGGTTTTATTCAGGATAGGAATAATATGACCCTGAGATTAGCTTAGGCAGTTAGAACATGGTGCAGTTAGCAACAATGTTGTGGGTTCAATCCCCATATGGGCAATTTACTTGAGAGTTGGACTTGATGATCCTTGTAGGTCCCTGTCAACTCACAGTATTCTGTGACTCTTCCATGAATCTATGATGTTAAATTTCTCCTTGGAATTTAAAACTAAATTAATATACTTTCTGCCAAAATGAAGCCATGTTCAAAGTTACAGTAGATTTTAGCTGTCATTGGAGAGGAGCAACTCTGAAAGAAAAGGAAAATTATCTACCAGGTCAGATACAGTAAGGGAACAGAAAAAAAGTCAGTGACAAAAGAAGCACTGAGGATGTAGTGTACTGCAGAGTGCCTGCTGAAGTGTTTGATTCTATAAACAAATAGAGCATATCCTTTGGACATTCTTTATATCCTCATCAGTTGCTGTGGTTTAAAGAAACCTTGAAACTCAATATAGAAAGCAAAAGTTTCATGCCCTTTGCAAATTAAAGACCAGTATCAGAAATAATTTGTTCCATCTTCAATTCTTCTTCCTAAATGAAAGAGCTTGTATGAATTTGAGTTTTGACTACCTCTTTTGGTCAAAAAAGACAAAATAACTGTTTGTCTCTTGACTGTTTTGTATGAATTAACTGGGGAGAATGAAGTCTAGAGTCAGTAACAGAGGATTTTTTGAATGCGGCAAGATTCATTTTATGGCTAGACTAGTCAAATAAGTGCTGGATAATTGATAATGTTGGCCAATTGCTGGGTGGTATTTCTATCTGTAAGAATATGGATAAATTGCACTTGTAAGTCTGCCTTTCTGAAGTTGTGTTTTTAAAATACGTGGTAGTATCCCAAGAGATTTGGTGGATTATTTTGTCATAGGAAGAATGATTCATTATGAATGGTTAGGGTATAGCTGTTATTCACTAGATACATAATTTTCTTACAGACATATTTATTAAAAACAATAGTATTCTAATACTTTTTGATGTCTTTTGTGCATATAGAACATCATGCTATATGGAAATAACAAACAGGTGATTTTTTTTATTTTAGCAGGTATCTAGATAAATATCTAGCCATTTATGTATGAATGCTAAGTCTTGCTAAATAATAAAGAAGCATCTCCTTTGAGCTACTATGGGAGCTTTTAGGTTCTCTTCACAAATTAGTTTTTGCTATACAGATGCAGTCAGTAAAAAAAGAGAAATGTATAGAGGAAGGCATCACAGGGGAGTAGGTATAATGCCTATCATATAAATTCTGTTCTATGTAATAATTAGCAAGGCTGCATTGAAGTTCAAACTGAGATGAATATTTAATGTTATGACAGGTAAGCTAGTAAATGTAAAAGAAAAAAATCTAAGGCAAGAGAAATGTACATATCTTTCTGTAGGCTCCTAATTCATAATATTTAACCAGCTACTGATCTGCTAGCTAAACTTTTCAAATTATATTGTCCTTTAAGGTCCCCTGTTACCCAAAGGATTCTGTGATTCTATGATCCATGCCCGCTTATCCATCAGAATAAGAATAATCACTTTAACCTAAGTTTTCAGGTTTTTCTTACTACAAGGACAACATTTACTTCAGGGTAAAGCAAGAAAAAGCTGATGAATAATTACATATCTTTTTATATTTAGCGACAGAATGATTTAGCAGTGGATTCATTAAGATCTTTGCTTAAAAGCACAGGAATTGCATTATATAGTAGTTATAACAAGATGTATGTATAACCCTTTCTACTAAGTTCTTTTATGCTCCTTTCTCCTTATCTAAATCTTTTGGTAGCACTAATTGATTAGAAAAGTTATTAATAAGTTATTACTCAAACTTTCCATGAGGCAAGGTCATAAAGAAAATTTAGGCTTAATTTCAAGTCGTAAGCACCTTTAAACAAACTGATTTCCTGTCATGTACTGCAAAGAGTTTTTACATAGTACTTGAAATATTAGCAAACCTCCCCATAGAATTTGGTTAAATTAATTTAAAAAATAAATACTTACAGTAATAGAATCAGAGTTCATTTCATATTTTCATCTCACCATTTGAACTGCTTTTTCTGCTTTGATGGTTATTTCTTTGTCATACATACCACTGGTTTGACTGAATAAGTGGAATCCATTTGATTCATCACTTAGAGGCATCTGGCATTGGAAACAATATATGTCAGCTCACTCAGCTCATAGGAAAAAGAAGGCTGATTAAAAAACTGTCTTCTTACTCATCTGTCTGCTACCATGGGGGAAAAACCAAACCACAGCTTGTTGGTTGTGGAATCATTGATCATGTTTTTCAGCTTTCTACATCCTCTGTTTCTACTAAGGTTGCATACTGAATGATAAACTGAATAATTTACAGTAATGCATGAATTAGGTTGATGAAATTCAGAAGAGAATAAAGTAAGATTTTATTTTTAGCTCTCAAGTCATTCAAAGATGGGTTGAAAGCAAAGATTTTCCATTCTAGTAGATTTTGAAGGCTCCCATCTTTTTCCTCCACTGGTTGCTAAGGGTAAAGACAACCAAACTGGCAGAAACCAATGACATTTTATAGTATAGTTTTATCTAAATACTCTTTACAGAAACAATTGTTTTTGAAAACTACAAATTTAAATTAAGAGTATTTAACAGGTTATGGCTCTTGTCATTTCTCATGGAAGCAACCTGTGTCATTTAGCCTAATAGTTATTGTTAATATTGGAAGCATATTTCACAAACAGGTGGGAAGCTCAGGTCTCCAACATTAGCACAAGCTAAAGTTATTGAATTGGATTGATTCCTGGAGTTTTAAACACATGCTTATCTTTCAGCTGGGAGATTGTGTTACAATGATTATCAGGAACATTTGTAAATATTTGCAAGAAATTATTACTGAACTCTATGATAATCACTACTTGTCTTTAAAATCTGTATATTAGCAGAGCTGAGATTTTGTTTTGTGGAACTGTTTTATTATGAGTTTCATGTTGCATTAAAATACAAAGCCAGCACATTTTGGAAAATAGGGAGCTGCTATTTTTCTTAATTTTTTTATATCTAAATAGGATTTTATTAATTCATATGACTATTGCATTAGGAAGAGGAGTTATGCAGTAATAGCTTTTTGACTGTGATTCTGTAGTTTAGTTCTAATTAATCTTCAGTAAATAATCAATTTCCAATTGCAATCAATTTCAGATTAATTTTGAATTAAATAGGCATATTCCACAATTTGAAAACATGCTTGAGTCTTTTTTATTGGCTACACATAATTCAGGAGGACAATCAACTGTAATTAGCCAGAGAAAGATCAGATTTCAGTATCTGTAAGTGTTGTTGTTTGAAATATTATTCAGATACACTTTGCAGTTTGTTTTGATTAATACTATCCATTACTGAGATCTTGAATTACTTGGAAATTATTGGAACTGTGTTTTTGTTTATTTTGAAGGAAATGAAGCATTAAATTGTGATGAACAAAGTTCTCTGTTGGAACAGGAAAATAACAAAGAGTCTACTCCGATTGAAACAATCTTCACAGTACTGTCTTACTGCACTTTATCACCCAAATCTCTTGGCATCGCTTTTGAGTCCTACATGGAAAAAGAGCTGCTGTGGAACTGCTTATACAATATGACAGGTACGTAATTTATTAATAAGCATTTCAAATCTGATGTTAAATGTTCATTTTCAGACATGTAGCGAGTATTATTTTTACCATAATAAATCAGGTGAAAGTATGTTAGCTTACTTCAGAATTATAGTATTATTGAAGGGTTTTGTGCAGTCAGGCCATGGTAGGAGTAGTGAATATTTTGAAGAATGCAGAAGTCCCAGAGCAGTGTTGTTGAACCAGCAGTCTGATGACCTTAAGTGTTTGTCTTGCCAGCAGACTGGCTGCAGAATGTTTTTATAGGTCTCTACCAGTAGAGATTCTTCATCTCTATGCATTTAACAACTCCAGACCTTTTCCACAACTTACAAGTAAGAAGAGAGGAAAAAGGGAAGGAAGGACTTCTCCTACTGAGGGTGAAATAATCTGAGGACCATAAAGTCTCTGCTGTGAACAGGCACTCAGCCTCCTAATTTTCTGTTGAGAGGAAGAGCTGTTGAGAGCTGCCCTCACAGTTAGAGCAACTAATTCTATCCCCAAGGAAAAACAGTAATCAACGAAAAGAGAGGTGAGTTTTAGAAGGGTGATACTGCAAATTACGGATTTAAAGCAGGAGGGCTCAAAAGAAGAGGAACAAAATGGGAGAATGCAGGAGGAGAAATAGAATTATGAGTATCACAAAATAGAAAACAATTATAAAAGTACTCAGGTACTTCTCAGAGAAAAATGGGATTGCAAAAAGTAGAAATTTAATGTGTTAGAGGAAGAAAAAGAGAGAAGTGGTGCATGGAAGCTTCCAGGAAGGCCATGATGAGATCAGCAGAAAGTAGAGGGAAGCAAAAGTATGAGCAAAGGATCTAAAGATCTAACATGCCAAAACACATCTCTGATATCCTCTGCAACGCTCTGCCTGACAATTGCAGTTCCATGACAATGGAGAAACTGCAGATTGCTGAGCTATTAAGAATGTGGAGAAGATTGATACTTGTTGTAATGTCAATAACTGTATTTAGGATGGTGTGTTTTGAACATACAATCTCTGATAACATGCTGTGTTTGTGTTGATGACTATTATTTGTGTGTATTTTTGTTTCCAAAATACTATTTTTCCCCTTTACTGTCTGTAGTATAGCAATTTAGGTTTCTAATAAATGCAGCTTCATTAATACTGTCAAGACAAGGACATAGGAAAAAAGCTATATCTGGAAACAAAAATACATACAATAATAGTATATCTTTTTGTCTTATTGATGCCTAACAAGTACTTAAATGTTTTCTATATTAAAATGAAGATATCAATCTGCTTAAATAGAATTTTTATAAACATACCAGTGGAGAAATGAGAATGAAGGAAATAAATTTTTGTCAATGTATATTTAAGATGCTATATATTTTCCATTGTACTCTTTCTTCATTTGTAAGAGACCAACAGGTCTAATGTATTATGAACCATAATGTTACTTTTTTTTTCTGTAAGAATTCTGAAAACACTTTCTGAAACAGATTTACCAACTGACTACACCTACTGAATAGTTAATAATTCTTCCTTCTGAAGTCTCCAGTTGTGGTGAGTCGGAACCAGAAGTTATCAGATGCTTGAAGTTGACCTTGATTAATTCAGTCAAGGGTATAGTGAAACAGATAATTTCTTTGATGCATTCATGGGAGGCAACAGAAAACTATGGAACATACCAGCACAAGCAAATAGTTCCCGAAAGTTTACTGAAAACTGTTCCAAAGGAATGGAATTACACTCCTCGGGAAATGAAGAGAAAAGAATCTGGGAAATGTAGGTGAAATTTAAATGTACTATTTATATTGGGATGTATATATATAATTCATCCTATAAGCTTCTCATAAGAACTTTTAAGTCCTGTACTCTTTTACTCCAAAACTGGGGTGTTAAATTTAATGAGTGTTGTAGCTTGACAGTGAACAAACTATTTCCAAATACCTTGCTGTCGTTGGGGTTTTTTAAGTACTTTACATTAAAATCCAGTTATTGTTTCTTGAGGTTTACACCAATAGGTATACAAACAAGGTTTCAAAAATAATCAGTATTTTAGTATTGATAATAATAGTATACTGAAGATGTTTTCATTATCTGGCAGTAGTCAGATGGGATTCACAACAAAGTGAAGAATAATGCCTATACTTTGGCCTCAATGGCTGTAAACAGTTTTCATTCAGGACTGTCATTCATCCCAACTTCACAACACAGAAATTTATGCTTGAATAAAAAAAAAGCACCGAAACTGTTGTGGAATATGCTGCTGCTTGGTTGTTGAAACAGTTAGCAAAGAAAGAAAGAAAGAAAGAAATCATATAGACAGGAAGCATTTTGAAGGTGATTAGATGTAAAGCTGATTTCTGGTATGTATTTTCATGGCCCACAGTGCCTAAATCATCTGTCACTCCAGGTCGTGGTTCAGAAGGATAGCTTTTGGAAACATTTCCTGATAAGTTATTGCCACCATAATACTAAGTGATAATTTTTGATACCATAGTATATTGTGGCACACTGTTTTGAGCATGTAGATTATGGCCAAGTCAGGACATCAAGCCATTTTTTTTAATACATTTTCACTGCACTCTCATTTTAATCTAGAACATTTGTTGACTGTTTTAGGCTAATTGCTATGTGTGAACTGATATGCAAGCTGAGAGGTAAGACTCTAGGCTTCAAGACAATTTAAATTTGTATGTGTGATATCAAAAACAGATATGGTTTCTTTTTTTAATAAGAGAAAAACATCTGGAATACAGGTGCAATGACACAGGGTTTTCTTGAATTGTTTGTAGATTGTTTGTAGATTGATTTTTTTTAAATCTTGACACCTTTTGCTGTATTTTTCATTTTAGATATGTTTTGGCTTTTGAGCAGCACAATTTCTCTGTAATTACTATTATGGCTACTTTATTATCTGGAGTCTTTAAAATGCTGTGATATATGGTGTAGGTGCTTAGAAGAAAGATGATAAACTGAAGTTTTGTCATTTTGAACATAGAAAGGGATTGATAAATGTATGTAATATTCTGATACACTTAGCACAATGCTTCAGCTGTGAAGTTGAAAAAATGCTACAATTTTGAAGACAACTTTTTACAATTCAGAATACCTGAGTAGTGTCTTTCTCATGAGTCCTGTAATGACTGTTCACAGCAGGACTAATTGTTAAGAGAGTCACAGTCTAAGTCCTAAATTTTCTGATTTTAAAACGTGTAATTGTTTAGGTTTTGTGGGATTTATGTGCAGAAAGCATGATACAAGTGAAACTACAGTGTTGAGTACTTAAGCTTTTTGCCCATTTTCAGTATAAAAGAAAGAAATTATCATACAACATTTGGAAGCAGTTAGAACTATACTCTTAATGTTAATCATATCATCTTTTCTTTCTATTTTTAAGGCTTCACAAGGCTTGCAGCTCAAGCAGTATCTATTGTAATCAGCAAGTTACCTACAGTGATTGCATGTTTGCCTCCCCCAATTAAATACTTCTTTTTTCTGGCTGAGAGAAAAATGTCAAGAAACTTTGCTGAATTGAAGAAAGCTGGTCTGCTTGTCTGGAACTTGATTGTAATTATATGTCGGATATTCGAGGATGGAAATACTGCAGAATTTTTAACAGGTGCAACACTTGACAGATGGAGCAAGGAAAAACTCAGTTTAGTTCGTGTGTGCTTAGAAAGTATTATGGGAAAACAGAAAAGTGGTCCTAAGCAAGTGACCCAGAAGATTATACAAAGCATTGAACAGCAAAGACCAAACTGGATTGAAAGCCAGTTGCTGAAGGCAAGAAAATTGAGCATAGACTGGTAAGAACATAGTATTTTTCAAATGCTATTATTTGCTCTTTATTTCACTGGATTATTGGCATGTTTATGGCTACTGCTCAATTTTAAGGAAAAGAGACAAGCAGAGATCTTATATGAAACAGATTAGTCCTTCATATTGATGGCATTATACCATGGGTTTGTAATTTAAGTTCATTGCTGGAACACTAAAGTATGGTTGTTTCATCAAAATGATATGTTCATAATACTACAAGATTTCATGTTTTCTTGATGAGCCAAAAATGTAAAAAGATATGACAATTGTTATATCTTTTAAAATGTTAAGAGGTACTAAATACATTTATAATTTGATCTTATTGTGGTGATTAAATTAAGAAGAACTGTGAGAAGCTTTCATTGTTCATCTGTGAATAAAAAGTAAGCATACTTTATTCTAAAACATATAAAACCCTGAGGCAAATAGGGTATATCAAAACAGGACAAGAATAATATCCTGCTTTGCCTTTTTGAGAAAATACCAATTTTTCCTTCAGGTTTGACATTAAGATCTTTACAGTGATTTTTCAAGGAGTTGTGTACATGTCAGTGTGTTTGTAGTCCAGTCTGTTTTAATGTTGCAGTCATGTATCATTCTGTAAAAATACCATTAATCAACTTTGCAAAATTAGATTTATTGGAATTACATGATTTAAGGAATTAAATTGTGACTGCTGGGGTTTCCTACTGAAAGTAGGATTGCTGGGGTTTTTTTCAGTGAGTATTCTTTAAGGTTGCAGTTGTTGCTATCATGTCAGGATTTGTCCATATAAACAAAGGATACAGTGATTGTAGGTGGAATCAGTGATACCAGTGAACAAGTTTCCATGCAGTGTTTTGAGGGGCAGTGTCCTGTTTCTATGAGTAGTCAGTTAATGTGGGTAGAAGTAACCAGTAATAGTGTCACAAATGCTCATTGACACTGACTTTTGTTATCTTTACATTTTTATTTAATTCTGATTTTCAAGATCTAATCCAATGGTTAAAAGCTTGAATCCAGATGCTAGTGACTGAAGGAGTTGTAGAATAAAAAAGCATAGTGATCATTTGTAAACTGATAGTTAACACTGTGGTCCCATAACACAGTTTCTAATGTCACTGAGAGAATAGGTAGTTCTTAAAAATACAAAATATAGGAAGACAATATTGTGGATAACTTCTAAAAATTAAAACTTTAGTTAATTTGCACATCTTCTGAAGCTGAGAATTTGAAGTTAATATACTACTGTATTTTCTTTTGTAAAAACGTTGCTTTATATGTTAGGTATCAGATTGCAGAAAATAAACACGGGATAATGTTTCTCTATGTATACAGTGTCAACGAAAGACAGAACTACTTGTGATTAGGCTTGGTAAATTTAAGCTTAGGATAATGAAGAATACATTACCTGCTCTCCAAGTGAGCAGTTATTTGATGCAGTTATGAAACTGACTCCCCTGACTTCCATTGCATTTCTGCCACAGAAATCTAATATGAATGTTTTTCCACTTTTCATTCAAATATTATGAGTCAATAACTGAGGGAAAAAAAGATCAGTTTATAAATACCTGAGATATGAAATCTATAGATAAATGTTATTATAAATGCAAATTACAAAACTAATAAATTAGAGCTGAAATTCAAATATTCAATTAAAGTAAGTAGTGGCCACATAATTACTAAACTAAAAGCAATCTTTCAAGAAGAGAATTATGATTTTCATGGATGAAATGACTATATTGTAATTATATATTATATACTATATTCTGTGTTGGTGTTATGTAACCATCCAATAATCAAATGATTTTCTAATTTAGCTGGATGCATGTGCAGATATGTATTCATACTTATAAATCCTTATAGACTTCTAATAGATACGTATGAAAGAAAAAAAACCCTATAAATTTCAAAAATTTATTTGGGACTCACCTACACAGTCATAAAAGCATCTTTGAAGTGTTCTGTATTTTTGTAAGTAAAATTAATGTTTGCTTTTGTGTTATGTTATTATTATCAGGATTGCTACTTACATAAAAAGGTCTAAATAGCATATATTAACATAATTTTAAAGAATATTTCAAAAATTATAGCCTTCATTGAAAGGTTCAGAAAATGGCAGTTACACTCGTTGCCTTTCTTGTGTACTGCCTGAAAGTATTACTATTCATTAAAATAACCTTCACTTTATGGTAGCACCAGAGCTAAAACAGTAAACAGTCACGTTAGATTCTAAAAAACACATGTCTGAGAAGAAAAGAAATGTCTGTCTTTGCAAAGTAATTTGTCGAATTGAAGATTATTGTTTTTCATCATGGTGACCCTGACCTTGCTGGCTGGGTGCATATTCAGATTAAGATGAATGCAGTTATTCCTTGGCGGAGGTCTGCCTCTCTCAGGGCACATTCTTGCTAATGACATGATTGATAGGCAGTCCCAAATCCAGAAAGGAAGTCATTAATCATAGTGCTGCCTGAATCCAATCATCTGCTTCACCTGCGCAGTAACAGCGGTAAAGGATACAATTTGGGTGCTGGCGCTGATACATTCCATTGTCAGAGATCCTTAGCTTTTTCAATGTTAGTTGCTGAGAATTTTGACACGAAATTCAGGCTGTATTGTATGTGGCATCAAATATCAGCCTTAAGTGTGCTTTTATTTAAAGATCAATTTCTTCTAAGCTTTTCTGTAAAGTACACCATAATAACATAGTATCACTTACTTACATTCAGCAAAGAACAAAATTATAGTTTATGTTTTGAAACTATTTGCTCTGTAGGACATTCTGAAACTGCATGTGGAAGCAATATCAGCAATGTCCAGCAGCTGTGCAGCATTTCAGAGAGCCTGTAGGTCAAATAGCAACTTTCAGAAGGACTGACATTGTAACCATGGCACACTTTCAGCAGTAAACTGCAACCACAATGCTTTTGTTTTCAGATTTTTGGGGGTTTTCTGTGTTTTGGGTTTGTTTTTTTTTTTCCTTCTAAACAAATACAATATTGATGGGGGTTTATTTCAGTAATTGAGAATGCTTCTTTGGTTTATTTTAAATTAATCCAATAGCGTCTGTAGAAATGATAATATATTCTTGTTGATCTTTGGAGTTCTTGACACATATATGTCAAATACCTGTGTTGCAGCTCTAGTATATGAGGAAAATTTTAGTACTTTTTCTTTCTTAGACTTTATCAGTAGCAACACTAAGATAGTAACTTGTGTTTGTGCACAGAGTCTTACAATGATCAGAGATTTGAATGCACAGTTGCAGAGGCATTTGGGAATGTCACCTTCAGATTTTTGTTGGTAGAAGTTTCACACAAATACAAAAAAAAGCAAGAAATGTTATAGGGCTAAAAATGCAACAAGTGGCAAATAGATACCTTTTAAATGGTTAACAACACACCAGTGGGAAAAAACTACTTCAATTTAAAACTTCTAACCTATACTTAGAGTAATGGCTACTTTTCTGACATGTTAATTAGGCTTTAATATGTGCTGTGACAAGCAAAGAAAAATGCACAAGAGATGGAATGTAAATGCCATTTCTAGTAGCAAAGACACTTCTCTATGGGAAACAAAAATATTTGCTACTTCTATATCCTTAGAGTAAAGAGTGTTTTATGTGTTCATCTTTCCAATTAAGGTGATTATAATTAGTATAATAATGTTATTTAACAGGTAGTATATGAGAGAGATACATACAACAACATTTGTGTGAGTCAATTACTTCCAGGTTTTTTTGAATATGTAGTTCTTGCTGAGCATTAATATTTTGCTTTTTAGAAATTTAACTTAGGACTGTATCTTTTCTATTTTCTAGTGCCTCAATCACAGTTAAAGGTGCAACATTAGAGGAAGGAGGTATTTCACTTGGATTGACTGAGGATATTATAAACATGATGGTCCTGGATATCTGCCACAAACCAGGTGGTACCGAGTACCTGAAGCAAATTTATCACATCATCCGGCTCAATGAGGTAGGGAAACGGCCTTTCCACAGAGCAATTAGGTGTGTACTGGCCTGGGGCAACATCTGCTGGCAGCTAAGGGTTAGTCAAGGAGGTGATAATAGTTCTTAACGTCAATCTAGAATCCTATATTGTATGTTAATAGAATCGATTCAGTTTAGGCTTTTGTGCATTTCTACAGGAAAGATTACTGTATAGGAAAAACTGTAGATTTTTTTTTAGGTACTTAGATAGTAGTATGGCTCATAAACTTGCCTCAGTTTCTTGTTGCAGACCATAGATACGTTTTAGGAGTTACTGCACAGTAACAAAGAAATTAAAAGTATCAACGAAGGCTGTTGAAGAATTGTCTGTTACAAAATGTAAAATTACATGTGGTTAATTAACTCTCTTGATTTAAACAAACAAGCAGCTCGTGTGGCTGTACTGAGGAAGTAAATGCATCCACATGAAATCTTACTCAATTTAGACAATTGTTCAACTAAAGTGCTTTTAAAATAACAAAATAAACAAATTTTGATTTATTTGCTGCATATGGAATTTTGGCAATATAAAAGAATTATCAGATTATTTCTATGGCTGTTCTAAATTGCCCCAAATTACCAAAAGAATTCTGATTTTATTCACTGAAATAAACATAAGATTGCTTAAATTGTACAGTAACACAGATCTACACAACTTAAGTTAGAAAGTTCTGGGTTTAGATTTCATTACTAAATTCCTTGTATGCAGAAGCAGGTGCTGTTAAGATCCTTGCAAGTGTACAGAAGTGTTTATAGTAAAATACAAAAATAATGCAAATATAGGCAGAGGCCAAGATTTTTCTTCAGAAAAACCTGGTGGCAGAAAACCCTGACTGGACAGCTATTATTTGTAGCAAGGCTGCAGAGTGTGCACCTTAGTACTGACATTGCTTCTGAAAATCAGATTCAACTGTTCACTTACTACTTACAGGCTTAAAAACAATCTTTATGAATCTGCCTTTGGAAGCGTTAGAAGCAATGTAAGCATATATGTAGAGATGGCAAACTAACATTAGTACAGTACAGAATCTTTTAAAGTTTCAATTTTCTGAACAATTAGTTTAGGAAGTGAAGTGAAAATTATTATCGTAATAAACAAAATCTTTTCACCAGGAGCACATTCAAGATTATTCTTAGGTATAAAGGAGTGAGGAAAAGACCACCAAAAATAGCATATAGTCCAGTAGTTAGGACAGTTACCTAGGGGACAGTATACGCAGGCTCAAATCTTTATACTTCCTGGTTTATACCAGGGAATTGAATTTGCAACTCCCACATTTGAACTAATTCCCCAAACCTCCACACCATTAGCTATCAGCATGGAACTCCTTCTTTTTCCCCTGTTGGAGTTGTTTCACCTTTTAGAAATAGTGGTAAAAATGCATTCTGTAATTTTTAGGGTCAAAAATAGAATCATACTCTAGCTGAAGGAATAAAATGCACATGCTGGGTTTTGGAGACCCTGCTCTAAGATCTGACTCCTGTGAGTATTCGGTTATTTATACAAAGTGGAACAGCTCCAATAGGAGGTATGAGGCTAAGAGAATTAGGTGGAAGAGGGACTTCAGCCTGAGTTCCCACATCCCAGGTGTCTCTCCTTGAATTTCTGCAGCTAGTAAGACCTTTTTTAAAAATAGAACATTTCTCAGTGGAAAAAACTGTATTGTTTTAAAAATGAAGAAGAGAGATCCTGACCAGCTTGAGTCACAGAAGGATTTTATTGTATTATTTTCAATTGGCTTTGAACCCATTACAGAACATTTTGATGCTTAGCATGGTATTATGATAATGTACTTTTCAACATGATCTTTCAAAATCTAAATTTTGTTTTATGTGCCTGCTTACCAAGAAATAGATTTGACTGTCTATTCAAGGTCCATTCTTTTGTTTAAAAATTCCTTGTAATGTCTAGCAATTGTGTTCATAAAAATAGTTTAGAGATCTTTTTGCTACCCTGCTTAGCAATCATGAGAAAAACCAAAATGATGAGAGAGAAAATTTTTTTCCTCAGTAATATTCCTTAGAAAAGCAGGTGAAATAGATTCTTGGAAGCTGGATTTGAAAAGAGAGATATGATTTTATAAACATTTTTAATACATACTGTAGTACTCAAAACAGCTTAAAGCCCCTTTATGTGTTTGCCAAAAATAATATTTTAAAAATAATTTTTAGTAATGACAACTAAAGAGATAACTCTTCTGAGCAGTCAGGTTCAATAATATTCTGTATACTTGGTTTGATGCTCAGTCAGTGTAGTGAGGGTATAGTTCTCATGTTTACAGATGTGGTTTCATATTTTCACATTTTTTAAACATGACCCTTTCAAAGCCTACAATATTTACTATACTAAAGGAGATATTAATGTATTATATTTACCGTGGTTGAATGAGTCTCCTCATCAAAACCAAATCCACAGTATTTTATTAAAGACAGAAAAATGCTTTTAGTGAGGGCAGCTGTATGCCACTTAAAATTTTGAACCCTGGCAAGCAGCTGTTACCAAAATTGGTCGAAATCTCCTTCCTAACACCACTGTAGAATTAAGAAGCAGACGTTCTTTATTACAGTGCCAGGTGCCACAGGGATATCTCCACCAAAATCATGCCTGTAAAGTACAGAAAAAGCTCCTGCTTTATGTACTGCGTTTTACATACATATTCATTGATCTTCCCAGAATGAATGAAATAATAATTTCCTGGAGTTCCATAACATGTTCCCCCCTCCCTTTGCACATGTGTTCACCTGTCCCGGGGGTCCCTCTGGTGGTCTCCGGTGATCCCAGATCCCAAAGTTACCCATTCAGTGAACTGATGTTGCTTTCCAAAAAAGGAGCTGAAATGGCTTACTCGGGTTGGTTCATTATTTTGCTAATGTTTAACATGATCCTACAGAATACATGTTGTGCCTTTCTGTAGACTACTGCTTTTGCAAAATAAGTAATGTATTTTCCAACCAGATGAGCAAATAGTTCTTCATCTGGCAGCGCATGGACAGCTATTTCCAGTATTGCTTCTGAAAAAGCAACACAATCTGCTTCTTCCAGAAGCATCCAGAGGGCTGGGTTGCTTTAGTGTACATATTTTGTAAAAATGTGTACATGGAAGGCAGTACATTTATAAAAATTTGGTAGATGTACAGAAATGTCTTTTAAATAACCTTCATCACGGTGGCTCTGAAATCTTGGTTATGGCATAAAGGAATAAATGAATGAATTAATGAATGGAGAAATAAAAATCCAGATATTTTAGAAAAGCAAAGTCAAAATAGCTAAAGGAGGATATGTTTTCATAGTTGTTTTGTGATGTTGTTTTGGGAAAAAAAAATAAAAAGGTTAATTTGTTTTTCTTCTTTTGGTTGGTTGGGGTATTTTCCCATACACTAAGACAACTTTGTGATTCTCTTAGTCAGACATGACATTTGACTGCAACTAGGAGAGTGACAGTCCTCTTTCTCTTGCCCTTGTTCTTTTCCACTCCTAGCCCCTCCCTTTGTACTAGTACTAGAAATCATTTGGCTTGTTTATCTAGATGAAACCTTTTCTTTTCCCTGGCTGATTTCACAACATATGCTAGTGCCAACACAAGGGAGAAACAGCTACAGTATATGTGGCCTGTAAGTGAACTTGTGCCTTTCAGGTCAGGCCATAGTCGGGTAAATTTAAACAGATGATGAAATTCCTCTTTTAGAAAGACCTACTGAGAGGCACAGGATGCCTTAGTAGGTAGTTTGCATGTTATTCCATGTCAGTAGTACTGCAAATAAGAGGAACATTTGCATCCACCCATCCTAATGACTCACCCTGGGTACTTGCTCCATGTTATGGACTTCATTTTAATAACAATAAACTATTTAATCCAGCAAATGGATGTATAAATGTTTCTTTATCTAGTTCTTCATAAAATGGTTCCATTTAATCAAAACACTTTATTGGCCTGTAATGATGATTTATTTACATAGTAGTCCTAGAAGTGAAAACAGAAAAGATTGTGTCCAAAATAATCATGCATCTGTTACAGTAGTTTATAAAATGGCAATGCAAGTCATACTACTTCTAGTCCTTGAATCCTTAAGCAGCTAAAAATAGCTTTGATGAGTGGGAGAATATTTATTTCCTGTGTTTAAATAACGTGTTCTACATGTTAATCAAAGAATTGATTTATAGTCATATAGTAATTGTTGACTGTTTTCCAAAAACTTTAATTCAAAAGACATGAAAAACATTTGTTTTTCATGTATATATACCTGGCATGTATATGTATTAAATAAGAACTTAAACACGTAATTTGGCAACAATTTCAAAACAATAGTTTAGATCATTCTGTTTTGTCTAAGTTGGGTCTATGTTTGTCAAGGTTATTTCTTGCTCATTGCAAAATGGTAATATTCTTAAAAAGGTTTATATTTTTTAAGAGATGGTTAATTCCCCACCGTATTAAAAGGAACTTCTGTCAAGCATTTTGTAAACTTATGCTTGAAATGTAGGCAAATTTTGCTTTAAAAGCTGGGTGGCCTGTACTATTCTGTGGTTGCTTTTTCTTCCAAAAGGAATATTTGAAAGAGCAGCTGTCTTGTGAGAATTCTTCTGAAGATGGTGTTACCTCGAGTCAATGCCTGCCTTTGACACTGAAGGGGAGAGAAGAGCAGCCTGTCTTCAACCCTTTCCGGGTGTACAGACAATCTTGCATGAAAGTATTCAATCAGGTTTGTGCAAATCTGAAACCTTGGTTATAGTACAGTTTTTACTTGTTGGTCTTATTATGGTCATGATAACGACAAACAATGTATGAAAATGTAATTATTTATGTGTGTTCACATTTGTTGAAGCAGAAAGGAATATAATTTCATGGGAGTCTAATGAGGGTAGCATCTACAATATCATGATGTTTACAAAGACATTACAGTAATTTTATCTTAATTGTTGCATGTAAGAGAAATTAGCATTTACTTACACTTTTACAGTGTTCAGTACACTGAGGGAAAGCCCATCATAGCAATGAGATTCATTACATCTCTGCAATAGTACATAGGGTTAGTCTTAGTCCTTTGAAAAATCACGTCAGAACTCTAAGTTCACATTTAGAATCTTCCTCATGGGTTTTTCACAGATATGTTGAACAGTTAAGTAAAGAATACTTTAGAAATACAAAGATTTTACACAACAGTGAGACTAAGCAAGGGTAAAACACACAAACACACAAAAAGTGCATCCATTTATCTGTTTTTCTTTAAGTCATGCTTGTAATATGAAATCTCTGTGGGAGCATCCCATGACCAATTAATTACACAAAATGCTAAATAGTTTCTGATTCCACTTTGATACTTCAAATATTTTATGCCAATCTTTCTCATATATTCTTAATACGTCATCAATGGTTTTGATTCCAGCATTCATTCAAATACTTGAAAATATGGTATTACATTGACATGAAATTCACTTTACAGACTTGTGTGGAAATGTATCCTTTTTCAGTGCAGCTCTGCTTATACACAGTGTAATCTCCTAGCCCAGTTTTGACTATTTTGATTTATTTCATCAGTTATATTGCTGTAAAATATATATTTCTTTTCTTACTTTTTTAAGAATACTTAATCATTGTCATGTTGCAATAAAAGTGTTAATATCCTGAAAAAGGAGACAAATACCGGTTCCACAAGGCTTCTCAAGGCTTCTCACTCCAGAGAAAGATGCTTTATAGAATCTTTGAATCAACATAATTATAGAATAGCTTCAGTTGGAAGGGACCTTCCAATCAAGAATCACAGAATCACAGAATCACAGAATCACAGAATCAGAGAATCACAGAATCACAGAATGGATGAGATTGGAAGCGGCCACAGTGGGTCATCTGGTCCAACTGTCCTGCTCAGGCAGGGTCATTCCAGAGCACAAGTAATTAGCATTCATGGGCAGAGAATTGTTCCAGATGAATCTTGAGTATCTCTGGTGAGGGAGACTCAACAGCCACTCTGGGGAGTCTGTTCTGGTGCTCGGTCACTCATGCAGTAAAGAAGTTCTTCCTCATATTCAGCCCAGAAGATGAGTGTATCGGGCTGCATCAAAAGGAGCATGACCAGCAAGTCAAGGGAGTTGATTCTGCTCCTCTACTCCGTTCTGGTGAGACTTCACCTGCAGTGCTACATCCAGTTCTGGGGTCCTTGGCACAGGAAGGACATGGACTTGTTGGAGTCAGTCAGAGAAGGGACACCAAAATCTCGAGAGGGATAAAGCACTTCTCCTATGAAGAAAGGCCAAGAGAATTGCAATGGTTTATTTTGGAAAAGAGATGGCTTTGAGGTGACCTAATTGCAGCCTTGCAGTACTTGATGGAAGCTTACAAGAAAGATGGAGAAGAACATTTTACATGAGCATATAGTGACAGGACAAAATGGAATGGATTCAAACTGACAGAGAGTAGCTTTAGATTCAGTATTAGAAAGAAATTATTTCCTACAAGGGTGACGAGGCACTGGAACAGGTTGCCCAGAGAAGTTGTGGTTGCCCCATCCATTTAAAGCATTCCAGGCCAGGCTGGGCAGAGCTCTGAGAAACCTGTCTAGAGAAAGATGTGCCTTACCCAAGGCAAGGGTTTGGAATGAGGTGTTTTTTCAGATCCCTTCAAACCTCAACCATTCTATAATTCTCTTCTCTGATTCTATTTCCAAGCTTAATGATGTTTTTGAGTAGTTCAGTTTCCTTTACCATAAAACAACACATTCGTTTATTGTTGTGGGGCTGTCCATTTATAAAACAGTGATTAATGTATAGCTGAGTGTCTGGTTTCTGATGAAAATTATTGCTAGTGGCTGTATAAGATGCCAGAGCACTGGCAAGGAACCTTTCTTATTCATTCTCTTTCCACTTTCTCAGTGTTTTATTTTTTTCTTGTTACCTTTATTTCCCTTTCTTTCTCTGTATTTCACCTTTGTTTTTCTACTTTACTTTAACATGCATGGCAAAGATAAGGATTAGGGAGTAAATTAAGTAAGGAGAAGGAAAGTGATAAAATATATATGTAGAAGAGGAGGGATTGCAATGATTCTGCTCTCCCAGAGGAACCAAGTGCTGTCTGTAAGAAGAAAAAGATGCATTCAAAGTTGTACTTCACTGTTATTTAGGTTTATTTCCATTGTTTTGACTTGCTTAAACATTTTTTAACTAGTCAGTGTTATCTTAGTGTTACAACAATAACTTTGTACTTATTTCCTCCCAAGAAGATTGAATAATAGTCACTACTCGACCATTGCTGACAATGAAAAGGAATATTATGTATGTTTTCTAAAAATAAGAATATTGTGTATGGTCCTTTGCCTGCCCACTGATGATGCAGATTGCTTTTATGTATTAAGTAAGCAGTATGGAGTTATATTTGTTCATATTGTCTGGACTTAGTGCTGTTTATAATACAACATTAAATCACTTTAGTTATGATACAGGTTGCTTCTTGAATTCAGCTATACCAAATTTTTCATGAGAAAAGTTTTTGCTGACACCAGAAAATGCAAATTGCTGTTACATAAAAATTTACCAACTACTTTGCTTTTTGGGCAAAGAGTAAAGTTCTCAGACAAAGTAGTTGATCAGAATGCCATCAACAGTTGGAAGAATATGGTTCAAAAACTGATTTATCTTTTTATGAATAGTGGCTATATCCCTAATTAATTAATTACTGTTTTATTAGAATAAAAGCCTTCTTCTGTGGACATGATTGATACCATCTTTCTAAGTCCCCATTCTAGACTCCCCTCCTTGGTTAACATATTACAGCTGGGGCTTTAATGTAATGATCACATTAATGCTGATTAATAACTAACTAGTTCCTTGCCATGTATCAACAGTCAGCCATTACTGAATGGAACTGGGATTGGTCAAGCTTGCTGCCAGGCTATTTGGGGCGGAATCAGATGGCCTTCAGGGTGCTGCTGACACACAGGTAACAGGATTTTGGCAAATAATCAAATCTTCCTTTTGTATTTTTGGCTTTGTAATAGTGAACACACAAAGATTTTACTGCTGAAATTTATAAAACACATTTTTTTTAAAATACACAGTTTTAAAATGGAGCAACATTTTTTCTGTAGTGTTTAATCCATACTCAGATTCCTGTTTTGAGGCACATAATTTGTTCCTTCTGAGACATGTATGAGACAGAAGTATATGAATATATGTTGATGTGCACTTAAATAATGCTTTGGAAAAAAATTGGTAACCTTTGCAAACTTCAGGTAAATTTCAGCACAGAATTTAGGCTATGTTTACTCAAGTTGCAGAGTATCTTAAGTTCAGTTGGGGACACGACAAGTGTAGCTAGAAATAGGAAGTGTTTCCTTAATAGTTTTTAATTAATGAAACTTATTCTCATATTTTATTGCCTTTTCACTTCTAAAATGTTATTGTTTAATTCAGAAACATCAATTTCTTAAATTCAGAAAAATTTAGATGGAATTATTTTGAGGAGGGCTGTCTTTTGTTTATTTGTCATTTGTTTTTTTGTTAATATTTGCCACTTGTGAAAACTGGAAAACTTACATCTTGCAAACTAAACTGAAACACTCCCTTCTAAATTCTGAATTCTCCTGATGATACCTAATAAGATCCTGTCAGTCATCCTTTGAACAGGACTGCTCCTCTATCTAGAAACTAGAGTGACAATTTCAAAAGTGTGTGAATTTTCATGTCATAAAGGTTTTCATCCCATTATCTCTATTTACCACTAGCAGTTAGTCTTAAATATTTAATTCTTCCTTCATTTCATATATAAAACACTTGTACAGTCTGCTTTGAGTCTTCCATCTTAATTCAGATAAGATTTCTTCTTTCCCTACCCGAATTGTTCTTTTCCACAAGTTTAATTGCACAAAAAAACATGCCAGCAAAAATTTCTTATTCAGTTCTCTTCTTGATGTCGTTTGTTACCCATTACCAGACAGAATGTGAAACTTCACAAACTTTTTGTGTTAAATGTCAGAGACAATACAGTACTAATTTTTTTCTTTGGTGATTCTCCTGTTGATTGCTATCTCATATCCTTCATTAAAAACGAAGTAGATTGTCCTTTTAAAAAAGAGACTGTTGTAGAAACTCTTAGACTAAAACTGGTTCTTGAACTTCTCTTCATGTTATTGTCATCAATACGAGCCAAAGGGTGCAGAGGACAGCTGTGCTTTGCAGAGGAAATATTTTGTGTGTGGACATTTCATATTCACTGTTCTCTTAAAACACATTTTATTTTTCTTTTGATTTTTTATAGGTGTTAGAAAGAAATAATGTGTATTACTCCTCTGTCCTTCTCTGTATTTCACACCCTTGTTGTATCATTTTTTTTTTAATTTAATAAATTTCCTAATTGTTGTCATCTTTCCTAATTAGAAAATGTCTTCAGTTATTGTCCTTTTACATGGTAAGGAAATTGTCTTCTAGAAGTGATATTATGCAAGTAATTAGTAACTAGAACATTATTTCAACCACTCTACAAAACAGCAGATTGCTTAGATTCACTGTGATCATAAAGTAGAATAGCTGATCCAGTATCTGCCATAGCAACCAGCATTGTCAACACAATTTGCCTTTATGTCACTTTATTTTTATCATAGCTTAAGTGTGTCTGCTCATACTTTCCAGCAGATTAGGACAATTCTAGCTGTTCTTGTGGCTACTTGTTTGCTGCAAGACTCAGGCAAGCCCTGTGTTTAGGTGAATCTTCATGATTCTTCCTAGAACTGGATAAATTTCAGCCTTACTTGTGCTCAAGACCTCATGTTCAAGCTGAATAAGTGCTTGATTATTTTGACCTCCCATTTATGGTGGACCTGGTCTGTTTCTACTGTTTCCCTCCTGAGATGAGTTAAACAAAACCACAGGCAGTACCTGAACTCTGTTAGAACCATCAGTTTATAAGGTGGAGTGCCATATTATTATAATTACTACTTTCTTTGACGCATGCTAAAGCTTTCCCTGAATAGTTATGTCTGTGCAGGCAAAAATATTTTTTCACAGTGATGTTGGAATGATATTTATTTCCTTCTTTTCATATTTCAAGGAAAAAATAGTGTTAATTGCATATGAAGTTAAAAAACCATGGTCTTTCTTTTGAGGAAAAAAAGAAAATGCTTTACAAGGCAAATGCTCCCCTAACCTAGTTAATTACTGAGTTAAGTGAGAGGGTGTTATGAGAACATTGTCCCAGAGCCAGCAAGTGTTAGGCAAATTAATTGGTTGGTGGTTAGGGGAAAGTAAAAGACTTTTAGGACCGGTTAAGAAGGGGATGAATTGTTGTCTACTACTCATTGCTGGCTTCACACAATGATGGGAATCTAATCCATGCATTTCTATGATCCTCAAAGTAAAAAGTGTCCAGGAAATTTTTCAAATTAAGGATGTGATGGTTGTAATGCCCAGAATCCTCTCACTGAGTCCCTCACAGGGGCTTACAAGGGTTTTAATATGTACCCCGAGATAGATAGAAGGGAGGAATACTGACAAGATATTCCTCAGGAGTCAAAACAACAAAAACTTAACTGGCAAACTGGCAAATTGAGAAAATCCAGGAACTTTAGAAAAAGTTTAAAGCAACAGTGAATTGGTACAAAGCATTTGACAAAAACATTAATTTAGCAAGCTCTAAGCCCATTCAATTTAACAAACTTCAACCCATCTGATTTTAATTTACTAAAAAAAAGTATGTGTATATATATTATATATATAGTTTGAGCTGCAAGAATAGAAGTTAAAATGTATTTCTCAATTACACTTGAAACAGTATCTTTTGAAACAGTAATAGGATCATTAACATTCGGCTAACTTATGAACTTGATTTACACAAGTTTCAAAAAATATCCTGCATACTTACACAGATACGTGCTGCTTTTTTAAATGTTGGACTCACTGTTTCATCCTTAGCTACTCCAATAACAAATGGGGATTTCTTTGTTCCTTTAATACATGTAATAAAGCAAGAAGAGCAATTGTTATTTAATTAACCAAATCTCAACTTTTAATTACTTTCCTGCTCATAAAGTTAGAGTTGTAATTGTCTGGCCAAATCAGCGTGTTGAAAGTCTGCAAGAAGTACTTAGCAGTAGGCAAAAAACTGCTGTGTTGTCAACACTGAGGCACAATTGCAGAGCACAGTACCATACATTATTCTTCTTGTTTATGTACTCTTCTTTATATATAAGTTAAATTTATGACCATTTGTTTTCAGAGGAATATCTTGGCAAGTGGTACATGGTTAGGAGATATTATTTTGCTAGGCTTTGAGATGTGACCTGTCTTCTGCAGTTGTACAGCACTTTCAGGTGCACAGAATACATTACAATAATGTAAAGATATTCCTGTCACTATAAAGAGGAGAAAAAAAAGGCATTTTTGTAATATGTAAAGGCATTATCCAATATTGCAGTAATGTGCAGTTCTGAGGAGGAATGACTGTGATTCCCTTTTCTGCACATGGGGAAGTTTCCCAAAGCACTGATGTCTGTGCTGGGACAAGTGGTGATTTAGTTGGAGTAATGTAGATCCTACTACAGGAACACACTGGGAGCTATAGGAACAGACAGAGAAGAACTCATGACTGGCAAATCCAAGAAGTCAGGACCTTCAGAATAGAAAGCTTAACAACTTAATAACTTAGGGGGGAATGGAATGTGCTATGGTACTTACAGTACCTGTGATTCTATGGTAAAAACCATAAGGTGCATCAGGTGAGAAACAGTAACAAGTTTGAAAAACTATAGAAATTAAGACTGCTATTTGTTCAACTGAATAAGAAATGCTATAAAAATGGCTAGACTGAAAATTAGAATATGATTTCCAATAGATAAGCCAATGTAGCTCAAGAAGATCTTTACAGAAAATGTTTATACAGTGATATGAGCTTAAATAGTTTTAAGTTGGAACAGGATAGAGCAAGTATCTAGTCAACATTTGGTGTGTTGTTTTGATAGATATTCTGAACTGCCCAGCAGCTTCTGAAAGTAGAAAACATGGAGATGTTTATATATTAGATTTAAGGAAACTGTAAAAAATTAGTAAGTTTGTTTTTTACTAAAACTGGATAAAATCTGTAGGCTTTCTAGTAGGCTTTGTTGCTACAAGTCATTAATCATGGTCGGTGAAGACCTAGGGTGCCATCAATGCAGTAATCATCACCTGCTTGATGTTGCTATAATTGATGCCTTTATAATGCATATGAAAACATTTGCTGCAAAATATATAAAAACTCTCAGATTCCTTGGACTACAGATTTTTTTCATAACATAGTCCAGGCTGCATTCTTTCTGATGAACTACTGGGCTGTTTACAAATGTGTCAGCTTTTTGGGTAGGTAAAAACTGTCATTAGAAGCAGAGTGCTGTCCTAGGACTGAGAAAAATCTTGTACCTTTTAATAAAGAGGCTTAGTGTCTCTTTATTAAAATCCTTTCAACTGTACTGCCTTTTGCAAATTCATTTGTTAATATAGTTGTGTCATTTGTTCCCCATATTAGAGCTAGATGATAAAATGATGTGTTTTGACTTTGATTAAGCTTAATAAAACTGAACTAAGAAAATCTTTAGAATTTTGAATGATTGCAGGACAAAATTTGCATAGCTCTTGTATATTCTAGTGCATACACAGACACCATCTGTTGCGAATGATAGCCATATGGTGAACTATTTATAGAAAATGCTTATATTCATTGTGTTGATGATTATCTCAATATCCAGAAAATGCAGTTTTAAAATCTAGTTTATCAAATTGTGGAAAAATTTACTATGTGGTTTTGAAACTGAAAAGAATGCCAGCAAACTGCATGTGTTTTGTTGTCTGTCAAAGATTTTATATGAAACTTTACAAAAGCTTAAATCTGAGAAATAAGTGAAGAAAACCTCCAGGGTATCAAAAGGTAGGAAGTTCTCCAACAGTTTTCTCTGTGGAAGAAACAAATGATGGAAGAGCAGTTACTGATGTGATGCCAAGACAGAGAGCTTATCTGTGTGGCAGAGGACAGCAGTCTTACATCTAGTGCACTTTCAGATATGTTAATCTGTCTTCTAAACTGCAGATTCTCTCAGAACATTTGTATCCAAATTTACTGGATATTGGAAATTCATACTGTTGCTACAGCTACAAGTCAACTATTAATGATGTTTGGTGAAGAGCTAGAATGCCATTAATATTGCAGTAATCATTACCTGCTTGGTGTTACTATGTAAATAATGCCCTTATAATGCATATGAGAACAAGCCTTCTAAAATATATGGGAGACTATGAAAGGTAGTGTCTCTTTGTTCCTGTATCAAAAGAAGCAGGTGAAGCAGGTATTAATCCATTATTGTACATCTCTTGGTTAATCACAAAGTCAGGTTTAGACCCTGATGTACCAAAAAAAGCCAATGGGATTTTGTGTAAAATCTCACTTTGACCTTTCTGGGAAAGCAAGGATCCTGTTCCATAAATGAGTTGGTCAATAACAAGGTATATGTCACATCTGTCACCATAGGGATTATCCTTCGTCTGTTTATCCTATTCTGACATAGCTAATCAAACTGTACTGTGACCTTAAAAAATCTGTCAGAAGTAGGCTTAGTTCCCTGCCTGGCACTTTTCAAGCACTGGTGGCAGAACATACATCAGTAAGCAAAAGGGAACAGTATTACACACTAACTGCCACTCAAGCCCCTATCATGTACACAGTTACAGCATGAATTTCACAAGTAAATGAGGTTAAAGATGAGGCTCCCCATATGCAATATACTTTTCTTACTGTTATCAGTCTCTCTCTTCTGCAGATATTGGTTAATCATATAAAAAATATTCTCTAGTGACAATGCCCAACCAGGTGCTAAAAAGATAAGGATTGCCATATCCCATTTAACCTTAATACGAGCTACTTTTTAATATTTGTAAGTCCTTTATGATGAGGCCTTTGCTAGCCTTGCGATACAAAGTGTGTACTTACCAACTCTCTTTTAATTAACAACTATAAAATTGCTTAAATAAAGTTTCATGTTAATTTGATGCTTTTTTCATTACTCAAACCTGGCTTCTAAAAGAATGTGGAAGTAAAATGAATGAAAAAGAAGGAAGTATTGCTGGTACATCTTTTTGCATTCAAAAGTGAAGTAAGCACAGCATATTGGCTAGGGCAGAGGCCTGTGACCCAAACCTCTTTCTTCTAATAATGTCTCACAGTATCTTGGTTCCCCATTTAAATCAGGTCACATTTGTTTACATTTTTATGTCCTTCGATGTGCTTTTGTCTTGGTTTAGGAATGGGACTCCACAATTTAGTGCTACTGCTGAGACTCTCCAAACCACTGCTTACTGTTCTATCCCTCTTACCCCTGCTCCGTGGTGCTATGGAGAGTAGAATTGGAGGCCCAAAACATAAAGATCATGGGTGGAGACAAGAATAATTTACTGGGAACAGCACTGAAAGAATGATAAAAGTAGTGATAGCAACAGTACTAACAACAGACGGTACAAGAAAGAGGCAAGTGACTCACATGGAAGCCTCCTGACAAGAGATAAAATCCAGCTGCTCCCTCCACCCCACTGCACTGACCCAGAAGACAGCCCTTTCCCCAAACCTCAGAAAATTACATAAGGTGGTATAGAGTATAGAGACCTCCAGGTCTCAGCCATGCCCCCACCTGGCTACTGCAAAAATTAACTCTGTCCTGCCCAGGACAGCTTTGGTAGGAATATTACTAGATGTATTCTATGTATTGTATTAATAATTAATTTGAGTATTTATTGTAGAATTCATTGATTCCTTTGTAAAAGTATGTATCTTTTCTTCATAACTATGTGTTTTTGTGTGCTACAAATCATAACTCATAATTCATTGATTCCTTTTATTTATAAAAGTATGTATCTTTTCTTCATAACTATGTGTTTTTGTGTGCTACAAATCATAACTTGAAAGTGTGGCACTTTGGCATTTTATTCACTATCTAATTAACTTTGTGATTGCTATCCTGTGACTTGGGTGGCTTTTCTTAAAAACAAGTATTACCTTTCATTTGCAAATAACTTGCCCTCTTTTCAATCTGTCTCAAATCCTGTTCTCACTAGGGACTCTTAAGTGGAGATACTCATGTTTGTTTTTCTTATCTGCTCTTTTCTCTTTCCTCTTTCAGCCTTCTAATGATCCAAGTTTTCATTCTTAATAGATAACATATTTATATAGTGATTGTAAATGTGATTTAAGTGTAATTGTTAAAAGTGTAAATGTGAGTTAATGGATTCGAAGTACTGACTTTCCTGATTGTACACAGTGGCTTAGCTTCTCGTCTTATCTATAGACTTTCTTGCTACATCTGCAAGGGAAGAGGCTGCAGGACACAAGCCAACAATCTAAAAGTCTGTCTTGTCCATCAAGACATTGTTTCTTTCTTTTGCTGCTTTTAGATGAGGGATTTTTCATCAAAGTTTCAGTAATGTAGAATAATTCAATTTCCATATAGGGATCTCAATTTCTTTGCAAGCTGTAATGAGCTGAGAAATGCAAGTCCCCTGTAAGGTAGAGGGGGAAGTATTAATATCAGAGTTAAACAGATGGAAAATCTGGTCGTGCAAGTCACTTTTTTTTTTTTCAAAAGAAATTTTGAAAATTTCTTTTCACTGCAAAATTAGTCTGTAGCAAAGCAAAGAGTAGAACCTAGCTCTTCTGATTAAATTTTAGATACAAAGCTACCACGTAGTAGCTGATCTGTGGTGGCTGTTGCTATGCACAGTTCCTTTGTGGCAACAAAGGGGAGGTAACTCAGCTTTAGTGAGACCTTAATTCTTATCTCATTTGAATTGCCTTATGCTCATTTTAGGACGTGGTTGTCCCATTAGTTTTCCTCTGAAGGAGGCAGGGAAGACTGTTGCAACCACAATGCAAGTATTGAGTTGGTGGCTGCAGTGCAGATCCCAGACCTTTGTAGCTGTAACTACAAAGTCTCTTAGAGCTATGGCTTTCCCGTTATTGGCTTCTCATGTGGCTTTCCTGGATGTACTTCCTCTGTCCTGCCAGGCTGACACTGCTTAAGAAAGTCTCACAGACCTTATTGCTTCTTCCCCAAGTCCTGTTGTTAATATAAAACTGACCTCAGAAGTTTTACTATCATGATGCAGATAGAGCAAAGTTGGTCAGTTTTCCATAACTCCTAATAGGTTCTGTAAAGTGAGTCATAAAAGTTTAAAATCTGTCTATACACTGTGATTTGGGCTGACTGAGGATTTGACCCAGAAAAATCTTTTGACTGAGATTTTTCTTCTCCTCTTAACTTCTTCTTAGGGTCTAGCAACAAAATTTAGTCTTTGTGAAGAGTGGGAAACCATTGTGCATCCTGCCTATACTGAAGAGGGAATTAAGAATTGTCATTCTAGCAGTTGACACTGTAAAATGTCATTGAAGAAAGCTTTTTCATGTTAGTCTTTAGATTGACAGGTTATGACAAAACTGCATTCATATTGCTTGAATACATCTTTTGTCTAGTTTTACATGCTTTTTGACTTGTCTAGAAAATGACATATTAAGGTTTTCATTAGCCTTAACCAGGTGTGATTTTCTTTATGGAAGATACCTTGGTAGGACTACAGCTGAAGGCAAGTAAACCACTGAAGCTTAGAAATGCCACAGCCCTTCTTCAGATGGTAGCAAAGAATTGAAAGACTCATTAATCAACAGCCAAGTCACAGATGTGATGGCTTTCCTGCAACAGCCAATGGACTGTGAAAGTCACATCCAACATGCAAAACTGTTAAACAATGCACATCTATAAACATTCTTAAACTTTTGTCTTTCCATTTGACTTGAAAAACACAACTTTTTTCATGTTTTCATTATTGATTTCTTTTTTTTTTTAACAAAAATATTTATTTGCTTTCTGAGGAACACTGTTTAGTTTAGGAAAAAAAAAATCCCACTGACACTGTTTTTACCCTTTGTTCATTTTAATACAACAACATATTCATTTAGATGGAAACACATTTTTGATTGCAATGATTAATGTGAAGAATGTTAATATTATACATTTTTATACACAGAAAATGTGCACAGAAGTTTTGACAGAAAAAAAAATAATACAGGGATTTTCTGCATATAAATGGCTGGCTATTTTGTTAATTATTTTCCAGTACTTTCCCCTACTACAAAAATTACCTGGAACAAAGTTTCAATTATACTGTAGTGTTGCAGTGTAGACAGTTGTAAAATGTTTGAAGTGAAATTACTTAGAAGGTTTTATTAGTTAATCAACCTGCACTGGATTTTTCACCTGCACTGATGGGAAAAGCCCATAATAAGAAGCCAAAGAATGAAATCTCCATACAATTTTTCTGCATCATGCTTCCTTAAACTCTCTGGATCCCCTGGAATGAAGGGGAGCCTAGTCAGACGTCTTATACTTCCCCATCTTTTTTTTTTTTTTTCCCTCGGATTATCTTTAAATTGGTATATTCCCTGTGGATAAAAATTAATTTTACTCTGTCAAAGAGCAATGAGTATGAATTTGTTAGAGTTTTTGTGTTTGCTAATTCCTTGGTCTCCTAATTTTTACATTTTTCCAGAAATAAATGTTTGGTATAATAAAAATTATTCTTTAAACTCTGAGGCAGATGAAAACAGTTTCTTACTGTCATCTGGGATGAGTAATTTCTTAATAGCCATAGCCTGATCTTCTGCTTCACTCTTTAGAACATCTGTCTTAGTTTTGATCTTCTTATCCAGAAATTAATTTTAATTTACAATCCACATACTTTGCTTTTTTTATTTATTGCCAGGATTGCCAGTTGCAAAGTTATTTTGCTCTTATTCAGTTAGTGCCTAGTGGCTCAGTAGTACCAAAAGTGCATGTGAAAGACAAGGAAACAATGGTGCTGCATTTATTGCAGCTATAAGGTCTTAGTGGTATATCGAAAACTATTCCTGCTTTGCCTTTACAAGGTTCTGTAAGCAGGTATTTGAATATACCTCTCTTTAAGATATATTTGTAACAGACTTTTTCTATTTACTCAAATATGGTGCTACTGCTTGTTATTTGAGGGCTTGTTAAGGCATATACAGCTATCATGTTGTCGTTTTGGAAAGAAGTGTTGTTATTTCACTTTAACAATGTTTTTTTAAAGAGATTTCACTATTGGGACCTTTCTGTTGTTACTTTTAACTCAGTAATAAAACACCTCTGTAAAAAGACCCACCCTCTAAAATAATACAGAAATTATCCTTTAAATTATACTAATAAAGAGTGTGATAACTGAATTTAAGTACTACCAAACTTCCCACAAAAGTGCTAATGAGATTATATCAGTCAATAAATACAGTCAATAAAATAACTAAAATTATTTCTCTTGGGATAATTACATGGGTAATTTAACAGCACATTTGGATAAAAACTGAGAGTACTACTATCATATAGTTAAATGTCTGTAAATGGTATATATAAAATCAAAGATTTTTTTGGCTTTCAAGTGAAAAAGAAACCTTTAAAAATATGTAGTACTTCTTGAACTGTAAATTTATTTTTCATTTCTGTCTTATTTTTAGCGTTGCATTATTTATTGTTTCATATGGAGTCACTGTCAGATCATGCAATAGAAGCAGTGGACTTTATAGCCCCTAAGTGAATGACAATTGGGTATTCTTTGCATATCACAATGGAAAGTAGTTGTTGCATAAGAAAATTTGATAGAGTGGTCTCAGAATTTTTAGTGTTAAAAATGAATGGTCATTGTTCTCTGTCTAAACTTCAGTGCCATATTGTCATTATTCAGGGTAACTGATGGGATTCATATACTATGAAGTTATGCTCACAGAGCATTCTATGACGTCATGCCCAAGCCTCAATATTTGGACGCTAACCAATCTGAGTTAACCAGCTTTAGGCTATAACTTTCTGAGCAAGAAAAATTCAGAGATACTCATCTGACAAAAATGTGCTGCTTTTTTCTGTTACTTTTTCACCAGGAAAGATATGAGTTCAGAACAAGGTTTGTGTGATCAGGCTTTCATAGTGTTTTTACTGTTGGTAAATACTTTTCATAGAAAATTAACAGATTCTGAAGTCTTTAAAAGACCATGCTTTAGTTCACAGCAACTTAAAGCAGTTGCTCTAATACTTTTAAAAGTATGTGTTATCAGTTTGTTTTTTTACTTATTTTTATTGCAGAAGGAAAGCTCCTCCTTATACCATGATATTTTAAATCTTTCATCAATTTGTGAAATTTCTTAATGTGCTTTTTAAAATTTTTTAAGTTTAGTTTTCTGATTTTAATCTATCGATGCTGTCACATGCTGAATTTTGTACATGGAGTTTAATGACTGAATAATCTTTTTATTCCATACTAAAACATAATCCTGAATCTGCTCGTTCACATCCTTAATGAATTGTCTCTCTGAATTCAGAACAATAACTTCAATTCAACATGTTACGCTAGATTGTTTGCCTGCAGTTTTGAGGCAGGCTACTTAGAATTAACAATGTTACTTTGGCCTGTGTTTCTCATGTATTTAGTTACATATCTGTAATCTGCAAAGAATCATGTGCTCATGCCACAGTGCATGGTCTGTATCTTGTCCATATAAGTACACTGGAAGCACAAGCTACTGAAATTTTAATTAAAATTTGAAAGGTAGCTTTTATGGGGACCTACTAGATAGTCTAATGATGCAGAAATCTTTTGTTGTAAAATAAGGAAAAAGTAAACTACACTATTAGACTGTTCTAGTCCATGCCAAGAATATTTTTGAGAGATTGTTTTTCTTCAATTTGATTCACTTATGATTTATTAGAAATTTTTCTTGAACATCAGTAATATATGCTACATATCTGTTCATATGGGGACAAACCTATATCCAGACAATTTACTGCGTTACTAATTTTGGAACAATAGTGTGTTTAACTGAATCTTTACCATGATTGCAGCCAAGTAGAATTTAAAGAAGTGATGCTCTATATCTCAAGTATATACATGTAATCTTTGGTAATTCTATTATCTATTGGCTTGAAGTAAAAACTGTTAGAACAAGTGAAGTTTAAATGCACTAGTTCCTACCACTGGGCTAAGAAATACCAAAGTTATGGTTTCACAAATTTGATGTCAGATACTCCTGCAGTTACTGTAATAAAGAAATTAGAATGAGGTTTTCCTACTGCAGTGAAATAGCTAAGGAGGAAGGATAAAGGAAGGAGGATAATTTTTCTGTTACTTATAATCCTTTTCTCATTGTTTATTGAAATTATAAATAAGAGAAAACATGTAGAACATGAAACATGTAGAACAAGCTTTCTTGGGATAACTGAATTAATTTTAAAAGAGCTGAGTTTTTACAGGGAGTGTGCACCCTGTGTTTTTTCTTTAATAAAATTTTCTCAGCATCTGATAATGACAAAAATAATGCTTTTATATCTTCTGAAGCAGACTTGTCAAGTTCTCTGTGGCATCTTGTAATTGTGAAAACTAAAGGGTATGTTTTAACTCTCCTTGGTTACGCATCTACATCAGGTTCTTCTCATGCTTATTCTTCTCCGTAGTTTTAAATGCGTGGGAGAATGTGATCAGTGTCCTTTTTATATTCAAAATGAGTCAGCTTCTGTCTCTAAAGTGTCTTATTGTCATGATGTCACTGCATCTCAAGATTTGTGACCTTTTGCTCCATATGGACTCATGGTAGACCTTGTGTTTTTGCAAACTAGATTGCTTTTGTTCCCCTGCTAGGGGGTATCAAAGCCTTTTGGACTAGAGTTTTACATGCTGGTAGGTTTGCAAATAAGTAAATAAATAGAATAAAATTAGTATACTAAAAGAACTCAACAGTAACTGAAAACACCCAAAAGAGACAAACCTAAAGTTTATGTATAATAAGGACCGCCAGATGTCGCAAAGACATTGTTGATGAAGTGGGTTTTTATCCAAAATGTGGCACTTATATGAGGAACAGTAGTATTGTGTTGGAGAATTGCAGAGGCCATAACAGGTCAGTGAAATGTCCTTCAAACATTTGATTTTTACATTTGAGAATGGGCCAAGATGAAAAGATAACCACATATCTGACATTGACATTGCTACCATTTAGACAACCGATGCAATTGCCTTATTCAATGGGCTCAATCAGATCTTTATTACTTTGAAACCTACATAACGGATTTAATTTTGCTGATGTTTTTTCTAATAAAAAATTAAGGTTCTGAGCATTACCATATCACAAAATTTTAGGTGTAAATTTATTATAATATGTAAAAATTCTTATATTCTCCTTGTTCTTTTAAAGTGTCAAATGCTATTAAAAACATTACTAAGAGTACCAAGTAGAATTGAAAGAATTTGAACAGCATGCATAAATCATAGTAAAACAAGTTGAATTTGAAACTAAGTGTTTGATGAATGATTTTTTATTGACACAGAATAAGCATGATAGTGGATAAAGTGATTTTCCTTATTGAGGGAAAATATAGTGTTTTTAAACATGTCTTCAGTATGAATGGAAGCCCTGTCAAAAAAAATGAGCAACGTGTAATATCTTTTAAGAGGTAAATTAACATAAGTATATCACTTAGTTTATGGATCAGATTTTACAACTGAAAAATGTTGGGTTTATTTCTAATGTCATAAAGCTTACATTTAAAAGTTAATATTATTACCTTTGCTAGGTCCTGGAAAAGCCTAATTTTAACTGAGTTAGTGGTAGAATTTAAAGTCTATTTAGAAGAAGAAATGCCAGTGCAGAAAATTAAGCCCAAAATATGTATTCATGTGCAGATCTTAGTCAAATCCCTAGTAATTTATATACTTGAAATACATAATTCAACAAGTAAGCTGCTGTATGCTTGTGTTTAATGGGCTCTGCCTGAGTGTGCAGAAGCTGTCAAGATAAATTATGGAACATGCATCATTTTAGTTTAATTATGACTATTAAAAAATAAAATAAATGCGTGTCTATGTAGTTTTGTGTTGTACATGAAAATCTGCAATCTTTCGTGCTAAGATTGAATTTGATTTTGTTTTGTATGATTCCTGCTGATTTCTCTGTTACTCGGTCACATGTGCATACACCACTTAAACACATGATATATAAGTATAAAAATCATATTGATTAAAATGTTGAAAATCTTCAAAATGTTTATTTGATTTATTTGGAGTGTGTATATGTATAGATACTTACATTTCACTTACATTTTTGCCTTTACATGTTATACATAAAGAAATAAATTAGTTATATAGTTTTGTATATATGTATCTTCATAATTGTTATTAAACAAGTTAAGACTTCCCTCTTATCTCAAATAAAATGCTTGTTGAAAACTGATTTTTGAAAGCAAGCACATCTTTAGCTTTGATTATGGTTCTGATGAATTCTTTCTATTGTAATTGTGATGTCAGTGGAGTTCTGAACTTAATAGGCAATTCCTAACTTAGTAAATATAGTTTCTTAATATTCCATAGATATCAAACTTTCTAATTCTACCTTTCAAGTCTTTGTGTGACAATGGAAGGTTTCTTAGGGCCTTGGCTTTTTAAATGCGAACAGATTTATGTATGTGTTTGTGTACTCTGCTTATCAGCTACATACATATGGAATACTTTTGCCTTGTTTTAAGACTTTATGTATATTTAACCTTTAGTTTAACTAGCAGGTTGTAAGATTTCCATAAGAAATAGATGAGCTTTGAACTTACTGAATGTTATTGGTGTAGCACAATCAATCACTTCTAAGGTTAACGAGAACATATGCTTTAGTTTTAATAGTTATATTGGTAAAATTACCTAGCATGCAAAAGGATTTTGTATCCTGTTCTCTGTACTAAATCAGAATTTACAGTTTTTGAATAGCAGATTATAGGTTTTGTTATCAAAGTTAAAGTGGGAAAAAGACAAATAGGTATTTATACAAACTACTTGTACTGTGTTTAAGATAATTTGTGATACAGTAGCTGTGGCATCTTTCTAGAGCTAAGTTGATCTTCAATATATTACAATTCTCTTGAATGTTTTTACTTTTCTGCATCCTCTTCTGTTATCTTTTAAAAAGAGTTGACTTATATAGATGGTACCCAAATTACATCACTCAATCTCTTTGATGGGATAAAAAGTCAGTACCTGAATGATAGTTTGTCAGCGGGACGGGAGGGTATGCACTTTCAAATGGTAAAAAAAATGCTGTGGTAACAAAAATGGAATCCATCCCTATATTGCATAGCTTCCTGATCATGTCTTTAAACATGATAGTAACAAAGAATATTTATTTGTTGCCAAGGTACTGTAGGATTTATTTCTGAGCTCAAATCCCAGTTATCAAGAAAATTGCATCCTCTTTGTCTCGCAGAAGGGTAAACGTCATCATGGCATATTTAGTTATTTGGTACTATAATATTGTTACCTTGCTTGAAACACATGGTCCCTCTTGATATACAAAAAAAACCTGAATCCATTTCAATAAATTAATAGGTATGAGAATCCAAATCCATCGTTCTTTTCAGAGGTTCACATACATTGTAATGAAATGCATTAGGAGTTTTCTTCACTTGAAATCCAAATGAGACCCATTTTGGCTCACACCCTTGACAGTCTCTATTATAAGCACTGCTGTCTCCTGTTCATGTGTGGCCTTAGTAAAATGCTTCCTTTGTAAGATGCACAGAGACAATATAATGCCATGAAAGATGAAGGTGTCAAAACACCAAGTTAGAAGCAATCTAATCAATGCCTCCTGATTTAGCCTTTGAAGGCTCTCTTCATTAAAAGTCTTTAATTGTGAGGCTTATCTTGAGGTAGAGCTGTTACTTAATATTTTTCAGTGTCATTCTTTGGACAGTCATTTGTACCTTTTAAATGTAATTTCAATATTCATTGTTTCGTAAATTGGATGCCTTGTTAGCAATAGTGGTGGTGTGAATGACTTGCATTCAAGTGATTGAAGGTAGTAGTGTATAAATGCTTGGGTCTCTCCTCCTGAAGGATAATGTGTTTTATTTCTCAGTATGTCATTATAAAAGATGGTTTTCATTATGAGTCTTTTTACTTTAATGTGTAGGAATGCAGGTTAAAATATTTTAAAATTCTGAAAGAAAAGCTTCTATCTGAACCTTTCTGAACTTTTAAAAATTTTCAGATCCAGTGCAAACATTATTAATCCTATCTAAAAGGTAAAAAATGTGATCTCATATTATGTTATTCTAAATACATTTTTAAAAGGTATGAGATGAAAAAAAGGTGGCTTTTTTCTTCACAAATGATCATGAAGTTGGTAGTGGCTGCTAAAAAGCAACTTCTAGAAATCAGTTAAAAACAAAGTGGTTCTGAAAAAAGATAATTTGGAAAACACTTTTAAAATAAAAACTTTTCACCTTTAAACTATCAACTTTAAAAAAATGAAAGCCTACAATACAAGTAATCTCTTTTTTGTGAGCCACATGATAAATATTTTTTTAAAAAGCATGTATATATGTATTTGTGTATGTTGAATTGTACTTAGTACCATGTGTATATGCATGTAACACATATATGTTGTATATCAGTGATTGCATTTTTGTAGTACACTATTTACTTTCCATCTTATAAAAATCTTGCAAGATGTGTTGGAAAATGAACATTGCATGTTTTTATAATCTGTCATGATACCTTCAACTGTCAAATGCCTAGAATATCAGGAAAGCTAAAAATTTCAGATATTGCCCTTGTAAGAATCAACAATTTAAAAAATTTTAACATACAAAAAAGAAGACAAAAATATAAAAAATACAGAACTGTTTTGCAGAAATCTTTGAAAATGGAAAAAGAATTTAGGCAACTTTGACCTGATTTTTAAATGACTAGTGTTGTGAGTACTGCTTCTCTTAGTAATTATTTGTGGTAGGTTGTTTTTGAATCCCATGTGTATAGCAGCTTCAGGCCCAACTATCACATTTGCTGGCACACAAAAAGATTCTTCCAGGTGCTGAAAATTAAACTTTAATATATTATTTAAATATTAAGAGAATTACAGTTTCAGTAATTTTCTACTACAGCTGGAGTGCAAAGTGTGTCTATACTCCATGCAGCTTGTTGCATAGTCTATTAGAATGAAAATTCCCATTGGCTTGAAATACTTTTGAGGAAGTAAATGTTTGATGTAAAGACAAAACCATATGTTTGCTAGACAGTCTATTTTCAAAATATTCTTTGGGACTTGGCCTATTTATAGCCTAAGATTTTTAAATGTTATATTGTAGTTTCTAAGAATCCATATCATAAAATGCATGAAAGTTTAAGGAATGGTGAGGAAAAACTTAATTAGCCCCTGAGATCTTGAGCAAGACGATTCCAAAAAGCTGTAAAGGAGATAGTTAGCCTAAAACATGTTTAATTATGTTGATGTATTTTCTGGATTAAAGTTCAGACATGTAACATGTAAACAAGTGTGTTTAATCAATGGAAAAAAAGTTTTTCTGAATTGGGGATCTGAACACTTTTTCAAGGTTTAAGAGAAATATCTGGAGCTAACTGACTGGTTTACTCCAAGTTTTTGCCCTAAGAATATTAGAAAAGATATAATAAAAAGTAAGTGCTAAGTAAATTGTATGAAGGTGTAATTGCACTGAATTGAAAATACCAAATAACAAAAAATGTTTTTAATTCCAAGATTGGAAGAAGCAGCAACATCCAAGTTTAAATGTGGGTCAAGCAGACTTGGAATGCACTTCTCAGAGATTTTTTTCTTACTGGAAAAAATACAATTGAGTGTAAAAGTGCATTGAAAAAAATCCAGTGCTATTCTATGCACATAAGCAGTTTACAGGGTCATATCTGAGAATGGTATCTCCTGTACTTCTTTGGTCTTCTAATAAATATGGCAAATTTGAATCTCTTTGATATGGTATCAAAGAATTAATTGATTGATTTTCACTATCCATCATTAAAAATCAGTGGCTCACTGGAGTACCTTAAGCCTTGCACTATACTCTGTATTACCAAGTGAATGTCTATTTTCACTTTTTATAACCTATTGGTGCTTAAAAAGGCCTTAAACAGGACTGTATTGTCAGCGATCTGTATTCAGTGTCATTTAATTTCTTTCCTAACTCAGTGAATTGTGAAAAATTGTTTAGGTGAATTTAAGTTATGGATTTGAGTTCTTCGCTGATTACTCTGTGAAAGGCAATTCTTTCCATTGGTTTTCATTTAGTACTGAATATTGATTTGGATTCATTTTAATAGTGAATGGATCTTTTATTCCATTGTAACAAGATTATGACCACAGCTCTTGTCCGAAGTCTCTCTCAGAAAATCCATTAATCTTTGGTTGTGATGATTTTTCTGAAAATAAGATAGGCTGCATAGTGTTAGTACAGGGTCATGTTTTAGACAAAAGTTGTAGCAACTTTTAAGGGACATTTTTATCTTCACAATATCATTTTGGAAAAAGTAAATTGTGGTGCTTTTATCTATGTAGTTATATTTCACTATGAACATCTAGAGTAGTATCTCCTACTATTTTTAACCGTTATGGATTTTTCAGTCAAAAAGTTCAAGAAGGAACTGACTTAAAGCAAACACCAGTATAAAATTAGAGAAATTAAGCCCTGAAAAGAGAATCATCACCATGTCTCATAATCTTTTACTATCTAAAATCTAAATTTCTCCATGTATCCAGTGACTAAATTTTTTTCCGAAGTATCTGACTCTGTGTTGGGTACATACTGACTTTATTTTGACTTTTACCATGATTTAAATATTTTATTTTGTATCTGCTAAATAAAACCAAATACATTGGTTTTGGAATAGCCTAATTAATAACAGCTCCACTTTTTTTTTTGGTAGGCTATGCATTGATTTCATTGTTACAGAATAAGTCTGTAATCTTCCATCCTATTTAAAATACCTTTAAAGTATAATGAATTATTGCTGCCAATAGTTAGCATAATGTATTTTTGAACATTTATTTTGACTGCTGTAAGGTAATCCCCTACTGAGAGACTAATTTTCTGCTAAAGGAAGAGGAACTGATTCAGACTTAAAAAATACATATGCAGCCCTATATTCATTAAATAAATTACAGCTTCATGTCCTTTTCCAAATCTAGCCTCACGTGCTAGCACTGTTACTGTTGGATTTCATACCATGACAAAATAAATCTATTGATCTGTCTAAGATTGTTAAGGACTGTGATGCCATGTTGTCCTGGTTCCAGCTAGGCCAGAGTTAATTTTTGTTGTAACTGGGAGGGGGGCATGGCTGGGACCTGGATGTTATTCTGTACCACCTTATATTGTTGCTGGGTGCAATGAAAGGGGACTCTTTCCTGGGAAGAGGGGTTCCTTCCAGTCAAGAAAGCATTGCAGAGGGACCCGTCTCATATTGTCTACTATGAAGGAGTGTTTTTTGCTTGTGAACTATATGTTATCTTATTCCCTCTGTCATTTTTGTTGCTGTTGCTGTTTGTTTTCTTATGTCATTGCTGTTTTCAGCAAATTGTTCTTTCCTCAACCATCTTTGCCATTTTTTGCCTCCAATTCTCTCCATCCTATTGTGGTGGGGATAGGCAGGGGGAAAAACGGGGAGTGAGAGAGAGCAATGCAGTTGGGAGAGTCTCACTGGGGGCACTGAAGTGGGTAGTACCATTCCTAAATCTCATATTATGTTTATAACAAGACTTGGGGGAATGCAGATCCCCCTTTGCTTTACATGGTGGGATGTGTGCCCCAGTCCCATGATACACGAGTCCACACATCTCTGTGTCCACCCAAGTGATGGCTCTGATTGTTGTCCAGTCATATGACTTATCCTCCAATTTGATGAATGCTACTAGTGATAAAATAAATTACATTGTATTTTCCATTTTGTTAACTATTATTAGTGTTTGCATTGACCAAAAATTACTTTCTTACTGGATTTTTTTTTTTTTTTTTTTTTTTTGATAAAGAGCTGCTTGGGAAGATCATGCATTGGAAAGCCATGTGAGCTGTTGCTTCACAGTACATGATGCTGTAAAAAACATTTTTTCCTGAGATAAAGCAACTCATATTTTATAAAAAAATGCAGAATTTTTAGTTCAGAACTATTAACTAGATATTTCTACTTTTAGAAGTTAAAAATAATAAATTGATCTCAATCAGAAGTATAATGCTAGAAATTTCTGAAACAGGCACCATTTTATTAAATTGAAGAAAGTGATTTGTCATGTAATTTTTGTCTCTTTTTTAGGCAACAAAATAAAAAAAGCTGTCTTAGGAATCTATCTTAACTGAAAATTCATCATGTGAAGTAAATCCAGAGCCCAATTTTGTTATCTCACAAGATTGGAACACAGCAAACTGGTAAAGCAGTATGCTTTGCTCTTAAATGGGCTTTCATAATGGCCTCAGACTTTGTTTTTCTTTTATTTAATAAAAGATATTTCCAGACTAAAATTGTGAGTCTAATGAAGACAATAATCAAATTTAAGCAAAGCTATGATTTACTCTTGGGTGACTAAGAATGACTGATTTTTTTCTTTTAATATTTGAAGTATTGTAAAAAATGTCTACACATTACACATTAAAATCTACAGAATTCCTTAACTGTAAAACTAGCAGAGGAGAGAAGGGTGGGGATTCAGAAAAGGGGCTTTCCTTTTTCTTTTTCTAGTCATCAGCACCTTAAGAGTGTAGATCCATACATGACTCTTAGAATTAATATAGTGGAGGATTTTATGTTTTTCTTCAATCGTGACTAGTTCTATGTGATTTTGACCCTTATACTCCTTAAAACTGTTTTCCCCATATGACAACTGTAGATGCACTGTAGATTTCAAGTAGAGTACTTAAAACATAAACTTGTTTCTCAGGGAATTGTCAAATTTTTCACATTTTGCTGAATTTTCCTGAATGCTGAGATATGAATGATTGACCCCTCAAGATGGAACATATCTAATTGGAAGTAGCATGAAGGAAGATAATATCAATGGATTTCAGTATAGTATCATCGTAAGTTGAAGCAGAGCCCTGAAACTCTATTACTACACGTTGACAGGCAGTATATTAAAAGCCAGTGTCAGGCATCTAATTTTCAGGGAAAAACTTTCAGGACAGATCAATACAAAATATGTATTTTAATTACAAACCATTATAGTATAATCATCAACCCTCCATTTTTCCCCTATTTTCCCCCTTTCTTTCTGTTTCTTCCCCCCAACGGCCCCCCCACCCCTTTCCACCACCTCCCCAACTCCTGTATTTTTATTGTTCGCTTGTATTTCAAATGAGATTTTACTAGCGTTAAAATTCTGGCATTTTCAGATTATAAGGGTCTAAAAAACTTATTTTCAACATCTCTCCTTTTTCTTGCTCAGTAATTAAAAATGGCTATGGGCATTTTTCACCCTTTGAGATTTACCAACTGCTATAGCATTTGTAGAATGATTTTTTCACCTGCTTTTACGTGGAATAACCAAATATCGAAGCAGCTTGAAGTATTTTTTTAAAAAGACTTTACCTATAGGCTTCTCATCTCCAGCATGTAGGCATCTATGTGACTATTTCACCATTCAATTAGTTTTGTAACCCTAAAAACAAAAGTAATTAATAAGTCTTTTGTCACGGGCAAAAAAAGAGAGATGCCTTTTTAGTGTTTGTGTGTTATCATGCCAGGCCTAGAAAATTAGCCTAATTTATTATTTAAAACATTGGTGGGATTCCTAATTGCATCCATCATTAGATATGACACATTTAGAACTAGACCCATACCCAGTGAGAATTTTCCAGTTTGAATTTTGAAATAAAAATATTTTTCAAGAGATCCCTAGCTATTGCTTGTTACTATGGAAACAGCCCTATTTGTCTGAGAGCTCTGCCTGCTTGCCAATGGGAGCGCGAGCAGCATCAACTAAACATATGAATACATCAAAGACAAATTCATATGCTCAATCTGATCAGCTCAATTAATGTAAGAACAGAAGCTGAAGGGGGTTAAAAGAGGGCATTCATTCAGGATAGATGAAGCCTCTTTTAGCAGAATATATACACTGGCCTTTTGGGGGAGGAATTTAGCACACTGTCAAAAACATTATCAGAAAGGAAAGTACTAGGCCTCCTACACCTAACAGATATGAAGCTGTCAGACAAAGAATAGCACTATTCATTAAATGACACTTATTTTCTCCCACTTTACAAGAATACAGTGAACAAAACAAGCATGGGAACAGCTGAGAGAGACACTTTTTTCTTCTCCTGGTGATGACAGACATTCAGCAATTATGGTGATAACTAAAGAATACTAAACAAGAAGCCAGGCTCCATTCTGTTTATCACCTAAAATTTTATGTTACTGAATTTGCATGCAACTCTTGTTTTGTTTCATTATTTATGTCTAGGACAAATTAGATCCTTTTGTTTTTAGCATGGTGCTTTCAGTTTGGTGAAGAGTGCTGCTAAACTATACACATTTTCCATTCTCCTTGTTAAATGGCCATATCAAGTTGAAGTGCTTTTGAAGTGAGAGAGTTTCAAAGCACAACAAAACTGCTGTTTCTAGTCGAGGGGGAAAGAGCATAAGTGTAATGGCAGGTACTATGTACTATTTCTACCATACATAATTTAGAAGACAGTTAGGGAAAATCTGTTAATTCTCACCTTGACTTGCAGAAAGTAATCAGACTTTGTTACTTATTTTTAGTGTTGCTAATTACACATTCCTGTGAAGTTTTTAGGTGTTTTGTAAGTCAGTTTGACAGCAGATAAAAGTGAGCCGGAAGGCCATCAAGGCTGCTGGCTTTTAAGAATCTCATACATGATGATCTGATTTAAGGTCTATTATCAATAGTCCACTACTATTATCTGCATGATCATGTCCTGATTGATAGTGACTTTGTAGCCATGTATTTCATAATACGCTGTCAGGCAATGCTGACAGATGCAATGAAAGGGCAATAAATGTGGGGCAACTCTAATGTAAAGGTCCAGCCAGGCTGTATGAAAACTGATAGCTGCAATATTGGCTCGTATGTTACTGCACATACCAGTCCCAGTGAGAATTTCTTTGTGAGTGAATTAAAATGGTCTCCTGATACACAGATAGAGGGTGAGGGGAGGTCTTCACTTAAAAAACCTGCAGATTCCTAAAATGTTTTGTTAAAGCCAATGGGTAGACATAAACTTAGTTCAGAAAAAAAACCCTGTTTCTTTTCTGAAAGACAGATGCACAGAAATTGCTGTGGGTATTTATATACTGGTAACAAGTATTTTGTATGCCTCCAATGAAGTTTTTGAGCAACCTTTTGATTTTCATTTACTTTTGCATGTGTTAAGATAATGCATCAGGAAATCTGAAGTTTATAGTGTAATTGAACTAAAATTCCCTCATCTCCTAACTATTGCTCTAAAACAACTCATAATGACTTGAACCAGTCCTCAATTTTAGCTGTATTACGTATTACTTTAGTGATACATAATACAGCTAATTCAGTAATATTGAGTATTATCTCAGTATTATGTGACTTACTGAATGCAGGTTTTTTTTCTCATGTTGTTAACATGTGTAGGTACATGGCCTCTATTAAAGTAAAGAAACTAGTAAAATGAAAATAAAGCAACCAGTATATAAATTAATAATGGATTATATACTCCTGTGTCTTTGGTTTATAGCTTTTGTTTTTGTAGTATTGAACACTTCAAGAACCTGTAGGTCAAACAACATCTAGCTTGTAAAGACACTAGAAAGACAGTACTTGCTTTTTCTGGATTATTTTATTGTTTAAGACTCCATCCAGTTCAAACCCCTGTTCTGTGAAAGATAAAAATCTTTTCCTCAAATATATCATGGTCCCTGTTACAAATAGATATTATAAGAAATAGATGTGAATTATGCTACTTTAAAGACATTTTTAGTTAGTTTAACATATTTTAGTGCTGACTGGGCTCAGAAAAGCATTACTTTGAACTAAAATTAAAATTATGGGTTCATAATTTCATAATGAAGGTGCTAGTGGGTCTGTCCATCTCAGAAAGAAGGAAACGTTTTTTTCATACGGTGCTGTTTGAATGTTTCCTAGCTTTGATGGAGTGTATTGGAGTAGTGTCCCTGGAGTGCGGTAGCCCGGCGCGTGACCCGTTTGCCGTGCGCTGTGGCCATGGAGCACTTGGTGTGCACCGCCACTGGGCTGGGTGTCAGTGTGAGACAGGAGCACACCATGCTGCTGGTGGTGTGAGCATACAGACTGTACAAGAGCCAGTGCCTTGAGGTTATGGCACACCGCTTTCTGCTGGAGGGAAACTCGGCTTCTGACTTTACGATTGTCTGCTTTATAATCGTAGTGTAGGATCTACACTATAAAGGAATTTATATACTTCTGCTGAGGGTAAAGGTACTTTATATAATACTGTGCAAGAAGTTAAAAGAAAGAATTAAAAAGTAAAGTATTTTGAAGACTGTGGACTAATATGTAATATGCTGCTTGATGAAATCAAAAGGCCAGCTTCCTCTACCCTTAATCATGAAATGGGGTTCTTTGGAATTAATATTGCAACGGAGGTCTTTCTTCTACATTTTGATAATCAGTATGCAGCATTCAAGTTTCTAAAGCAGTAAGATGCTTTTATATTATTGTTATTTAGAAAAGTATGTTCTTCAACTAACTCTTTCCTTCTCTATAGATAGGGGAAAAAATAATAACCTTGATAATTTAATTAATAAAACGAAAGAAACAAAACCTGAAATAGATCTAGTGTGACATCTTGCACAGTATGCCAGGAGTCAACCCTGAACCAAGATTTAACTTTCACGTTATAACCCTCTGAAAGTAGTGACGTATAAAAGGAACACTGACAGACCCTGAATGGCACTTGCATTGACATAGTAGCCCCATTTGGCACCTATAATTAGATCTTTTGTGTCCTTGCAGTTAGCTAAAAAATGCTCCCTAGTTTATTAGAAAATCTACCTCAAAATAAGTTATCAAAAGCTAAATGGTGTACTGATGATGGAAAGAAAAACTTATGTAGCAATAATGTTCTTACTTTTGAATTTCATAATGGTGATGGCTGTTTTACTTTCATTTAAAGACACCCCACTGACTAAAGGTTTCATTCAAAGATGTCCATCTGACGCAACTCATCAATATAATGAGTTTAGATTTTGGAACATGAGCTTGACTTTTTTTCTTGAATAGATCATACTGAATATAGTTATTTCTGGAGTATATTAGACACTGTACCTAATGATTAGCTTACTAAGAGACACAAATATATCTTTTCCGTAAGTTCTTGTGATAGTTTTGACTTATTAGAATTTCTGAATATTTTCAAATTTGCACAGGTTTGCAATGAAATGTATGTGAGGTATTTTGTACACAGTAGTACTACTGTTGATCTGTAATATTCTACTATCTTTAAAACGGTTTCTGTAATACATTAATTTTATTTTAATTACTGTTATTCTGAAAGAAAAGTGTAGGCTGTGATAATCTGCATTTGGACAGGAACAAGAAGCAATTTTCTAGTTTTTCTGTTCAGGCAGTTATTTTTTATGTTGTTCCCTATAATACAGAGAAGCTCAGAATATTGTAAGAAAATCACGGTTCAAAACAGAAGGCAATGTTTTGAATTTCTGTGTTGTGCACAAGAAATAAAGTACATGATTGCTTTTTAGGATAACCAAAATTAATAGTAGGCCAAGAAAATATTTTATTACATGTAAGATGTAATGACATAAACTTAATTGCACACTGGAGGTCACCCTTGCTACTCTAAATTTTTTTACGGTTTTGTTAAAAAAAAAATAAAATAAAAGAGGCAAGGAGCCTTTTAATAGGCATGCTGAGTTTTTAAAAATACTTCTGGCAATAAAACCAGTAATGCAGGCACAGGTTTGTTATTGTATTAACTCTTTAATTGTTTAAGCAGTATGTGTATGCAGAACATATATGGGTCTTTAGAAAGACTTTTTGGGGTGTGTTTGCCTAAAGTCCCACAAGGATTCTATAGTCTGCATTGCAACCTCTGCTACAGGTATTTCCTTTTATCACTCTCCAGGAAAGTTAGAGTTTGTTTAGTAGCTGGTTCAAGTACAGCTACCTAAATTGCCATTACTTTCCTAGATTACTTGAAGACCTATCCAAAAGCATATAGAAATATTAAAGTACCATCAAAATAACTATTATGTCCTTACAGAGGTGCAATATAAATGTTTTATTCAGTTGAGTGCCAGTTATACTGTTGATCAGCCTAAAACCAGAGCTGAAAGGTCTTCAGAAAATCCGTCCACTGAAGCCATAGAGATCTCAAAGGAGAAATTTAAAATTAAGCCAGTGTCCTTATATTTTCAGTCTTTCCCTTGCCAAAAATCCTTCTGATAGATCAGATATCCATAACCTGTAGCTGTCAGTATGCAGTAGTTTAGGGAAAATGTTGTGTAGGTGGGGTTTTTCGGGTTTTTTGTTTTGGGGGTTTTTTTTGGTCATTCTGTTAAGTCACCATAATTCAGTTAGTCTTCAGTAAAAGGCAGATTTTTTGGGTAAGGATAAAATTGGCTAATTGCATATTGATGTCCTGCTGTAAACATTGCTGCACTAACCAGGTAAAATTTTAGTATGAATTTATTCTGTTGGGATGTAAAAATAAAGTCACAATTCTGAAAGAGGCCTGCAAATGTTGTGTAACATTATCATAATCAATTAGTAAGAGATGGCTTTCCAGTAGCTTTAACTGAATAGGCAATGAAGAGGTGGAAAATGTGAGGAGAGTTTGTTTTTGACTGAGAAACAAGAACAGACTCATCCCACCAATTCCCCATTATTCTAGTTGCATGTCACTGTGAGCAAGTCATGCCTCCTAGGTGCCTGTTGAAGCTGTCCAGTCCTGTCCCATAACCAAGTAGTATAAGTATTCACAGTTCCAACTGGTTCTTCACAAAAGGTTTGGTGCTATTGAGATTTTTTTTTCCTTGACTTAAAGCAACAAACAAACAAAAACTATAATAGAATGCTTTCTGAGGGAAATATTTCATAAGAATTGGGAAACTGTATGAATATAAGTTTAGCAGTAGTAAAATTTTTCATCTAGAATTCCTTTAAAAGTGCATATGTGTTGAGATCACTGTCATACCTAAAATGAAAATGAAATCTGTGAAAAGAAGCAGTTAGATAAACTGATACACTGTCAGTCTGTATTCTCATTCAGAAGAGACAGCAGATATATACAATTGATAAAAATTAGACAAGTGGAAAAAGTGGCAGTGTAACTATAGTGTTTGAAAATAAATTAGAGTTTAGTTGTTGTAGATTTCTGGACAAAAATACAGAATCTTCATATTCTATTACAAAATGATCACTCAGGAAAGCTTCTTGAGATACTTATATCTTTAGAAATAGGAATCATTTAATCAAAGGAAAAAATAATGACAATCTCATAGGTCAATATCAGTTTGGGGGATTTATGATAATGAGGACAAATGAGGACTTCAAGGAATGTGTTATGTGGTTTTTGTATGATATTTGTTATTTTATGATGCATAAGACATTAAAAATGTATGGATGACATCAAATTCATTTTTACTTATTCTGAGTTCTCCTTCATGCTAACATGAAAAAGTCTTGGCAAATATTTATGCTATTTTCAGTCTTTATAAAACACAATTTGAATTAAATTTTCTTTAGTGATTAATTCTCAAAATTGGAAATAAAAATGTTAGTGTAAGTAGACAACATTTTTTACAATAGAATGGAGCTAGTTGAATTTTAAGATGAGAGAAACTTCAGTAATAAATTGCAGATGTTGAAATAAACTGAATTTTTGTTGAGTGATGAGGCTCCTAAGGAAGAGAAAATAGAAATTCTTAATAGTGCTGGAAGTGGTTGTAGTTATTACACTATGTGTTTTCCAAAAGAGTCTATCTTTTTATTATGGACACATTAAAAACCAGAAAGAAATTAAATATGAATTAAAAATTCATTGTCATCGTTCATACCAGGTAATTACATCAAATTGGTAAAACAATGGTGAACATTGTTTTATTCAATATATGTGGTAGTTTTATTCAATATATGAACAAACCGGTTGTATAGATAACAGATTGACCTGGCTCTTAATTTCATACTAGCTGTATTGGCAGTACTTGAGGAATTTATTATTTTTCACATTATTTTACTTCTTATTCAGAACAGATGACTGCAGAACTGAATTATGTAAAGGGAAAGTTAAGCCAGTACATTTTAGGATACAAAGTTATGTAGTTTAATTTTTCATAGTAACATTTTTTTCTTTGTGTGAGTGACTCTAATGTTGGGCAAAGCCAGTATTTCAGTGTGCATTTCTGTTCCAGTTATGCTATTTCTAAATATCTGATGGTTGTCTTTGGAAATTGCTTAGTTTCTGCCAAGATGTTTCAAAGTTTCTGTTGTGAAATATTTATTTCTAATAAATGTGGACTTTTATCTGGACATTAATTAAAATCAAAGTATATGATGAAAGTGTATCATGATCAAGGTATATCATGGCTTTGAAACACAAAACGAAGCATTTTAGTTTGGTGTCATTAGTCTGTGAAGCTAATAAGTGTGCGTCTTCCCTGATGATTTTACAAATGGAAATGTTTGTGCCCTGAAATACCTATATTAACATTTTGGGGATTTTTTTGTTTAAAAATTTTATAAACTGCAAATTTATGGAGCAAGATGCATGCACCTGTAAATATAGATACAGTTTGTTACATATAGGAGTGTATGTAAGTATATATATTAATCATAACAGTATCATATCACAGAATAGAACTTATACTTGCAGGGCTGGGATTTCTGATGATCTGTAGTTCCTGTGAAAAGGCATTTTGCAGTCTCAGACTATGCCAAAGCTTTTTTTTTTTCCTTTTTCTTAGAGCTTCTTTAGGTCAGAGGACTACTGTCTGGCTTTAGTCAGTCTTTTAGGTAAGCTGCTGACACCTCTTTAGTATTTGAAAAGACTTTGAATATCACAGCTCTAGGGGAAGGCACTGTGGCAAGTGGAGATGTTCATATTTAAGAATGCACTGGCTAAAAGCCCTAATGGTAAGAATGCACATCTTGTTAAGGAGAAATGCACTATACTAGCCAGTTTTCAGAATGAAAATGTGTCCAATTATTGCATATAGTCCAGCCAAGGAGTGGATATAATGAGGCTAGGACATCACTCATTCAGCCATTTTTGGATAACTTTGGTCTGACCTCATGGCTGACCCTGCTTTAAGTCGGAGGTTGAGCTAAAGACCTCATAATGTCCCTTCCAACCTGAATTTTCCTATGATCTTATGATCGTCCACCAGGATTGGAAGAAGTTTCCTAGCAACAAGAAACTGAAGGCATTGGTAATGGTTGAAACTTAGTGTCAGGGAAAAATCACAGAATTCTAATCTGTGGATTGAACTGATCAATATTATGTATGTCTCCCTTAAAACAAGGGAAAATGTACATTTTTTGTGAATCCTTTTTCTCTGCACATCTGTCCTGCTCTTCATTCCCCTTCACACAGATCACTCTCTCTATATTTCTGACCTGATTTCATCCATTGACTGGCTGATAGACAATATTGATATAGCTGTAGGTGGTGATGGATAGGTAGCACTGCATCATCAACAATATACTGCTGGTCCTCCCTTCTGTTATATTTCTCCCAAATCATTCAATGGGTGGTACATGCTGAAATGAGAAGGAACAGAAAGTTCTGAACTTAGTAGATTGTCTAGTAATAGAGAAGGCACACTGAGAAATTACTCCATTTTAGTAAGTTAACTGGGAATTCATGAACATCTCTTAAGAGAGATAACTATTATCTATAGTCAATAGTTTTTTTTAGTTATGGGAATAGCATTAATTCTTTTGAGACATACTAAGATTAATATAAATGTCAAGCCCTCTCCACCAGTACAGAAAATCACACAGCAGAGCCATTAGCCTGTCCCATTTGCAGCCTATAACATTCATTAGGTCAATTTTTTTAGCTTTTCAGTAAGCTTTTTAGGAGTTTTTTTGAAAAAGGGAAGTTTGCTGGTGAGTCACAGTTAACTTGAATTAGTATATTCTTAGTGTATTTTTGCCAGGTTTTCATTCTGGTAATCCTTTATTTCTGAAAGAGAAAGGAGAGGTTTTTTTCCTGAGGTAATATGTTCATTATTCCATCTAGTACTAGTAGTTGATATTTATTACCCAGATTTAAAGCAGAAGGACTTAAGGGTGACAAATACCAGACTAAAACCTTCTGTTGCACAAGAGTATGTGAAGAGGTAATGAAAGAAACTTTAAAAATGTTAGAATATAAGAAAATAATTTTATGAGAATACTCAATTTCAATTTCCTTAATACTTTTCTACTCTTCTACTCAGAACAGAATGATAGTTTCACATAGAGGTGGGTGTTTGGATGTGGTGTGAGCTGAAACTTGTCCTGATTGATAAAAAAAAAATTACTAGTAACTTCTTGATATAGACGTTCCCAGATGAAGTGGAGGCAGATATAACATAATCTTGTCCTAGAATAAGTTTCAGTTCAGCTTTTGAGAAAATTACTGCATCCTTGCTTTGATGGTCTGCTGTTTGTGCACAAATTTGTCACAATTTTTCTTGAATATACATTCAATATTTTATTCAGTAAATAAAAAGAAACATCTACTTAAGAAGTGTCACCAAATATATACAAACTGGTTGAGGCCAGTGTTGCTTTATTCAGTATGTTCTCGCTGCTTAGTTTGTGGGCTTAATACTGTTTTAGCAAGCAAATGAATGTGTTTAAATCACAAATTTCTGGTCAAGCCTGAATAATTTACTTGTTCTTCTTGTCATAGGGGAGGATTATTTGGCCATTATTTTAATAAGAGAGAGAGTAATCTCTTTAAAAGATCATAGAGCCACAGAATATTCTGAGTTGGAAGGGATCCTCAGGATTGTGAAGTCCAACTACTTAAATGAATGGCCTATAGAGAGATCAAACCCCCAACTCTGGCAATAATAACACCATGCTCTGGCCAACCGAGCTAATCTGGGTGAGCTGGACTGTCCTAGATCTTCATATCTGCAATCAGAATTTCATCTAGATTCATCTGTCTGCCTGCTTTGAGTCAGAAGTTAGTTTATATGATTTTAAGATGCCAAGCAAGGAAATAAGAATGAAGATGCATAAACTGCTTCAGAAGTTCTTTTGTTTGTTTGCAAACCAAGATGGCTTGTTAGCACTGGCATTCTGGGTGCTACAGACCTCTCATGGCCAAAGGCATATTTGATTTGATCAATGATTTAATACTAAGAATTTGCGTTTATATAAGGCATGCTCTCATATAAATAAAGTATGGAAGCATTTGAACTGTATAGATGTTGGAAATCCTTTGGAGGTTTTGTTTGTCTTTTTGTTTATTTGTTTTTTAAAATCTTCACAAGAATATCTTAGGTAAAAGCTTCTGATGCTTCAATCTGATCTTGGTGCTGCAATTTTACCTTATTTGCCTCAGTGTGAGATCAGTTATTTCTAAGGTTTGTAAGTCTTAATCATGCAAAGGTATGTATTAAGTTCTTGAATAACCAGCCTGCTTTCTGTTCTTGTTTTTCCTATACAGTTGTTCTGCTCTTCATATATGAGGAATCATCATGGTTTTCACCATTTTTTTTTTTCACTTTGGTTGAGGAAACTTTGAAAGTTTTACTAGTGAAGCAGTAAAAAAGTGCATTTTTATTAGGACTGCCTAGGGAAAAATAAAAGCAGTAATATCAATTTGCAAGTAATTTTGCAATAGAAATTTAAAGCAGGACAGATATTTTGATTTGGATTGTGGAATGATTAACCCTACATTTTTTATAAAATCTTAGATTACATTTTGGAATTTAAGACATCCCTGATGGAGGTTTCATACTTATGCTTTCTATTAAAAGTTGTGATGTTGCCTATTCACTGCAGAGTCAAGTATGTCAGGTCTAGAAATAATAATCCTTTTCTACCCAGATTGTTACTAATCTTGTTTTAAGAATCATCCCCATCTTCCACTCATTAGCCAGTAAAGAAATCAATAGTCACCTAATACCTTATGGAATAACTTTCAGATCATTTAATTATTCTTCAAGTTTTATATTGTTAGATTATACTAATAAGTCAGAGGAACAAGTGTTCACAAACTATCATTGTTCACCTGCCTGCACAGTGCAGAAATATTTTTGAATAGGTGTGACTGTCTTGAATCATAATAAAAATTTTAAACAGCCTATACAAAACCCAACAGCTTTCAATAAGTGTAAATCTAGCAGGAGAAAGGAAACATGCAAGGAATCCAAATTTTATAAAAACACTGTATTTGTCTTCTCATATACTACATGTGAAATGAATATTATTCTGTGGGCAAAAGACCCATATACATGCCAGCAGTTTTGGTTTGAGTGCAGTAGTCAGTATCTTAAATTTTTCTGTTGGCGCTCGCATAAACCATTCTATGAAGATGTAGATTCATTAATTTCAAATGTTCACCTGTAGTGCAAAATGTTAGAAGTGGTAATATCTAATATCTTTAGAATCAAGGAGAAATCAGAAGAAAATATATTACATGGACTCTGCCAGCTCCATGTTTCTGTGCGAATAGGAATGTCCTGTGAGCTCTGCTGCAGGTGAGACACTGATGGCATATTTTCCCTTTCATTATATATCTGGTAAACTGTTCTTTTTTAGATTGGGTATTGAATGGCAATATTACTAACAATACTAGTATGTTTAATACAGTCTAGATGATTAGCATCTCAACTGCATAATTTTTTGTGAGTCCTGAAGATCTCTGGTGTATTTGTGTCTCAGGTGCAGATTTATTTCTGGGGCAGATCTTGTGAGAATGGGTTGTAACTGGTCTTGTTTATTCCTGATTTGATCTTGTCTTTTTTCTTCAAGATTTCTAGAACTGTAATGGTGCTGGGTTCAGACATTGTGAAGCAGTCTGAATGTTTTCTTTTAGGCTGTCTTGATGGATGTTTACTTTTGTTTCTTACCCCAAACCAAGCCTCTGTAGAAGTGCTTGTTGAATACTATGTGCCTTTTACTTCATGAAAGATAGAAAAATCTGTTACTTCTCATCAGGAAGCAATGATTATATTATCCATACAAAGATGGATATGTTGTAAATATTCATAGAAGACAGCTGCAAGCTAAAAGATGTTGCTCCCAAATCATAAGTTTCCTAATTACATCACTGTAAAGAAAAGATCAAAAATAATGTGATTTCATTTGATTACTGAGTCATCCAAATAAGCAGAGAGCTCTAGTGACAGTTTTTCTGAGGTAGCAGATTGCACTTGGTATTTAAGGAAAACTATTTTAAAACAATGCCCATAATTACACTTAGAAGTATTAAAATAATCTCTGTAGTTTCCTAGGGTTTGATGGAGCTTAACCATTGCCATAATGATGTTTTACTGAGGCTGTTCTTAAGATATTTGCAAGCACCTCGCTGCAGGGTGTAGGTGTGGTGAGTCACCCATTCAGCACACAGCTCCCATTCATTCATTCCCACATTGTAGCCTCCCTGATTTTGCATAACCTATGCAGCGTTTTGTTGTCAATCAACCTCGGTTTTGTACAGTAAGCTCTCTTGCTTTCTTTTGACTTGAATGAATAGTGCCATTCATTCACATCATACTTTTCTGCAGATACTATTCTAAAACAAGGATCAAGCAACTGGCTTCTGATCTGCAAGAACTGTAAGACAAAGAATTTGTGCAAACCAAGTAACTGGAGGAGAAAAAGAAGGGGATTTTTTTTTTTTTTAGTAGGGGTCATGCAATAGAGAAGGCAGAGCAAGCATAATTATTCTAATATGCCACTTGCCATGCTCCTCTAGAAGGGAAAGCAGTCTTGACTTTTTGGTCTTTCAGATATTCCAAAATTACTAAAACATTGCCCTACGTACACATTTACGGGTTGAGTTTTTTCGTTTCTTCTGAAAGGGACCAAACTTTATGTTTTTACCTCTGGTAATTTTTTTTAGTTCTTGGATACTGTCATTCTTACTTCAGCAGTTGCCACACCTATGCTATGCTCAGCATAGCTCAGGCAGTCACAGACAAAGTCTTTTTGGCGAATGTAGAATGAGTTCCTTGGGCAAAGGTAGTAAGAGCAAGAGAAGACAGAGGCTTAGGAAAGGATTGCAAGAATGGAGGAACTAATCACAACCTGCTAGACAAGAGTAAGTAGAGATTTACTGCTTGTTGGTATTTGTGACCTCAAAAGGGAAGGGGAATCAAGTAGTAGAAAGGAGAAAAGTGAAAATAGGCTGACTACTCCTTCCTGTCAAACACAGAAGAACGTTAATTGCTGATCCCATATGGTCCTTTGTTTAAAGCTTTAATCCTGTCTATAAAACTTACCTGATTTAAAAGCAAAAATTTTGCATCATCTGCCATGGCTGTACAAGATGTTGTCTCCTACCTGATCTTTGTGATTTGTGAATGCCTTTATGATGCCACCTTAATCAGCATCATCATACAGCTTTTCCCTTTAGAGAAAGTCATCAACTTTTTGCTTATCAAAACATCTGGGAAGTATAATTCAGTGTACTTCTCTCAATAGCTATATTTTTTAGTCCTTTAAAGTGATTCTTTAAATCAGTCAAAGCTGATCTCTGATTGTAGTTGATGACTCTGAAATAAGTTACCTTCCCTTGGTTTTCAACCCCTCCTCTCTTACCAATAAGGAGAGACAATTGCAAAAAATATTCAAGTGAAAAAATAACAAGAAAAAAGGAAAACAGGAAAACCCAAGACATGCCAAGCCACTGGGCCAGATGGCCACCCGAGGGAGAAAGAGAACAAGATGACTGCTGTCTGGGCAGCCTGCATGGGCCAGAGGACAAAGACAAGGTGGTGGAGAGGCCCCTGGTCCAGGTCATGGGGCTGAGAGAGAGAACAAAGGAAACAACAGACCAAACAAGCCTCCACAGTTCAAGAAAACAAACTCTCTCCCCCAAACAAACAAAACAACAGGGAGAAAACAAAACCTGAAAAGAACTATTTTTGTTTAAAATGAGCTGCCGGGATGCTGGGCTCCATGTCGCGGCTAGGCAGGCTTTCTCTTTACAGTGCACTGGTTAAAAAGTGCTGGTGGACTGCTGGCAGCAGCTGAAACTTGCAGAATGGCTCTGATCCATGGTGGTGGGCAGCTGTGGGTCCCCCTCCATTGGCAAACAGCAGGCAGCAGCACTGGAAGTATTGCAGAATTCTACAGAGCCCAGAGAGAACAAAAGAGAGCTTCTAATGTCTGTTTCCTGTTTTAAAAGGGACCCAGCATCCCTCCCCTGCCGTAAACCAGGATAGAATACACAAGTCCAATTTTCTCTGGTTGCAGGTCTTGAAGAGACAGCAAACATGCATGGTTTGACACAGAGAAAAACATGGAATACATTATTTTGGGTCACCTGATGCCTAAGGTCACCTAGGTCAGCTAGGACATTTCAGTACTGTGATTAAGCAAGATTTAAGGGGTTTGGAATGTTTCAATGTGTTTATTATTATGCTGTTGATTGGTGGGTCTACCCATACTTAATTGATGCCTACTAAAGTAAGAAGTAGTTTCTTCCATTTCCTCAGATCTCTAATCATATATCATGATTTTAAAAATACATAATATATAATATATGACATATATAAAATATATAATATATAACATAATTATATGGTTCTATTCTGTTTAGAGTCTCCAAGGAAAATTATAAATACAGCTATAGAAAGATCAGTAGATAGATACAAGGTGCATAGCTGATTAAATGCAACTAATAAAAATATTCATAATTCTAATTATCCTGCACACCCACAGCTGGTGTTAGCAGTTAAGTACACTGTTCTCCAGACAGTCCAACTCTTTTAGCTTCCATTTGCCCCAGCATAATCTCCCAGCACAGCTGGATGCTAAAAAGAGGGTCAAGAATCTCTGGTACACTAAGAGAAAATTTATATACCATGAAAAACATCTGTGCAATGGCCATCATGTGGTGATGTTTCCTGGCACTTCACTATGGTAGTGCAAATACATGAGGCAGCTAGCACATAACATAAAGGGAGAAACATATTTCTGGGTGGTAATTGAAAAGGATACATTTTTTTTAAAATGACACTGTTAAATATTTTAGTATCATTATATTGTCTTATGCTGGTTTACCCATCTCTATGGATATTTATACGTGAAAGTTCAGATCTTCTTCCAGTTTTCTCTATAGCTAAGTTATGTTTAACATAGTAAGGGCTGTGAAGTAGAATTTTTCTAGGTAACTAGAAAAACCTAGGTAACTAGGTTTTACTAACCTAGGACGATTTAAAGTTTAATGATTTAAACTTCATTTTTGGATTACATGAAAATAAAGAACAACTCCCAGCATAAAAATACATTTTCTTACTAAGTGGAAATAAAATTCTAGAATATTTTTCACCTACATGTCATTATAAAATTATTTTTTAGAAAAGACAAATTAATCTTTCATAATTTTTAAAAATAATATTTTATTACATACACATGCATTTTGTGTATACATTTTATATTTTCTATGCAATTAATAAACTGTAAACTTTGATATATAAGGGGTTGTCAGCAAAACAATAGATTTAATATTTTTGTTTAAAAATATTTATATCTGTGGTTGAATGAGACAGTCTATTCAATCTTATAAATATCATATTTAATAAAGAAAAATCCACTGCAAAAGAAAAAATGTCTTTATCCATAAGCAACCAGATGAGAAATGGATTTTATTCAGTCAAATCCTTTTAGTCAATGAAACAGCACTTTCATGCCTACTGCACTCAAGTGATAATTAATATAGTTTAATTCCAGACATGATGCCTGAATTCATGTACTGTCATCAATACCCCATGTTAAAATCAAACCTTGACAGGGACTTAACACCCTGGAACAGGTCATCATATGACAATATTCTTTTTTCCTTTCAGTATTTTGTCTTCAGCCAAGCAAAGTATTACAAGATGAGGGGAAAAAAAGGGAAAGAATTACAAATTAAGAGTGACGCAGGCTGTGAATAGAACATATGTTAGGCTAGGCAGAGGCATCAGTGAATTATATCGTTTCATGATGAAGTGGCAGTGGGGCTGAACGGACCTATTTTAAACCTTGATGTATTTTATCTTTACTGTATTTGGTCTGTCATCTTTGGAGAAAGACTTTGTGTAATTGAGAGTCAGCTCCAATCTGCATGACTTGAGCATGAAGTGTAAGCCAGATGAACAGTATTATGGAAGAAAGGGAAGCATCTAATAAGGTATAAATGAGAAATAACCTTTATACCTCTGACACTTAAATGTAGTTTATTACAGACTGTGTTTAATAGTATTATTTTCATGGTACTATTAATAATATAAACAGTGTTTGAAATTACTTCCAAATTTGTTTAATTTTACTTCATTAGTTTAATAAAACTTGCATATTTACAGTTGAGACATCCTTTGTTGCATTGAGCATACAATATAACAGAACTGGTTTGTCCTTACATAATTTTTTATGAGTGTAATATCTTTTTGTTCTTGAATTCAAGGTTCACCTTTGGAGACTAAGATTTTAGTTTTATAGTTATTTATTAATTTGGAGAGGAATGTGTTTTAATGATGTCCTTATCATGCCACAAACAACTATATCTCTAGAAAAATCCTCAGGAAATTGTATTTCTGTATATTTTGCTTTTAGCATGGTTTAAAATTATAATTTTAAGAAGATTTGCATTTTCTAATTTTCATTTTTTGTCCAGCAAGAAGCTGGCATATCAATGGTGTATCATACATGTTTGACTGTCAATAGAAAGAATTTGTGATAGTTCTAATAAGTCAGTCTTAGTAAGACTTCCAGCAGGTCTTGCTTTCTCATATAAAAGTGTATGTGAATGCCATGTGGTGTGCCCAACACAGCTCAAGGACCGTAGTACAGAGTCACTCATTCAAATTTAGTTGTATCCAATGTTTTGTTTGGATCTGTTTTTGTTAGAAAGATTCTTCAGACAAACCTCTGGAGATAGAATAATATTTTACTGTTATCACTGTGGATAAGGTCAAGTGATAGCATCTATAATGCAAGGTGCTTGTTCCATATAAAACATTTTCTTGCGAGGTCACTGTACTTGCATAGAATTGCAATGAGTTTTACAAGCTCTTGTGCTTCCTCTGCATAGTTAGCCAACAGTTTCAAGATTGGAATAAGTGTTATTAACAGCTACTCAGAAGTAATCGTCAGTATATGAATCTTACTACTGGTGACAAGTCTCGTCTGCTGGCCATATTCACACTGACCATTTCCTGCATAAAGGACATCCTCACGATACAGCAAATTCCATGTGGGGAATGGACAGATCTACCTGCATAACTTTGATAGCAGATTTTGGGTCACAGAGATTTTGGTAAATCCTTTGTCCTCAGAACCTGTGCATTAAAAATGGGTTGTTGCATAAATTCCTTTATATTGCCTTCTTCATAATGAAAGTTTGCTACAGTTGAACTGGTAGTCTCATTATGTCAGGTGTTTTGTATAGGTCACAGCTCTAATATGATCAGGAAATATTTAAAGTCTCTCTCTTTAAAAGTCTCTCATGACCAAAATGCTAATGTGATCATTCCTTGCTTTTGCATTGTTTTATTAGCTTCATCTCAGTTTAAGCTCTGTACAACTAATTTCTCCTAGCAGTCTCTAGATACTATGCCCACTGATGTTGGTTCACAATGTTAGGTTAGAATAAGAATTTCCAGTGAATAAAATAATTTAATAAAATAATAAAATAATAATAAAAATAAATAAAATAAGCACAACAACCTTTACCATATTGGCATATTTTAACATATTCAGTTATTGGAACAAACTGCATAATTTTCTATGATGCAGCAAATGAGTAAATGGGTAAGTCTCTTCCAGCACACATCCAGGCTATAAAATTAAGCAGATTGTTTAATGATGAGAAGCTTGCTTAAAGAATGAAGGCTTAGACTGAACAATAAAAATGAAAGCTGAGAAAGTCATTGAGGCAAACAGAATTTTAAATCTTTTTTTGGCCTCAGTTCACTCTGCCCAGAGTTCTGTGGGTGTTGCTTTTGCTTCAAGCTGGTGATCTTTTTGACCCTTGTAATGTGTAGCACTGTGCCTTACAGTCTCATTTTACTAGTAATTTTAGACTTTGTACATGACTTGAATACCTTTTTAATGACTTCTAACTATATGTGTATGAATGCACACATGTATACATATCTATGTTTTTAAAGAAGGATAGATCCATAAAATTTACCTGTTATTCAAAGACCAAATGTAGAGCTTTTGAACAGCATCTCTTCACATGATTCCACTGTGAAAATTCACTTGAACCTGATTTTCTTTTTGCAAATCAAAAAGGAAAATTAATTCTGGATGGGGAGTAAAGAGTAACATTAGCAGAGCCTGCAAAATATGGATATAATTTGGCCTTAAAACAGTAATAAATTTCTTGTGTCTACTGAGCAGAGAACCTTTCAAACTTTCCTTTTTATTATTTTTTCTTCTTCTTCTTCTTTTTTCCTTTATTTTTTTTCCTCTTTCCTTTCCTGGTTTGTTTCTCTTTTAGAGGTCTAACACTAATAAAACAGTATCTTGTGTTAAGGGGCAATGACTTGTGGAGTCAATATGAGAGTTACAGTTTTTTTTTTTTCATTTCATTTTTCATTACAGTTAATTTTCACATAGTGCATTAAAATAATTTTTCTTTTTTTCTTTTCTTCACACATGTACATTTTGTGTAAAAATTTGTTTGAGAAAATGCATAATGGCAGCTACATAGTAAAATTAGGTGTTTGTTTTATGTGTCTGTGCATCAGTTTGTGATATTCCTTCTGATTTTCACACTGAGAGTGGCAGAAACTTGACAGTCAGTGGCAGGCAGATTAGAAGTGCTTTGTCTGTCTAGAAATATGAACAACTGGTTGAGTTAGAGCATGGCTCATAGAGTAAAATTAAAACCACTCCTTTTTTCCTTAAACTTTGGAGAAAAAAAATCTAAACAGCAAAAATCTGAAGGAATAAAATTTAATGAGAGAAAAGCTTGCAACTTAGCAGTTGTGTTTTTTAGATTACCTACTTACATGGCTTGAGATTTATACTTGGTTATTTTACATTCTGTAAAGATTGGTGTCTTTACTACTAAATGTTAGATAATACAATTAATACATAAAAATGTATTAATTTTACTAATAATAATGATGGAATTGGAGAAAAGGCAAGTTACAGGTTTTTAATGTAAGTTTTAGATTGTAAATGTTACTTTTTACCAGTCTACAAATGTTGGCATTGATAATTAGCAAATGTATTTGTTTTAATTTTGTTTTACAGGTCAGTTGTTTTTACCTGAAAAAAAAAAAATAGAGAATTGTAGTATGCAATGTTTCTTTCATATTTACATTCCAGCATTAAAAATTTGACTCATCGTTCCAAAAAATATTTGGATTTTAAATATTATTATTTTTTAAACTTAAATCTTGAAAAAATAAGTATATATATATATATAAGAGAGGTCTTCTGAAGTTTTTTAATTGAGTCAGTAGTCTGGAAATCATTATTGAGTTCTATTACTGAGAAGTAAAATTGACCATCTTATCAATAAAAACAGAAATGTGGTTACTACATGTATAGTAGCAAGATTTAGGTCTCCCAGATATGTTTGTACGAAGTCTTAAAATAAAATTATTGAACTCAAAAGAACCTTAAAAAACTCTACTTTCTGTTGAAACATTAAAATCAGAATATTAAACATCATTTACCTAGGAAAAATAAGCACCTGGGGCCATTAATTTTATCTTTCCTATCTATCATTAAAAAAAGACAAGTTCACAAAAGACCAAAAATAGGAAAGCATTTAATGCAAAAGTTTTTAATTTTCCTTATTAATTTTTAGTTTACATGAGCTCCACTGTCCACACATAACAGTCAAAGGATAAATAAAAGGAACAACAAGTGTTAGTATTTGTTTACAAGTTACATCTTCTCTGATCAGCTGTGAACTAGAAAGTAGAATTACGCTGTAAGACCAAAAATCTGTTTGGGAGTTCAAGCTTGATAGCACAGAATTATCATGATGAACTTACCACACTTCTTTCCAGAAACAGTTTTATTCATCTTTTTTCCCCCCCTGAGTAAAATTATTTGTTTCATTTATTGCAGAGAATATCTTGCTTTCATTTATATTTTATTTTTCCTAACCCCCTCTTTATCTAGCACCCCATACCCCCTTTGTGCTAATGGAACATAAGAAACTGCTCTGTACTTGCAGTGTTTATAGCAGGATTCCCATTCCAGTTTCCAGGACAGCAGAGCAGCTGGAAGTGTTTAGTGGCTGTCAGTACCAGTACTTCCATCTTTGTAGCATTAAAATTAATTTTCCTCATCTTGGTGAATGAAGAACCCAAGTGTGCCCCTTACCTCATTACCTGAAATTTTACAGTGACACCAACAGCAGGAGATGTGGTTGAGCAGCTTTTTGGATATCAAAAATTGAAGCCCTGGGAGTATTCACTTGAACAGACACTGCAGTTCTTGTAGCCTTTAATAGGTTCTTCCTTTATGTCTGCTGATGGCTGGAGCAATGAGGATGGATATGATCCAGGTTTTCCCATCACTTGGATAGCTCACAATTTTCCTACTTAAAGAAGAGAACAACTAGGCACACATCTGAAGATTGTACTTGGTGCATAGTACTAATCAGCAATCTGCTGACTGTCACAGAGGAGCCTGAATAGCTGAACATGTTTATTTATGTATAGTGCAGTGTTGTGACATGAAGTAAAAAATGAAAGGGGTTTGTTAACTATCTTAGCTGCAGTTCCAGTAGTGCATTTATTTTGTGCATGTATTGAGAGACACACTGTACTCCTTAGAATCAGTGTTCCTAAGCATTACGTTTGTATGGAAGCATTATGTTTAATATCTGGATATATGTGGTGGGGGAGGGGGCAGTCTGGATCTGAACTGGATGAAGGTATGCAGTGAAACTAAGGTGCTTAAGCTGGGAAATTTTTGGATATTCAGGGAAACAGTACCCTGACCTTCTTGGAATGAAATTTGAAGATGGGTGTTTTTAATACATTTGTTTTCTTTTGTTGGCACTAAGCTCAAAAAATCCATATAATGGCTATTTCAATAGTGAATGTACCATTGTCTGACATTGTCAATGGGGATTAGGGGGTAGATTTACAGACAGTAGAATTAGACCAATATAAACTTGAAAGTTAGAGATTCAAGGGGTTATGACATGAATGTTTTTGACATGAATGGCTGTTTCAGCATTGATTTCAGTGGTGTTGGGGTGTTGCAGTCCATATAATTTGAGTTCCATAGAGGAAACTGTGAACTGTTTGTTATGTCTTTATATAGCCTCAAGGATAAAATCCTAATAGTTAAATACTTTGCATGGATTTATAGTTGTAAGAATATATTGTTTGTATCTAAATGTATGTTAATATTTTTTCTAAGATACATCCTTAAAGTGTTTGAAGATGTTACCCTTGCATATAGTCATAGATATTAAAATTTGGTTGCTAACAGGTACATAAAATATGGTGAAGCCATAGTTTTGAAATGTTAGGCCGTTCTGAACTATTCTGTTAGATAGAGATCCTAAATTTGTTGAAACTAAGTTGAATAATATCAACAGATACAACTAGCTCTAAAGCAGGCTCACATTTTAGAGGAATGCACTCTGTAACAATGAGAGCAACCTTTGCTAAAGCAAAATAAAGGAAATATAAAAATAGGTTTAGGAACTTTTGACAGTACTTTAGTTAATTATATAGTGATGATAATAAAAATTGAGTATAATCATGTTTAGAGTTGTTTAGTTCAATGATTGAAATTTAAATATATCTCTTGAACATAAAATAAGCTCAAAATTTATTGGCAGAAGGGCAAAAGGAATAGAAATAATTGGATTATTTGACAGGAATGTAGTCCTCAAAACTGTCTGCGTCTTCTGGGGATTTTTTTAGATTTTTATTCTTATTATAGGTAAACACTCTTATTAATGCCATATAATCTACCCACCTGAATAAAAAATAGGTGTTTGAAGAATAGAGGTCAATTTTCAGTACATAATTTTATGAAGTCCTTGCTTCACTTGATAATTTTACAACCATTGAAAATACGCAAGGGCTGCACAAACCATAGTTAATAGTGCTGGAAGGACTTGTAATGATCATTTGAAAAAACATGGAAGCTTCTATTTCACTTTCCACATGCTCAATGTCTTGGTTATCAATAGGGGGAGGAAATAATTACAGAGATCAGTAAATTGAAAAATGAATGACAGGCTATGTCCTGTAAACATATTATATGACTGACTTAAGTATTTGAAGAATCAGATCTTATGACAGAGCCTCCATTATCCTGCAGTTCAGCATTATTTTGTATTTTTAATCAAAGCCATGGTCACTGTTTGGAAAATTGAGACATCTTAATATATTTTTATTCATAAAGTACTGTGAAATGCATACAGAGTTTTCCTCTCATTTTGCTTTTTTTCTTGGTTGTGTATTTTAAATAAGGTCCATTGGGTAGTAATATTAAAAATCAGTTGTTTACCTCAGAACCATTATTATAGAAGCCTCTCCCTAATCTCAGAAGTATACAGGTATCCCAAGCTCCCATAGCCCTGACTGTTTTTATCTGTAATTTGTCTTAAAAGTCAGTCCAAAATTATGGCTAAGATGGGGCCAATCTTTTAGAATGAAAAAAAGAAATAAAAAAGAAATTAAGAACTAACACAAATACCAATATGGCAGTGTGACTCAGAAAATCTATGAAGTTACTTTCATTGTTAGTGTCTTTTTTTTTTCCTTCCCTCAAATTCCCCAACTTCTCTTCTAATCCACCTGTCATGTGGCTGGCACTGTAAACATATTTAGATGTCAGATTACCATTGAAGTACTTTAATGCTGTTAAAAATGTGCATCAGTTTCTCTCTGACAGAAATAATGTCTTCCTACAGCTCTCAAACATGAGCAGAAACTTCTGGATAATACTTCTATGCAGATACATAGCTACATTAAAAATAATACAGAGTGTTTGCAATATGATTTCTTTTAGTTGTGCAGGATACTGCAAGGCAACTTTTAATAGATTGCTTAAAAATAACACAATTCCATTGTGTTTATATGTTATTACTAATGGACAACACTGTATCCAGTTTTAGTTATGCAGTATTCTTAGCCAGCGTTGTAAAATAAAGAAATTTTTCTAGGTTCTTTATTAAGTACCTTTCCTGTCTTCTGTTGAAGTTAGACTTGTGCACACTGATATATATTTATTGAGAACACCTCTTTTTTTCTTTTTTTTCCTGGTAGGATTCCAGAGCTCTAGCATGCAGTGAAGGTTTTATAGTCAGCATGCAGTCTAGCAGATGTCATTCCATTTGCCTAAGCCCTGCTGACATTTGGAGTTGTGGATTAATTGAGCTACAGAATGAAATTTAATTAAAATTAAATACAGATTTGGCCATTGTATCTGTTCATTTTTTACACTCTGGTGTGTACATTTGCAGTGAGTGCCATAGTTTATTTGTTTAATCAAGATGCTATGTGGGAGAGGCTGCACTTTGTTTTAAACTGAAATTGTGGCAGATGCCAAGTGGAGCATAATTCATGTAATTTCATGTGATACCTGCCATGTAGATGATGCCATTGATATACCTCAAAACAACCTGAAGGATACAGATTCTTCTATTTGTGAAGTTATTGAAAAAGAAAAGACCATGTAGGAGATGGAGTTTCGTCTGTATTTTTGAAGTAAAGATTTTGTTAAAGCTGATGTTTTAAATTAGCTTATGAAAACATGCATTCGAAAGCAAAAAATTACAGAAGGGCAATTTATTTCTCTCATAAAGTGTCATTGTCAGAATCTGTTTAGCCTTGAGATAGAACTGAAATGGAGATGTCAACAGAAGGCATTAAAAATGCCAATACTTCATCCTAATTTTTTTTAATAATTGAGTAAATATATATGTGGAAAACAATAATACCAGGCAAATACTAGATTACGTAGAAGTAACACTGGAGGGAATATTTATGGATTTTTTTCTTTATGCATTTAATTTAGATCTGTCTGGAAATGCTTCTGCTCCTGTATGTAGGTAGCATTAATTTTAAATATTCTGACTCAATCTAAATTAGGTGACTCAAGCAGACACAGAAGATGGTACTAATAACTCTTCATGTATTAAAATAAAGAAGTCATTTGTAGATGCCATCCTTAATATTGCATAGTAAGTGGCACATTAATACTGTGAAATCTGAGGGCCCAGAGTGTTTCATCTGTAGTTTACAGAATGAACAGACTTTTTAAAACTGAGTCTGTTTATTCATTGATTATTACAGTGAAGACTGTCCTGGTGTAGCAAGCATTCAAAAGTCAGTTGACATATTGAAATATCCCTGGATATCCACTCAGACACTGAGATCAGCTCAGATGGTCAGAGCATGATGCTAATAATGCAATGGCAATGGGTTCAACCCCTCTGGAGGCCATTCGCTTAAGAGCTGGATTTAATGATCTTCATGGATCTGTTCCAACTCAGAATATTCTCTGATTCAGTTTGCTAGAATGTTTGGCTCCCAGCTTTCTAAGACAGGAAGTATCCATATATTCACTAGGTAATGAAAGATTTCTCTTCTATGTACTTGTCCATTCTTCACCTGAGTCCACATCAACTCTTAGCATCTTCAACAATGGATAACTTTACTATACTTTTCATGAAGCAATTTATTTGGTTTTGATATGATGCTGTTCTCTGTGCTTGAGCCCCACCAACTCGTAAGTTGGAAGAGATGGTTGTAAAGTGGATTCCTTCTCTCTAATTCCACACTACTATAGATTTTGTGGACTTCTTTCATATCCTGCTCTGACATCTCTTTTCCAGCCTTAGCTAATCTCATCTACTTTTGTACCTACTGTATCTTTTTTTCCCTTAAGATAGAGGGATGCAATGAGAAATGCATATGGTATTCAACACGTGAGCAAGCCACGAATTTATATCCATTGCTTTGTATATTACTATTATTTTCCTGCCTAATACAAATACTTAAACGCAAGGCTGTTTTTTTAAAAAAAAAAAAATTGTTTTGGGTTTGAATTTGTTTGGTTCCCCCCTCCTTCCTCCCACCTTCATTTTTAGTCCTCATTGAACATTTTCCTAGACCTATTTTAGTCCTCAAGATTTGATGCATGACTGCTAGTAACGTACTCAGAGCCTATCATTTTACCAATACAGTAAGAATTGAGATTCCTGTGCATATAACTTCATGTCTGTTGAATTTCACTGACCACCCTAATGCATAGGGGTTCAGTCATAAGGGCCTTCTTGATGTTTGCAGTATCAGTTCTTCACTCTATCACTTGTTGAATCATCTGCAAATGTTCTCATTTTGCTTTTGACTCACCCTCTCCTCAGCAATCATGAATAAGTTAAACATTTGTGTCCTTGTGGAATTTCTGTGGCATGCACCATGCAGCAGACTCCTGTGCTTCAGCCAGATTTATCTGTGTTGCAACTCCTTCTTTTCCACCATGGTTGGTTTCTTTACAAGGCTTTGGTGAAAGACTGCATCAGAAATTTTGAAAATTGGAGTGGACTATTTTGAGCAGATCTCCTTTACAAACCTAATAATTGATAAATTTTTCACAAACTATTTCCATTTAGCAGGGATGGGCTGACTCTTACCCAGTATAAGCAATTTATCCATCTGTACACGTGTTCTGTTCTTTATTATAGCACCCACTAACTGGTCTGATATAGTCTTGAGATTTACCTGTTTGCAGGTATACTCCCTGTAATACAAAGATGCGTGACACATTTACTGCTGTCCAGTCCATAACAAAGTAGGCTTTAGGTGGTAGGTTGCACACTACAATTAGTGGTTCAGCTAATTAGTTCACCTTTGAAACAGATATTGTTTGGTACTGGAATTTTGCTACTCTTTTTTAAATTATTATTATTATTATTCCTTTTTTTCTCTGACGATTTTTCTGACTGACATGAATTTTAAGAGCAGTTTTTCACTGAGGCATTTATTAAAAAAACTTGCAAGAATAGGAACTTCCTCAAGTTTTCCACATCTTATTCAGAATCAAAAAACTACCACCAACAACAACAACAAAACCAGCAAAAACCCTGTAACACTGACACACTAATATTCTTCTAGCCATGTGAACATTCAAGCAGAAAACCTCCTCCTGATATGTTTGAAAACCTATTATTCTATTATAAGCTTTTGATGACAGCATGGGTTAATGCTCAAACTCTCTTCTGGATTGTCTCCCTGGGTTCTTGTAACTAACTTACCACAGTTTTGGATACTGTTTCCAACTTCCAGAATGATCTCTTCTTTCTTTTAGGAACTTCCTTTCCCCTCCTGTTTAATTATTTTCAGTTCTTCTTGGTGTATCAGTTCTCTGAAATGACCACTTGCTTTCTGCCTCCCACAAGATGCCCTTTGCCTTTGCGCTACCATTAGGGATTTAATGTTGCTTCTCTCAGGTGTACAAAACTTTCTGTCTTTATATGTAGGAGATCTAATGTTGATGAAGTTGGGTGCAGTTTTTTGAGGGAAGGCACAGTCTTGTGAATTTGCCCAAAAACATATAAATCCAGTTGCAGCTGCTGTTACAGACTAGATTTTTGGCATTTCAAATCAATTCTGTTGTTCAAAACAAAGGTTGTTTCTTCTCTTACGGGCCACTAAACAGACTGCTCTGTCAATCAGCTGCTGATCAGGTCTACAAATCCAATCATATCATCAGGTCACAAAATTATACTCTTCCAATCCACATACAAGATAGTGAACCATGTCTCTCAGTATCACAGCGTCCTTGATGTCTGTTCTCCATTGGCATGTCACACGGCGTGTCACAGTCAGTGAGAGTCAGTGATATCATTCCAATATAAAGTTGTTCCCACTTTGATCATGAACACAGCTGCAGTCAAGACCAAATATGTTTGGTGCCAGCTAAATCAAATTCTTAGCAACCCTCCAAAACTCCCTATCCACAGTATCCGTAAAAATAGATTTATTGTGAATATTTATGCCATATAACATTGCTTTACTCTTCTCTGTTGTAATCACCTGAAGTTTGGTTGTTTTTTTTTTTTTTTTTTTTTTTTTTTTTTTTTTTTTTTTGTTTTTTTTTTGCTGGTCCTATTTCTATCTTACTGCTAATTAACAGAGTAACAGGAACATGGCACTTTACAGATACAAATAGACCTATAGTGTAATTCATAAAATGCCATACAAATAATTAAATTTTAAAATGCTTTTGAAAACACATTAAAAGGGCTTAAATGTGACCTTCTTATGCATGTGGCAAAAAGATTAGCCAAGGGGTTAATGCACTGCTGATGCCATTACTATGTGCAGATGCATCTTCATAGCACATGAATTAGGATCAAAGAAAAGTAGCTGTGTAGAGGAAAGCATAGATTTTTGGACTCAAAGCTGAGAGAGAGTGGATAATTGAAGACACTAAAGGCTAGGAGAACCAGCAACACACTAATGTGGAGGGGACCATTGTAGTGAAAAAGGTTCATCCCTGTTGACAAAAATGTGGGGAATATTGCTCCATAAGAGTCCCCTTACATTGAGTTATATACTAAAATTTGTGCTTTTTTTTTGATTGTGAGCATGGAATAAAATTTTTTTTTCTGATTATGTAAATTACATGTGTCAGAACCTGGTTGCATTTTGGATGAAAACCAGTGAAATAACAATTATCATTAGAGGACACTGAGCTAATAAGGGTGGGCAGTACCTTGAAAATGAAGAGAGATTTTTTTTACAGGGGATAGAAAGAGTTTTAACCTAAATTCAAAGATGATGACATTCAAGATGATGTAGTAAAGGGGCAAATGGAGAGAAAACAGAAAATAAATAGACAAGCGTTAGTGTTTTTTGGAGACAGTGGTCAGAATTCAATGCTGTGACGGAGAGGAATAACAAAGGAATCATACTAAAAGTAATGAAGTTCTAAATTAGAAGCACAGCTGTGAAAGAAGGAAGTGGAAGACAAAAAGGGACAAGGTTACAGGTACAGATACAGATACCAGAAAAGAGCATTCAGTAGTACAAGGCAGTCATGGCAGCAGAGGTGGGAAAGATACTACAGAAGAATAAGCAGATTGCAGTATTGAAGATGAGAATAGGAAGAATGCAGTGGCTCAGTTGGGGAGTGTTGTTATGCACATGTTATATAGCTTAAGAGATGCAAGAACACGTGATGGGAATACTTGAGAAATTTTCTCAACTTTCAAAAGGATGTGGCTCCTGAACCACCATGGCAAAGAGCCTGCATTCAGCAAGAGCCACTATGATGTGGCTTTTTATGTCATTAAAGGGAAATATTAAAGGGAAATCTGATTTTATGGGAAGCGTCTCTCTGTGTATAAAGGGAGTGGTACATTCAAATCCACAGCACAATAGCCCTTCGAAGTATATTTTTGATTTTAAATTATGGCTGTTTTATTCATGCAGTGTCTACTGTTATTACATTTTACTGATCTGTTATTGTCAGTTATCATACAATCTTGAGCTTCATGGTAACTACTCACTGATTTTCTTTTTTAAGTTTTAAACTGATTGCCAGTTGGAGTCATTGTGTACCTTTTCATTCATCTATTCAGGATAGTCAAATAATCTGCATTTAGAACTATCACAGGCTTGAAAAACTTGGGATTACTAATTTTGCAATCTACATATTTTTTAACTGTAAGAAATAAAATTCTCTGCTAATATTGAAAAGTAGACAATAATTCTTTGTGGATCTGTTATTCAGTCCTATTTATTTAGGGGCAAAACTAATCTCTCATCTTTCTTCATTGCATGCTTGCAAATATGAAGATTGTTTAAACAAGCTCTGGTTCATCTGAAAGTCAAACTAATTTTAGTGCCTGTTATTAATGTGTGCAACTTTCATGTGTGTATATATATATATATATATGTAAATACACCTCTATATGGATGTTATTTAGTGTGAAAGTCTCATTGTCCTGTCTTAGACCTTGGTTCATGGTGCTTCTGGAAATACACTTGGTGGACTTCCACATTAAGAATTGGAGATTATGATGATGTGAGACAGAAAATGTTTTACTATGAGTTCCATTAGAAATTAATAATCTGTGTAATCTGCATGTATTATACGCCTTTATCTAAGTTATACAGAGTCTATTAACTCTGACATTTGCTGGAGAAATTTCTTGGTGGGGCTTTCTACTTCACATAAATTAGATTTGCCTCTAGATTATTTATTATGTAGAAGAAATTTGTGCTGTCATTCACCCAGCACTGGAGATTTCAAGTGATTCCAACAAATGCTAAGTTTACATGAAGTATTACATCAGATTTAACCTAAACTTTTTCCTTTTTCAGGTTGTGAGTGACCTAGAACAACTAGAACATACAGATGATAGGAACATCATCTAGAACATGTATCAGAGTATCTAGTCCTATCCCTGAGTGGTTATTCTATAAATAGAAACAATTTTATTTGCTTGTTTTGAAAATTATATTGGGTCAAAGGACAGAAAATTTAATTTTAGAACCATGTCCTAAAAGCATATGATTGCCCTAGTGGTCTTGGATGTACTTCTGTTTTAATAGATTTTGTCAGGTGTATGCTATGGGAACTTTCTTCTACTATATTATTTCAGATTGTGCTCTTCAGCTTTAAAAGTTGCATGCCATCAGAATTGTTTCCTTCAGTCTTGGGAACTGCTACAGTAATATATTTTCTTTTTTTTTTTTTTTTCTTGTTCTTTAGCATAACATCTTGTAATTCATAAACTATACTAAGAAACTGACAGGATTTTGGTTTTTTCTCTCGTAAGTATTTTAGTTTGGTGACCTCTGATCATCAGGCAGAATATTTCAGAGAAAGGAAAGAAAATCTGTGAGAAATGCCATTCTTGGTGGCATTTGAAAAAAAGGTGCTTCATGGAGTCAGTATGACACACAGTATGGGTGTAAACCTTGACTGCAGGCTGGCTTTAAAACACCATGCTGCAGCCACGGTCAGCTCTGCATTATGGGTGCATTGGGGGTGGACTTTTCAATGGTGTAGAGTATTGCAACATGCAGGCATTCCTAAATTCTATTTAGTAGTCAAAAGGCATGGCTTTATAATAAACACACATGCATTATTATTGCCTGTGCTGTAGACTATAAACTGATGACTGTGTATAGACCGGTGAAGAAAATTAATAGGAATGCAACAGTATTCCTGCCAGAATCCTTGAACATTGGATACATGGAACTGTGTTTTTGAACTAGCTGTGTCAGATACATGTTATCTTGGTATCCTGAGGTTTCAGTGTCTATCATTCTGGCCATTTGGAAGGTTTTAGGTAATTATCAGTTGTTTGGGGTTTTTTTTTCCAGGAATGCTTAGCAGTTGTTCATAGGAGTGTTTGTTTCCATTAGGAAAATGATCAGTTGACATGCTTGCATAAAAAAGAAAAAACAATGAAGATATAACTTGGAATTTCTAACATCCTCCAAAAACATTGGCTGAGTAACTTGTTTTAAACAAAGTTGTGCTCTGAAATATCATAAGGACAATAAAAAAAACCACTCACAGTTTGAGTCATGAATTTATCTAAAGATACTGGTAATTTATGGTTTTTTTTTTTCTCCTTTCACTTGTGTAATTACTTTTAAATCTGTGGATGTATATGAGTCACATTTTGCTGAAAGCTGAATGTTTTAAGGAAAATTAAAGCTATTCTTCACTTTGGTAAAAACTAACTATCAGAGACTTGAGATGTAATTATGGAAACAAGTAATGCCACCTCTTCTAGGTGATGCATACAGATCAGGTAGTTCCATCTGTTCCCTTTTTCCTTTAAATGATATCTTCTGAATAGGCTTATCTGTCGTAGAGTAGGCTTATCTGTCGTCAACTCCTCATTCAGAAAACTGGTTTGAGTAGTTGAACTTTTGGGTTGTAATGTTATAGATGTGCTATTCTGCAGACTTTACTATGGTCATCTGGTTCAATAAGCATGCAGTTTCCCCAAGAAAATTATGTGAGAAGGACAGGGTAATGCGTGTTCATTCACATGAAGCCATTGACATGGAAACATTTCTACATTTTTGTCTCACAGAGGGATTGACTAGTTTCATCCAGCCATGGCTATGCTACAGACTGCAGGATAGGAGAAATGATACAGGGAATATGATACATGAGGTACCTTGGGTATCAGGGACTTACAGTCTGGACCTTCTCACAGTCTAATTTTCCTTCCTGAAAGCAGGGTAAATTAGCCCACATGAGCTTGTGCTGCTTAAAGTGCTTCTGGTATCCAAATTAGCTCAGCTAAAAATAGCTTTGGAAATTCTCTATTCTTTGCAAGCTGCAGTGTGGGTCTGCATTTATTGTCTGGTGATGGCTGGAGCATGCATGCAACTAATGTCATTAAAGATTGGAAGATCCTCTGTCTGTCAGTAATTTTAGACACAGTTTAAATAGTCAATGTAAAATGTACATAAATGTAAACTTAATCTCCCTCTCAAAGATAAGAGATACGAAATAAACATAATATATTTATTTAAAATGTTTATTAATCATAAAATAAATGTCAAATTAATGTTATTTAAAACAAGTTTTTACAATTACTATTGGCTTTCATATGCTGGTGCTTTGGTAGATATCCTTTTCACATTACTTTGTGCTAAAATTTGAAGTTTTATTTTCATCTGAATTGTCTGTCTGACATCTGTTTATTGAAGGGATCAGTGATAAAACCCCAAACCCAACAAGATGTAAACAACTCTTCATCTGCTCTGCTAATCCAATATATTTATATTTTATATATATTGTATATATTATATATATTATAAATATTATATATAATATATATTATATATTGTGTATTTTATATATTTATGTGTATTTTATATATATTATATTTTTATTTAAAATGTAATTAATTTTTAATAGAAAAGGGGTACCATATCTATGTGTTATTTTAATGTTAGATGTAAAATTGCAATTTAGAGTATAAAACCTGAAGTTTTTCAGAGTAATAGAATAAAAAATCTTTTCTAGTGCAGTATGACAGCTTTCTAAAATCCATATTGTGTTACTTTCTGTTTCTTTCTTTGAAATAGCTTTCTGAAAGCATCCAGTCGTCTGTTAAACTGCAAATCAGTCTGTAGATACTTAAGTGAGTCTGCTTTGTTTTGTTAAAATTGTTAAAATTAAAGCAAAAGTAGTATAAGCCTCCCTCCATTTAAGAAGAGTGATTAGAGAAAGCAACTGTCTTGAGTAACTTCTAACCTCAAGACATGCAAAAGTATTTTAGAAAGTTTTTGAACCTCACTACCTCTCTGCAGTTATGAAGACTCGCTGCATGTCTGAGCTATAACAAGGAGATTTTTCTAAAACACTCTTCATTCCAGAACTTGTTTTATATAAGAAATATTACTAAAAACCTAATTTCTTTTCTCCTTTCTGCACTGCAATTGACGAAGTGTGATTAATAATAGATTTAAATTTGCTAAGTGCATTTACTCCTTTGTGCCATCATAAAGAGAATCTATTACTGTAAAATTGAGGCTTAGTTCCAAATTGCACCATTATGAAGTTTTCTTCCAGCAATGTTTTGTCTCTAATATACTTCCCTCATTGTAATTCTATAGCAAACCTGATGTCTAGCATCAAGTCTCACAATAATTATTTTAAATTGCTACTAGGAACAGTAGTCCTGGTGGGATATATTACTACCATTCTAACAAGATGAATTTCAATGCACTTGTAACCATATTATAGTGTGTTATGAAAAGAAGAAAATCTTTGATTTGTAGTAGGCATGCAGAAATAGAATACTACAAGATTATTTTTATCAACTTCTTTTATCAACTTCTTCATGTTGCACTTTAGAACATGATTAAATTAAACTAGATTTATACTGTCAAATTACATTAGTAATTAATTATATATTAAGATTTATGATAAACTGTCACTATATACTGATTTTAAGTAAAATTTAGCAATGAGATAGGTGGAGATTTAGAAATGGAATTGTATGCTGAAATTATTACTAGACTCAAATCTTGGAAGTCTCTTGAGCTTTCGTCCAGAATAAATAAAAAATAAAAAATAAATGTGCATGAAGCAACCACACTGTAAGCATTTATTTTAAAATGACAGAAGCTATTATGTTCTGTAGCTGTACTTCATAATGAAATCATAGAATAGCTCCTAAATTTATATCAATTAGCCTAGAAACTTTAAGGCAGATATTCACCATTTTTTTTTAATTAGTACCCAGCTGATTCAATGCAAATTAGTTTAAGCACTTTCTGTTTTTTATTATATTTTGCAGTTCTAAAAGTAAGTGCTTATGCTTTAATTAAATTGTATAAATAAATATTTACACACTGAAATTCAGTATCATTGATATTGAATAAAAATCTGCAATATCTAAGTCTAAAATGAACACTTGCACAGCAACACTCAGACAATGACTAAAATTTTTCAACATTTCCAGTTTCATATTTAGAAAATTCAAAACTGAATATAGTATAAGAACATCAAAATTAGCTGCCAGACAAACAAGAGAATAAGAGCAACTTGTACATTTATGTCTTGTGCAGCACTACCTGTAGTGACTTCATCTATAGATACAACTATAAAAATTGCACCACACTTTCTCATTTTGGGAAAAATAATGACTAGTGGGTGGAAACAAATTATAACAAACATTGAGTCTAATGGACTGGTTTGTTTGACTGCACACACCCTCTCCCTATAAATTTAAGCAAGCCTTTCTGTTCTCCATCCCATTTCTGAACTGCAATATTTTCTGTGAAGGTAAAAATCTAGAGTCCAAAAGGTTGTAGTTGTTTTTTCTAAGGATGTGGCATAGAAAAAAATGTTACCTTCTAACTGCCAATTAATCTTCAATTTTCCCTATTGACTGAAAACAGTAGTGTAAAGAACTAGAGGTAGTTTTAGATATTCTTTACAAGATGTTTTCTAATTCTTGTTTCCATCTCAATTTAATTCCTTGAATCCTACACTCTTAAGTGTATTTGTGTTTTTTAATTTCTGTTTTATATATACATATATAATATATATGGATCAATGTATACAAACAGTTACTATGCCCAGATGCCCAAGTTACTCATACACTTTGAAACAGTTAAAAATGAGAATGTAATGTAACTGTGTATTTTATCATTGTCCCAAATTTTATAGAAAAGGGTTAAATATATGGAACTGTGCAAATTCAAACAGCTATTTCCAGTGACCAAATTTTCACATTTGGCCTTTTCTTACTATCTCACGTGTTAAGACTATACTTATGTGGTGCAGACTATAATTTGTTAAAAGAGAGTTCAAATCCTCGTAGGAGGTGGTTTCTCATACAATATAAAGTAAAGATCTGTGTGGGATAAGGCTGATGCCTTAGGATCTTGCAGAGCTGGTGCAAGGAACTGAGAAGCGAATTGCTAGTAGGTACATTGCTGCCATTGGTGTTGCTCCATTAAAAAGAAATATATAATTTTGGGTTTTTTTACCTTGACAGCTTGAAATGCTGAACATAATTTTATTTGTTTAGAGGAAGTAGAGAATGAATGCAAATTAGTGTCATAAGTGCAGTTGTCATACACCCCCAACAGAATGTCACAGTCTATTACAAATGGACAGCTTTTCATTGGATGTGAAAATAGTTCATTATTCATATTCTACCTTTTCTTATCTGCTTGAACTCTTAATAGAAGCATTTGAAATGAAAACTTACACCCAATCCTTTTAAAAGTTTTTCAAAAATGGTGACTTGGATCAGCTTTGCCACAAGTCAGCGAAGGAATTAGTAAAATGCTGCATTTCCCTCCTACTGGTTCTGCCTGCCATAAATCACATTAATCCAGTCACCATCCATTAAGTGTATCTTTCCAATTAAGAGTGCTCATCCCAGACTGAAAAGGCCAGGGACTGCAGTAGTATCATTATTGCCTTTGCTCAGATATTTCAGTCTTTGGATGGTGAAGCACTACAAACCACAGTTTGAACTTATTTTTAGGAAATATTTCAACACATTACAATATTAAAATTGTACTATAAATGTACTATATTGTATATATTGTATGTAATTGTACTATAATGTACTATATTAAAGTGTCCTATATTTTACAGTGTAATTTTTTTCCCTTAAATTAATTTCAGTGTACCAAGATTACTATACAGATGTACGTTATTAGAAATGGTGCAAAAATGAAGAATTTTTTTTTTACTTTTGACCAGACTGAATGTATGGTGTGCCTGACAGCTTGCTGCTAGGCAAAAGTCAAAATAGGAATCTCAGATATTTTCCAATAAATAGAAGGCTGCCATAGGAATATACCTAAATGAGGTATATTCCACTGAACTTTTCCTTATTCCACAGGGGCTGCTGGAGAGGGATAAACAGAATTTCATCCAAGCCCCTCTGAGAGTTAATACAGTAAAACCAAAGATGGTCCTAAAAACTCTCTTAAGTGCTGAATAAAAAATTATGAGACCATGATGTCGCCTCTTGGGATTGATAACATCCTTCAGCTAAAATATAAAATGAGCCTTAGTGAGAAGTTGAAATCAGCTCAGATTGTTTTAGTAACTCTTGCTTCTTGGAATGTAAGAAAAGGATTTTTCCTTTGCTATTTCAAGAAATAAAGCAAGAATATGTGCTGTTGAAAAATTTTAATAGCACTTAACTTACCAACACTAGATGGCAAGAGATATATTTATTTAATATTAAGAAAATAGTATGTGAATTTACCAATATGTGTATCATCTTCAGATTTCAAGAGTGTTGAATGGGTTATTATCCAAAGCTAGATAAATTTGAATTCCACAGAGCTGAAATCCTGGAAATTAGCTGCATGATGTATGAACTAAATAATAGTGTTCCTGACATAGGAAAAAGTGATGGAAATTAAACATGTAGTTATGCGCACTGTGTCTGCACAATGTGCTGCATTGCACTGCATGTGTTAGAATTTCTTCTCAGTTCTTTTTTTAATCTTTTATTCATACCATTGCAGGTGATGAAAAATTTATGTCTTGAGTCTGGCATTGAAATTAAATGCAAAATGAAAACAGAAGCAGTTTATACTGACAGCTTAAATGTCTTTATCTAGCATACGGTCACACTACAAAAATCTCAGTGTGACTTTTAAAATCTCCCATGTGCAAAAATGCAAACATTGCACAATATAGGATGAAGTTAAGAGTCTCTGTATATTAACAGAAAAGTTTTCATTCATTCATTATTATTATTCCCTCTAAGTTTTCAGAATTGCTCCAGAATATCAGAGTAATACAGTTCCCCACACAGGCCAGCTACTGACACTGTTATATGACATAGAGAAAACAACTGGGTCTTTGCATTACATTTTAGGAATTTTACTTGCCGCATTATGAATTCAATGAAAGCAATACGTCTTGTACTTGCCTATTGCAGGAATAAAAGGTTAATTATTCAGATGGATAAGTTCCTGAATTATGATGGTATAACTGATTCTGTAAGAGGAGGATTAGTAAGAATCATACATATATTTTTAAAGTCACAATCCGTATAACACACCCTCAGAAAAATATAAAGTAGTGTTTTAAAAAGCAGTTTTTATTGTAGCAAGTTTTAGCAATAAATTGCTATAATTAGAATGCTATTTTTAGTCATTCAATCACTTCTTGGTGTGTGTATCTGCAATTATTTTTTGTATGTGTTTTTCCCCTTATTGTTTCAATTGTTTTTGTAATATCCCGTCACTAAGTATAATTTTAAAAGTAGAGTTAATATCAGGAAAATATTTACTGTAAACTTTTGTAAGTCATACATTGTTATGCATCGTTAGATTAAATTCTTAGGAAAAAATACTTACTTTTTAAATGTGTCAATGACTACTAAAATGTGGAATGTACTGTGTAATAATAGCCACATACAGTAGTAACTGTAAAAACTACCACTTCATATGTAGATGCCTGTTCTCCAGTGCTTGCTAGTTTTACATCCAGTTTCTTATTAGTGACTTTTTACAATGCCTTATATAAATGTTGGTCTGTGTAATTATGCAGGTAATTTTATACAATATTAATTGCTATGAATGTATTGGAAGTCTTTTTAATTCAGTAATTCATTTGCATTTTAATGATTCTAACAGCATAAGGTTACAGAGTAAAATTGAAACATCTTGTTGACTGCTACTGCAGCGCGAAGAGTTGAAGATCTTATTTAGTGCTATTAAATGTCATTAGCAAAATTTACATTTAAAAACATTGCAGAACACACATTTGTGAGTTACAAAAATCAGCTGCAATATGTCTTACAGTCCACTATATAACAAAAGGATATTTAAAATATTTTGGACTTTGATATCTGCATTTAATTGCTGATTTTTATATGCTCACTATGAGAATTTAGCACTTGAGCAGATAATTCTGGTAGTGGGACGAATATATCAAATGCACTTAAGGAAAGAGGCTGAGGTGCCTTTCAGTGGGAGGAAGGAATGTGATAAACAAATACTTTTTTATTTTTTTAATCAGATCTCTTAAAACCCATAAAATACAGTCTAGTGGGTTTTATACTGCAGGACTCAATGTCCCAGCTACAGGGAATAAGATATTCTGTTGATCTGTATCAATAGATTTTAAGCTAGCTATGTAATGTTTCTTTCATTTCCTTTATCATATACAGATTTAATATCAGCGTGAATAAATCTAAATTGTTTGCTACTTTTTCCCCTAATTCTTGAAGCAATGTAAAAGCCTGGAGAGGTTTGAAGTGACAACATTACAAGCAGTCTTTTGCATACATGGCCTTTAGGGATAAGTGGCTACCTTGCATCTAATAAATAAGAAAGTGAATTCATTGAATAATGAATTAAGTGGCATAAGTTGTGATAACAAGGAGCAAACCTAACTTCATATGAATGATATTTGCTTAGTGGGGGTTTATCTGAGAGGGCTGCTGCTTCACCAAGGGATATTGAAAAAAGGCTAATTCAAAGAACACAGCCTGAAATGATCTTACTAAAAAGATCATAAAAATAGCAATTTTTCTCATTTGCTGAGCTTCTTTGTGAGGCTCAATCAAACCCACTGTCTCCACCAAGGGGGATAACTGGGTTTTTTTAGGCCACTGTGTTTTGTTTACAATAAAAATTCCTAGGCAATTTTACTTGGGTCACCAACAATTAAATAGAGGTGTCTAATTGGTTGATGCATATTAGGGTCAACAGCTGGTTACAGAATAATAGCTTGCAGTGCCCCACTTGCACAGTCCTGAACCAAATTAAATTATTAATCTACTTTTTGCTTCAATGTAGCTTCACAGGGATCGCTAACCTGCCATACTGAATAAAGCAGAACTACTGCTTTACATTTTCATTATGATGAGTTATATTTTAAATTGCAAATACATTGCCATTTAGTTCACACAGAGTATCATATTTGATATCTTGAATTTCATGAGGCATTTAGTGCTTATGTTTATTTTGTTAATTCCAGTTATTAAATGGACCTGGGAACTCATGTGCATACAGTTAGTTTAAATAAACTATTGAAGCAGGCAGAATCTTCAGAAGAACTGAAAAGGTTTGTTTTCTTCAACTGGTATTTTTTAAATTGAGAAGGATTTTATGTATTGAAATTATCTCAAAATTAATTTACAATTAACATGTATCTTTGTAGTGGCAGTAAGGAAGCAGATCTCATAAGTTTTTTGCCATTGTATGCTTATTTCAATTTTGTGTTATTTAATTAGTCAAAGATGAGGTACATCATGTGTGAGAGTACATTTAAACAGATTATTACTGTATAACAACTGTGTGTTCTCAAATAAAACTTGTATTTTTTCCTTTAACAGTTACACTTCATAATTCATATAGAGCAACACCTGAGATGGATCAGATTCTAAATTATTGTTTAATCTATCCTGGTGAGAAAGATTATAATTAGAATTATACTTGGTGAAATAATGGCAGGAAATATCCAGCTATGGGCTTTTTAAATTATTTTTAAATTAAATTTTAATGGATGCCTAGTTCCAGCACCCAGCAAATTAAACAGTCTTTACACTAGTTCCTGTTGCTTTTTAAGATATAGATCAATATAGATATAAATACATAGATAAATAGATAGAGTTCAGACATAATGTACTGTCTTTAGGAATAAAGAAGCAGATCTTGTTTTTAATATTCAATAGAATGAGATTTTGGGCTTTTACGTCACAGTAAATAGAGCATGCTGCTTGTTGAGCAGGAGACTTGGGAAAGAGATAATTCAAAGGGATTGTTGTCTAAATTGTACCTTGAAATTCGGGCAGCTATTCCAGTGATTCTTCATGGTGGCTTATATTAATGGTGGATCCAGCTCAGTTTCAGTGATGATACCACAAGAGCAGGATTAGTCAGTCCTGTAGTGCCTTCATGTGAGTTACATAGCCCTGAGGCAATACAGAATACCTTAACCAGGTATTAAGGGTTGGTTCCTATGCCATGGATCTCCAGCTGTAGAAGAACCTTTGATCACAAATTGGTTTCACTGACAGTTAAAAATAAACTTGTTATTCAGCTCCTGGATGACAAGTTTTAAACCTGATGCTGATGAGGTTGGCTTTGGTCTTGTTGTGTTCATGAGGGTATAGTCTGGATTTGTTGAGGGTGGAGATTGAGTTAGTTTAGTCCGAAGAACAATCATGACCAAGTTAAATTAATGGTAGGAACAGTGCCAGATGAAGTGCACAGTAAAGGAGGAGAAAATTTTGAAGCATTTATATATTTCTTCAATTACTACTGTATTGGCAATATTAATTTAGAGAAAGAATGGAAATTTCTGTTAAAAGTGAGGTTGCTGTCAAAAATAAATTAGGGTATGTAAAAAGAATAGGCAAGAGAATAATGCAGAAATATCATACAGAAGCTCTCTGATTTTGAATGGTATTTCACGTGAGTCAGGCTGACGAGAGCTCAGAAAGAGTCATGCAAGGTTAGAAAGTTTATGGTGTACCTGAAAGCTGTGAAAATGTGTGTGCAGTTAATGTGTAGATCATACACAGAGCTTCTGTTTTCCTATTAGAAAATAGCACAAGGGAAATAGAAAGATAGCAAATTCTTAACAGGTGTAAAATAAACTTTTATGAAGCACAAAACTAGCCTGAGGGTAATTGTCACAAAATGCTTTTAGTAAACAAGTTAGGTCCTGTAAGTTCCTTCAGAAATGTTTATTTTAATCTTTACTGATAAGGAAGAGACACACACTGGACAGGTAAAAGGTAACCTCATGTCATTCTCTAAGGTGTGATTGGGAAAAGTATTCAATGGAAAGGGATGTCAACATCCTACATTTGGTTTCATATGCCTCTCTTCTAAATTTTCCTTCTAAAAATGTTTCTGGAAAACTTTCTGCAAAAGAATTTCCTCTTTGTTGCATCTTTTAAAGTATTTTCCTGCAGAGCAGAGTTTACACCATGCCTCTCTCCTGTGTCTGGTTAGTCCAGTGTTCTCTCCATACCACTTGGTACCTGTTTTCTTCTCCTCTCCAAAACTAAAGCATTTGCTGTTTAAGGAAATTATTGCATATATTAATGCATGTAATTTTGTTAACTTATCTTTATACTCCCAAAATAAGAATATTTTTGCATACCACACATATTCTAAGCCATTTTAAACTATTTTAAGTAGTCACTGGCCGCAGTATAGCCATAGCAGCAGACTGTTGTTGTCCATGTTGAGGCTCTCCAATTGTGTTTTTATTTCTTGCTAGGGCCCAGAATTATATAGCTGAGGTTTTTTATTCTTAGACTATCTATTTTAAATCTAGTTCACCTATGAACTATAACTTTTGTAATTTATCATCATAACTCTCGAATTCAGAATAATCCCACCCTAGTTTATTGATAAATAGGTTTTTAGCTGTTACGTGCTAGCTGCACCTTGATAATAACATTTAATATAGGAAAATAAGTTGATCAATGCTAAGTTAATAAAGCAAAAATCAGTCATCTCTATTATAATTTAAAATATTAACATAGAAATAGTCATAAATATATTACTAAATTTAATGTGAGTGCTTTTTATCAGCCTATGAGCTATTGAGAAAAAGATAAAAGTTCATATAGGGCAAAAAATTTTGAGCTTTTATATATTTAAATGCCAGCTTAGTCTTTCTGACCTCAATACTCTATTTAGACAATTTTTATCAACACTGAAAAATAAAACTATTATTTTTCCAAACCAGGGGATTTTGTAGCCTTTTCAAGTGCAGTTTAATATGGAACATTTCTGAGCTGATCATTTCATGACTGATGTTCCATTTTGAGTTAAGTGGAAAGGTTCCATTTGGTTCATGTTAGCAATGTTGCATTTCAGTCTCCTCCGCACTAACCTAAAGATTCAGCATAAAAATCTCTCCCATAAGAAGTAATGAGAGATGTGATTCATTCAGTAAATACACAGTCTATCTAAGATGTATGGGCAGCTCAAATAAGCTTACATCATTGTTGAAATTATGGAAGATGAAACGGTTCAATTTAATCCAAATAATGGACAGAAATAGGATGGGGTGTTATTAGTTATGTTCTCTGCTTTAAAATAAGGAATTCCAGTGGAAAAAAAATCCTGTGGAGGACTTAACTTTGGCTTAAACAACATTTTCTCCCAAGATATTTCTTCACTAGAAATTATGAAGTTGTGTGTCAAGTCTACTCATTAATTATGGTTAATTTTATCACTGTTTTTCATTTTGATCAATGATTTTTTATATATTTAAATTTCTGTTAATTTCAACGATGTTTTTATAAGTTTTATGTGACATTTTGAGAAAAATTTGAAATGTTTCTGTGATTGTAACTATGTTAGCAAAAGTAGACAGATCTTGTACTACTGAATACCCGTAGGTATGTTCTGAAAGCAATTTACTCATAATGATGATGTTTCTCAGACACTTCATTCTCAAAAAATTAGTGCTCAATAGAAGGATTGGTATTTGTTTGCCCTCTAGGCAAATAAAACTTCTCAAAATAAAACATTAGGTGAAATTAATAGGAAGGAGCAGGCCTTCCTCTTGAGTTTGACAAAGATGTGGTTACGGAGGCTTGTAGCTTTGACTCAATGCAACCCACACTATTAATACCAATGTGGTCTCCTGATGAAAAGAAACAAAAAGTTCCAATACTCAGCAGAATTTTTTTCTTCTTTACGTATTGTTAAGGGTTGAAAGAGAAATTTTGCTTACCCTGATACCTTGACTTGCAACTGAAGTGCCATGATCAGTTGATCAGTTTGATTTTTCAAAAGCAATTTCCAGTTCGTGTATCTCATTATTACTGTAGTTAAGAATGTAATTTTCTTAGCCAGGGTCTTGTTTTCATCATTTGTTACAGGCTGTAGGTTGGGATTCTTTAGACCACCCTTGGGATTCTCTTTCCATACAAGCTTTGAAGAGTGAGAGATGAGTATTTTTAGGATGGTAATTGGAATAAGCTGTTATCACAGAGGGAGTTCTGATCCTTGTCCTCTTATCATGGATGATTCAGAATGATAATGGCCTGTCTGAAGATGGGGCAGAATTGCACAGGCTACATTAGATAAAGCACCATTCAAATGCACCAATTCACAATAATTTATTTTCTATTTTTCTTTAACTTTCTGGGGCTTTTCCCTCAGAAAATGCGTAGAATTAGCTTGAAGTAACACATCAAACGCTGTAAAATACTAAAAAGAAATTTGAAAACTATTGTGTCATCTGGCCTTGTGTATCCACAAATGATATCTAATGCCAAGTAGCTCATAATAACTCTGCTTTGACATGATGCTTTAAACAGGACAGATTCTACCATATTGAAAAAAGGAGGTGAGTAACAGGACCAGGTACGGTGGACAGCTTAATAAATCCAACATTTTCTTAACCTGCTATGTTTATTAAAAAAAAAAAAAAAAAAAAAAAAAATCCAGCAATAATATAAAGTCTGTACACACAAAATCTTTCCATTTGGGAGCTCTCAGCATTTTTGTAAATCTTTAACATTAACATCACTACTTTAGACATAATTAATTTAAATCTTTGGAGAAGCTACCTCTGAACTAAATATTCAAACCATGGAAAGATAATATAATTTGCCACAATTACATTTTGCTTAGTTTTTGAACGTGGGATAATGAAAGTTACTAAACTAAAGAATTCTGAAAACATTCTTTAGTGGGATCCCAGGCTTTATAGTTTTGTGGGTAGGTTTGGGATTGCCTCATTTCCTGTATTGTTTTGTCTTTTAGGCTTGGAAAACTCCTCCCAAACCTCATGATAAACTACACAAATGCTCTTCTTTTTTGTTGTATAATCTTACTTAAACTGTCAAAATACAATTTTGCAGTTTCATGTAAAAAGCTTGATTACCTCAAATGCTGCTTGATAACATGCATACTAGATTTTAATTTTGTAGCTAGTATAAATGTGCTTTAGTCTACCTAACATTTTGACAATCAATGCAAGAAACCATCAAGTGAGATGTGCTTTATAGAATGTTAATCTACCACCAACTGCTCTGATACTTATTTACCTATTACTTATTTTCCATTCCATTTTCCATGATGATATTGAGGTTTGGTCAGGTCTTTCCATCTGCAGCTTGGATGTTAAGGCTATCTTTGCTCTGTCTCAAAGGAAACTCTGGCAGTCTTGTCATCCTGAAGTCTCTGCCAGTGGAGCGGCCTCTCATTTCTGCATTTTCTGCTTCTATATCAGAAGCACAATAGTGACAGACCTACCTTCAGCCCTTGTTTTTGGATAAACTATTTTGTCTAAATTACAGAATAAAAGTTAAATAGGTGCAATCATTTTATTGCTTCAAACTCACACCTAGATAATGTCTCGTGAGCAGCAATCTTCATATAATTAGGTATTAGAAATAAAAATCCTTTTAGTCCTCAGATACATGCCTCTCTTTGGGGAAAAACATAGTGAGATTAAAAGTGAAAGATGTTTACCATAAGAAATCTTTGGAAGTTATGTGAGCTATGTCAACTGGTGCAATTTTGCCTTAATGTTAAATCTAGGCTGGTGTTTCAACAGATTGATAATGTCAACATTACTCTCCTTATAGTCTCAAATGCCAGATGTTAATGAAACTTGTGTTGATTTTTCTGGAAATTATTATTTTTCTGGAAATTATGGAAAAATCCAGTGGACATTAAGTGAAATTACTGTGACATTAGACAATTTTCAAGCATGCAGGTAGATCTAGTAGCCATAATTAATAGCTTTTGGAGTAAACAAATAAGTTTAAGCTGGATCTTAAAATCAAGACTAAAAAACTTATATGAAAATGAAAATTATTCTCTGACATTTGAAGTGCGTAAGTGCTTCTGCTGCAATTTTCTTTTCATTGCAGTGTTTGATTTCTATAACTAGTTTTTAAAACCTTTGACATGAAGAAACGAATTTCTTCTGTTTAAATTATTTTATGTTTCTTATAATAATAATAGTTAGTTACTCTCACTAGCTACAGAGGAGAAAATGATTTCTTAATTTTCTCGAAAACAGAGCAGTTTTGTCAAGAATTAAGTAATTGTTAAGTTTATATTTTTTCCTTGTTTGAAGTGGAAAGGTCTTCCTGAAAGATACTCTGATATCTCTTTACACTGTTTCACTTAGAAGTGATTGAGAGAGGTAAATCAGATCTGGACCTTACACTTATTCCACAAAAATTTTCCAAGATCATATCTCCAAAAGCAGAATCAAGAAATAATAATATGTGTATATTATTTATCAATTCTAACACTACACTCTAAAGTTACTAAAAGAGCTGAGCAGATGTCTAGCAATGCTGAATTGTACAATCTGAATAACTTTTGTAACAGTGCAACCTTTTCTTGACTGTTAAATGTCTGCCAGTAAATCCTGATGCTTGATATCAAGTGGCTAACAGAGCCAGTCGCGTACTGTTCATGCTTAATAGAAATGAAAAAATTTGAAAGATTAACATAAAACAGGTAAATGTCACTACTTTACTGAAATAATATGATGTAATGGCTTTCACTGTATTTTTAGTGAATATTCAGAGAGATCAGCAGTGAGTCAAGCCTCTAGGGGAAATTATTGAAAAATGTCTGCCAATTTCAGGGAGAGGCTTGGTTGTTTTTTTTTGTTTGTATTCTGTGTGTGGGGTTTTTTGGATTTTGTTATGTTATTTTGGGGGGCGTTGGTTTTGTTTTTGCAAATTTATTACTCTGGCAATACTCTTGACCATATTTTGACTTTTAAGGAATTACAATAGTTTATGTAAAAATGTGTGGATATAATTTTTTTGGTCTGTCAAACTATTTAATGTGCAAGTTTTGTCCCAAGACCTTGCTTTATTATTATTTTGTAGATAGTGGGAAATACTGGTAACTTTTAACATGCCTTTAAATGTCCAGAATGTAGTACTCCATGTCTGTGTAAGAATTAAAATCAGGTGGCAGATATGTTTCTAGAATAAGTGTAAAATATGCTAAATACTAAAGCTTTTAGTGCAGTATACAGTAGAAAAGTTTGGCTTACATGAAGCTCTTGAATTCTTCTGCCATGATTGTAAGACTTCAGACATGAGTAATGACTAACTAAAATAGTTTAGAAGAGTCTCTGCTGATAGTATTACTCTGGGGGGAGCAGGAGAACCAGAAACCTCTGATAGAATCCCAAATATGACTCAGTGGGTTCCAAACCTTTGCTCCATACTGGGGGCTGGGTTACTAAGATTTTTCTCAAAGATGCAAATGAAATCACATGCATGCTTTTTCAACAGTGATAGATGGACCTAAAGAGTTTTTCAAGCAAGATTTCAAAGTTCAAAGCTTGGGAGGAAAATCTAGATCTAACAAAACTTGAGTGTATCCCACAGGCCTGAGTTCAAAGATTTACTTGATCTCTCTTAGCAACTCATATGTACAATGGATTAATTTAACACAAGGAATCACATTCAGAAGTTTATGTATTCAAATAATTATCTTTTAATGTATAAAATAACATTTTTTGTTTATTCATATTTAAGTATCAATTTGCACACCAGGCATTAAGCTATAAAGGCATCTGAGCAGTAAGGACAAAGTCACTGTGACTATCACTGCTGATAATGCATTAGTAGACAAAGTAGGCAGATTAATTTACTTAGAGTGAGCTAAATGCATTCTTTGCTTGTAAAGGGAAATCACTTACTCACTTAAGCCAGATATCTGACTTTTGACGGCAATTGTCGCTGCCTGGATTTCCCTTTGACAGTTTGGCAACCCTGCACCTCTGTTATTGTATCCACTTATTTGTCTTGTTTTCAGCCAGATTAATCCATTCTGTTTTGACAAGAAGACTGATGGGTAATTGATAACTGTGATAGACACAAACAGAAGACTTGGATGCTGAATAATTCAGTACTTTTCAGTATCAATAAGAGAACAGGCTGAAGAATTTGTGTCTCTATTTACATTTAACCTAAACTAAGTCGGCCCAGACATTTATGCTGCCAGTCTATCAGAAAACCAAACAGTGTACATTCGGTTTCCACCCGACAAAATGTTTTATAAGCTTGTAACAATATGTGTGAAGCTGCCAGAATAATAAATAGGTACAGCAGCCCATGCATGCTAATGTTAAGTTGTAAGCAGTTTTGTTGACAAGTGCTAATACTTCTTTCATACTATCATCAAAAGCAGCTACTACAACAGCCATTATTTGCTGACTTCCCAAGCAAGACATGATGGATTGTGACCTTAATATGGGTTATCCAAGTTTTGAAAGTTAAACAACTTGCAATAAATCATAGAATTATTACAATGCAATTTAATTTGTTAAGGACTGTTTATTTCCTAAACAGGGTGAAAAATTTCTGTTTCGGCACTTCTAATTTGCAAAGTGCAATTTCATGCATTCATAAATGGCAGTTTAATATTCTGCTCTTTTGTCATGCAAAATATGCAACACACAGGCAATCTATTAATTGGACAAAAATGCATCGCAAGCGTAAATTATCCTTCATATCATCTCTTGTGAGCTTTTACATCTATTAAATGCATTAAATGGAACATAGTTAAAGGTTTTATAACTTGCAGGTTAGTCATGAAATCTAAGTCAAGATTCAAGATGGTTTTTATGACCTTTATTTTTAGCAAAGAGAAGTAATTAAGTAGTGGTAAATACAAAGAACAGTTAAATAAATATTCTTAAGAAGTAGATACACTAATTCTATTGATTAAAAAGTCATAGAAATTGTCGCAGTTGCCTATATTATTTCATTTCTTTTGTAAACAGGGAGGGGATCTGTCAGCCTCTTTTGTTTTCTTTCTCTAAATCAAAGTGCCACATATTGTAAAATTAATTTATACAGAGTGATTTTCAGTAAGAAACAAAAAATGTAGTAGCTTTCTAAAATTTTGCGGGATTTGGAATTGTATTTGAAATACTAACAGTCTGTTTGGTCATGATGGTCAAAATGCATGTTGAAATAGCATATCTTTACAAACTTGAGAACCTTATTGTAATAGTGGTGAAACAGCTCAAATGGCTAAAATCACTCATAATACAGCCTCTTAATGCTCTAATTTTGTTTAAATATAGAATGTAAATTACAGTAGATACCACCTCAGTGATACACATTGCTTTTAAGAGAGGAATTAAAGGTGTAAATTTACTGGCTATCCACTTTAGTTGAGAACTTAAAAATGTGCCTAGCATATAATTCAGCAAAAGAGGCAGAATCTCTACAATTACTTGACTTGGAAAAAATTTGTTCTGGTAAGCAATAGTTGAACATAGGTCACAACAGGAAAAAGCAAGAAATTTCTGGACTCAACTCTCTACTGAACATAATCTTCTTCAATAATTTATTGTTTGCTTAAAATTCAGATGGGAAAGTACATTATTTATTCCTTATTTAAATGTTTTATAAAACTAACAATTTTTAGGTATGCATTAACTTTCTTTTAAAAGGAGCAAGCCAGAGTGTCTGAGAGAACTGTCTTAACCTTTCATAAATGCTAGTGTTTCCATTATCTCTTACACCCACCACCTGGAACTGGAATCTGGAATATGTGGGCTAATTAGAATTGAAGAAATTTAAAGTGCATTGTAAGTACATGAATGTTGCTAACACAGAAAGATGTGCCTTCTGTTTGGTACAGTACTTAATAAGGCAAGAATGAGTTAGATATAGACTTCTGGCAAGTGAAAAAATAAGTAAAGACAAAAGCAAACTTGTTTAGTATAAACCAGCAATAATAGGTGAAGCACTTGGAGTGCTTACAGACTCGTGAGATAATTCAGGTTGGAAAAAAGCTTTGGAGGCTAACATGGGGTCAGGCCAGGGCTTTTTCCAGTCTCTTCTTGAAAACCCTTCTGAATGGAGACTGCAGAACCTCTCTGTTTCCAGTGACCACACATAGCATTACCAGTTACTGTGAAAACAGAAGGGTATCTTGGTTTTGGCTTGGATTTGTGTTTCTTCCAGACTGGTTATGTACAATCCAACTTTACTGTTGTAGAAATTGCAATGCAGTAATATAATACAAGGATTTCAAATGTTACTAACTGTCATAGTCCATCAATTTAGGTACATTAACAGTGAAAATGTAGTACTCAGATTTTATTGATTCCTATTAATCTTTCAAGTAAAGCTTTCTCCTAGGATTATGACTGGATGAAGTCTCAAATAGATAAGGGATCACGATTTGTCCACCCACATAGAACTGCGTTTGTGTCATCATTCATATATTGGGATTTTTTTTTTTTTTTTGTTTTTGCTTTGAATGCAGAAATTCAAAGAGAACTGTTTACATTCCACTTTATTGTATGAGCAAAACTAATAATTGGATCAGTTAATGATTGGATCCATCAGGTGAGCACTTGCATTATTAACCATCTAGTATTGTGAGCAGATAGTTCGTGCTGCAACATTCCTCAGCAGTATTGCTTGTGATTTTTCCTATGATGCAGTGTAAAATACTTACCAAATCCTACAGATGTTCTAGGAAGTGTTACTGGTCTTGCTGATGAATGCAAGCAACAGTGGTGGGTGTGCCTTAGGATGGCAGACAGGCAGATGTTCCTTCACCTTTATGGCTAAGTGATGAGCGACAGCTTCTGGATTCATTCAGCTAAGCAAGGAGAAGCAATAATTCTGGACTTGTGGGATTACTCTTGCTGATGGAATATGAGGTAGATGAAGACCACTTTGCTGAACTGTGTGAAGGGATTTTCCAGAAGCTGCTGTGTTGCAAAGTCAGTGTGGGATTTCCTTTCCATAGGGTTTTCTAGTGGAAACTTATTACCCCAGTTGCTAGCAGCCAATAGCAAATTGATTTGGTAGATTTAAATATGAATCTAGGGATTGTTGTTTTGGTTGCTCATAAAATTTGGACATACCATCCAGGATTGTTGTAGCAAATATGAAGTGGAGGTCATTTCAGCAGGACTGAAATTTTATATATTTTATATACAGCAAAATAATTTTTAACTATTATGAAAGGAGATCCGAGAAGATATGGAGTATGCTTACAAAATATATGTTTTGTAATACATCTGTGTCATAGTCTATTACATTAATTGCTGGGGGGGAAAAGGTTAAAAGTAGAACAATGCTTTTAGGAGGGTAGTAAATTCACTTAAGTGACCTTGCAGCTGGGAATTCTAAGAATAACGGGGGGTGGGGGTGGAGGGGGTGCGGGAAGTCTGTTTATTATGCCTAGGGTTGTTCACTCTCTGCCTTTTTTTGAGAAGCAGAATTCCTGTGTAGAGATAACACACGGTCACAGACATGCTTGAGCCTCCTGCTGGGAGAGAGTGAGAGATCAAAAGCTCAGAGATAAAAGCACAGCCTTGTGATAACTGCGCATGGGTGAAGCCCTTTGATTTATTGGGGCAGGCAGTAGGCCTCTCTGCTGCTCACTAGGATGAACTAAGCCTAACAGAGCCTGTGTCCTCATGTGCCTCTGCTGCCCAGTGTTGCCAGCAGGGGAATGAAATAAGCTACTCTGCATTTCGGTTGTGATTCGCTGGTTGCCCTGGTTGCCTGTACATGTCAGCTTATACATGAATCTCTGCCATTTTATATTTAAACTCTTGTTAGCTCAACACCCTCTAAAACACTGCTCTTATAGCCTACAGTCTCTAAACACAGAGTATGGTTTGTTATATTCTGGAAGGGACAATCTTGTGCCCACTCCCTTTCAGGTATCTATGTTCTTCCTTGGTTTGTAACCAAAACCTTTTGCCATGATTTTTCCATTTCACTGCTAAACTCATTTACCAAAACCTCTAATGTGGAATCACATCAAGGGAAGATGCTGCCTGGGGAAACAGTGGTACCATCCATGAAAATGTTTAAAAGGATGTGTCACCTGGAGACGTAGTTTAGTGCTGAACTTAGTGGACCTGGACTAATGGTTGGACTTGATGGGTCTTTATTCAAATGACTAGTCTAAGCTATAAAAAACATTCTTGGAAAGATATCTTCAGGTAGCTGAAAATTAGGAATAACATTTTTATCTGTGGATATGAAAGAGTGTGAGAAGTAATGATTACCTGATAGCAGAAAAAGCCTGGTTGAGAAATGGACTATGTTGCCTTCCTGACCATTGTTGATTACCAAACCTGTAGATCAGTGCTCTTGACGATGGGCAGCAGAAAGCAGGACTGAAAGCACTCTTATGAGGCTTACTGCTGTGGATAATACTGGTAACATATAACAATTCACTGCAGGCTGGAATATATGATTCTATTAATATTTCTCTTAGTAAGGAGACCACCACTGGGATATCTACTCCTTCCCAAATTTGTGCTTCTACTGCTGTTGTGTTGGTACAATTCATGTCAGTACTGCCAGACTTCCTCACAAAACAATCTTGGGTTAGTCTCCTTGCAGAAACAAAGAGGCAAGATAAAAAACACAAAACAGGACAGAAAACTGAATAAGCACAAAAATTAGGGGACTTTTCTTTATCACTGGTAGGCTTCATATCCTAAACAATAAGAGACATTATAATACAGCATATGCTGTTAAATAGACAGTTTCTCCATGTAAAAGATAAAAGAGTTTTTCTATAAGTTTCTTTCCTCTTGAGTCTAGATTGCTTTATTTTGGAAATTAAATGTATCATCTTTGTCAGCTTGGGGGTTTTTAGTTCCTGTCAGCCTTCATCAGGGTATACAAAGAAACCAAAACATAGATTTTTTTTTTTCTGGTTTATGTTTCTTAGGGAATTTCAAGAGATTTTCCTCTTTCTGCATTGGGAGCTGAGTATGGTTTTGAGAGAAATCCTTCTGATAAGGTAGAAAACTTTATCAGAGACCAGTATAAATTGAAAGATCCCATGTAGCACATGGTGATATGTGCTACAGTAGGATGCGATTTCAGACTAGAGAAAGATTGGTTAGGACAGAATTTTGGGTGGACCAGTGGGAGTAAAGGGCAGAGGAGGCCCTGTCAAACAGAAATGCTACTTCATCCTGTACCCCATTGGCCTCCGACTGAACCCTCCCCTGTGTTACACCCCCTCTTAAAAGTTTTTTGCAAAGTCCTACTCGGGGTCTCTCTGAGGTTGGTAACCCGGGGTGAGGACTCCATGTTGGAGCCCAATAAACCCCTGTTGGATTTACCCCCTTGAGAGTCATGCCTTTTCTCTCCTGCCTTCGCCGCGTCCCTGCTTTTGGTCAGCCAAGAACCCCCAGTGTCGTCATGGTACCAGGGCTGGCCGAGCCGGGCCACACAGGCAGCCACTACAGCATGGTGCCCAACGTGCGGCACCAGCGGGATACAGTAAGGGTGTGGCTCAACATACAATAGACAGGTGCAATAACCATACAGAAAATAATGGGAGGGGGAAGCCTGGATCCTGTCCAGTCACTCGACACTCTCCTTGGAACATTCTGGACACAGGGAGAGGCCCCAGAGTGACCGACAGGACCAGGGGGTTATATAACAAATGACTGACAGATAACTGCAACTGGGGGGAAACCATAAGGGGAGGAACATGGAGGGGGTACATAGAACAAACCATTGCATATAGCTTTAGAAAATGAATATAAAGGTAAACCTAAACAAAATGCACCACCACAAAGGAGGGGCTGTGAGTAAAAGCAAAGAAACTCTACAAAGTGATTTTCTTTTCCTTGTCCGACAGGACTTGATTTCTAATAGCAAAAAGACAAATCCAGTTGTTTAAAATATGCTGCTTATATGAGGCCATCTTTGTGGGAAAGCTGTGTTAATGGCAGTCTTTCACTGAAAGAAGCCAAAAGCAAGCATTTGCAGGGCTGGAGGAAAATTATATGGTCTGCAACTTTCAAAAAGTGGTGGCAGATAAGTTGCAAATCCTCTTATTTGGGTACCATAAAGCTACTCTACAAAGCTGCTAAAAGTGTACCAGATTTTTCTGTGTATTTAGGGCCAGATTTAAAGGCAGGTCCATGCATCATTTGTGTGTGCATCATTACGAAAAAATACTTCCAAGTTAGGATATGGGAGTTGCAAGCCCTCGTTTTTATCTGTGCTTCATTATTGTGAGGAAAACATTGCACTGATACTATCATGGTAATATTTGAAGGCAGCTTTCGTTATGTTTTGATGTTACCGTTTTTGGGTAGGTTCTGGAATAGGCCAAGAAGTAACTCTTTGGATCAAGATGAAATTTTAAACAAGTGTGCTGGAGTGTTTTCACTTGGTGTCTCCAAGTGAAATTTACTGCATTTTTGTCACAAAAGAGCAAAAATTTCTGTTTGCTTAAATAGAAAAGATACAGTAATTCCATTCTACAGCAGACTCTTGTAGGACTTAGTGATATTTTATATGCTTGATAACTCAGACATGTTTTAAAAAAGTACCAGCACACATTTGCTTGAATTCTGGGACAAGAGCTTGTCCATTTTTTGTGAAAATGTGTACACTTGCTTTATCATTGCAGTTTATTGTGCAGCCATAAATAAAGATGGAGTCCTGTGGAACCACACTGGTGACAGGTCACCAGTCTGATGTCACCCCATTCACTTTAACTCTTCGTGCCTGACCTGTGAGCCGGTTGCTCACCATAATGTGTTTATCCAGCTGTGTGCTGAACATTTTATCCGGAAGGATATCATGAGAGAGTATTAAAAGCTTTTCTGTAATCTGAAAAGATTACATCCACTGGCTTCCCTTGATCAGCTAGGTGGGTTACCTTGTCATAAAAGGAAATCAGGTTTGATAAGCTGGGCTTTCCTCTCATGAAGCTGTGCTGGCTCTCACTGATGACTGCATTGTCTTTCAGGTGTTTTTTGATACCTCCCAGAATAATCTTCTCCATAGCTTTACCAGGCACTGAAATGAGACTGACAGGTCTGTAGTTTCTGGAGTCCTCCTTCTTGTGCTTCTTGGCATTGGGACAATGTTCACCAGCTTTCAGTCAGCTGGGATATCTCCCTTGGATTCCCAAGACCACCCAAAAATTATCAAAAGAATTTTTCTTATTAAATCAGCTGTCTCTGAGGATTCTTGGGTAGATCCTATGAGGTCCCATAGATTTGTAGGGATCTAGGTAAAGCAGCAGATCCCACACTTTCAGGGTCAGCTGGGAGTTGATCATTCTCACAGTTGTGGTCCTCCAGCTCAGGGCACTGAAACCTCCTTGGTCCATCATCCATGTGGAAGACAGAAACAAAAAAATGCATTAAACACCTCTGCCTTATACGTATCCCTGTTTGTGAGGTAACCATTCTCATCATGTAATGGGCCAATGTTGTTTTTATGATGCCTATTGCCATTAATATATTTGAAATAACTCCTTTGATTATCCCTCATGGTTTAGGCCAGCTTAAACTCTGGTTGAGTATTGGCCACACAAATGTTCTCCCTACAGTGGCAGCAGCATCTCTGCATTCCTCCTGTGTCATCTGATCTCACTTCCATTTGCTTTTTTGCCTTATTTCCACGAGAAGATTTCTGTTCAGACAAGCCAGTCTTTTGCCCCACCTGCTTGAACTCTGACATCTGTGAATTGCTGTTCCTGTGCCCTTTGGAGGTGGACAGTATTTAAAAAAATGCAGTGATGGACCCCAGCAAGTGCAAAAAAATTTTCCCAGGGCACTTTACTCACTTGTATCCTGAGCAGCCTGATGTCTGCTCTCCTCACGTCAGAGCTGCAGTTTTCCTGGCAGTTTTCCTGCTCTCAACACAGATTTTAAACTCAATCACCTCATGGTCACAGTGGCTAAGACAGCTGCCATTCTCCACATTGCTTATGAAATCCTCTTAGATGAGCCATAGGTCAAGGAGGGCATCTTCCTGAGTCTTGTCCCTTAGGACCTGTTCCATAAAGTTGTCATCCAGGTTCCTTAGGAATCTTTTGGCCTGGGTTGTACCAGCTGTGTGTTGCTCCCAGTTAATTTTTGGCAAGCTGATGTCCCCACAGGAACAAGGGCAGTTGACTTGGAAGTGTCCCTTAATTCCTCAAAGAACAGTCTGTCAGTGTTACTGTCCTGGCTGGGAGGTCTGTAGTAGACTCCCATGATGACATCATCATTATTTGTTTGCCCCTTGATTCTAACCCAGAAACTCTTAACTGTGCCATTGCCAACCAAGAGCTCCATATGTTCAAACCCTTCTATTATGTACAGTGTAATCCCTTCTCCTCTTCTGCCCTGCATATTCCTTCTGAAAAGCCTGGAAACATCCATCAAGGCACTGCAGCCACAAGACTCATCCCGCAATGTTTCACTGTTAGCCCTGCTGTCAAATCTCTGGTCATGCAGATTACACTGTTTTGCAATACACAGTCCAAATGTAATTTGCAGGAATGTAGCATGCAATTGCTACAAGGTTATTAGCATGCAGCATGCCATTTCAAATCAAGGTTATTAAATCAGTACCTAATTTTATCTCTTGATATAAGTGGTGAAATCCTTCTAAATTTAGAGATGACTATGCACTGGCTAACAGTAGAATTCAGCCAATCACCTGATTAGTGAAACCTGCAGGACAGAGCTCCTGAAATTCTTGGCTAGTTTTAGTCAAATTTATCTGATGGACTTAGCCATGAAATACTGGAGTACTCATATCGCAGCACTCACCAACTGCGTCAGCCAAATGAAGGAATTATTTCAATGCAGTCACCAATTCATTCTTAAGAACGTTCAGAAGAGAATCCTTATAGAGACAGTGAGTAACTATTCAGATTTTTCAGTAGCACTTCAAAGTGTGAAGAATCATGGAATTGTAGAACAGTCCATGTTAGAAGAAGCCTTAAAGACCTTCTAGTTCCAACCCCCTGCCATAGGCAGGGGCACCTTGTACAAGACCGGGTTGCTCAGAGCCACATACTTGAGCTTTTCCAGGGTTAGGACATACACAGCTTCTCTAGGCACCCTCTTACTGTGTCTCACTGTCCCCCCAGTAAAGAATTTCTTCGTATCATCTAATCTAATCTGTCTATCTATCTATCCTCTTTCCGTTTAAAGCTATTACCCCTTTTCCATCCACTATAGGCCTTGGTAAAAACTCTGTCCATTTCAGGGCTTCAGTGACATCTCTCTGGAGCCTGAATCATGTAAGGTGGCTGTATTACATCAATAAATTAAGTTTACATCAACTATGAATAAGCAAAGCTATAGTTAAATGGAATTTGTTCAAATCTGCCATTACATGGTAGGAAGATTCTGGGTTCTTGCAGTGCTTTTGAGGTCTTGGGATTTTCCTCATTAGTGTTGGAGCCATCTTATGCACAGAAAAACACTCCAGTCTGGTTAAAGTTAAAGACACTGATCCTATGCAGGACAATGCTCATGGAATAAGTGTACCTATGCAGCAGCAAATAATTTTGTCCAGGATTTTGGTATTCTTGGAGTCCTCACATCTATACAAAGATTTTAATGCTATTTTAAGAAGGCAAAATAGACACTCTCTTATTGCAAAAATTTGCATTGAGGAATATTTTATTTATAATATGCATTTTAAAAGTGCCATGGCAAGAAGTGGCTTTGATTTTGAAGAAGAACTGTTTTGAATAATTAACCATGAATTACTCTACTTAGAAGAAAATAATTATAGGTTGGACATAGCTGGTTCAGATGAGATACATGGAGTTAGTGACTATTGAAAAAATAAGGCCACCTGCTAGAAGCTGAAATAAATATAAAAAAGAACTTTCTCCTACAGTCAGGATTTAACTGTGGTATTTTAAAATGTCTCCAATTTCAAACATGCAAATTTCTTCTAGACAGGATTATTAGTAGAACTATGTTGTTGAATTACAAAATCCTCAGTGTAATAATTAAAGAAGGTAGCTTTATCCTTTGAAAGAGACTTGTGATTAAGTCTTGTCTTAATATCTGAGCTTTTGCTCAGAACTACTGAGAACACTATAGTTACATTTTCAAATCATTAAAATTATTGATCTTGCTTAAACCCAATGTATTTTTTACAAGTAAATGTTTTATGGTATTATTTCAAATGTATGTTTGTAGTACATGTATAGAGATGTATACATAAACAACATGGTTGCCTTCAGTTTTGGTTGTAAGGGATTTGGCATCCATGGACCATTAAAATTCACTTAATGGAAAAGAATAATTTAACATTTTATTTTTAAAATCATACTTAGGAAAATACTGATAGCTGAATAGCCTAAGATTGTATACTGTTTTTCAAAAACTCTTATTTATTTGAAAATCACCTGAATACTGCAAGAAGAAATTGTTGTAATTTATTTCTTTCTACTACTTATCATTTAGGGGGTTTTGTTTCCCATAAACACGTGCTTGCATCTTTCATAACCTGAAATTTTCAACAAAAGTCCTAAACATTACACTGAATACCTGATTTTTGGTGCCTTTGTAAATGTCATTCTCAAGGTCATTATTGCAGGCCTATTACTTCCTTTGCAGTGAGTTATGAGAGATATATTCATCATGTGATATTGCTTATGCCCCCTACTAACCTGTAATGCGTTATTGAAGTCCAGTTATGGGAACAAAAGTTTTCATGAATATTTATCCTTCTTATAATTGTTATGCCAGTTCTGTAAAACCCACTGGTTTTGTTGTCAGAACAAGTAATTCAGGTTTTTTTTCCAATTTTATCTTCTCTTTTGTTTTTGTTCACTAACTAGCGTGCTTTAGAAAAAGGTAGTAGTGACTAGTACCCAAAGGCAGGTATGAATGAATGAAACTTGTGGCATGTAGATTCAGACACCCAGAAACAGTAGCATTTGCTATTGAAGAAGCTGAGATGATGGCCCTTCTCTAAAAGTTAAAGGCAAAATTAGTCCTTAGTGGGGGGGGGGGAATAATGATCTTCCTGATAAAAATGGAGGGTATTTATCATTAACTGAAACAATTGCAAAAAGATTATCATATGTATATCTTCAATAGTGGCTATTTAATTTTTAACTTCTTATCCTTTTGTAGCATGAGTCACAGCACTACAAAGCCAGCCAGTGTTTAAACCCTGGGTATTTACGAACACAATATCTGAGCACCAGTTGTGTTAGCTCACTCCATAGCCAATGTGTGTTACCTTTATGTGAGAATGCTCCCACCTTTTGTGGTTAGACTGCTGTCGAGTTGGCCTGTCCTTTGAAAGTCACTGATACCTTCTGTTGATTTTTTTGGTGTTATCATCCAGATGTTTCTAAAAGGTTTGACTTTGACCCTTTGAGAAAATGATGTGGAGCATCTAACTACAAAAAGTTGGCCTTCCAGAACATTGTTTAGAATGTCTAAGTTCTGCAGTAATTTCTGAACATACAGGATATTGAGTTGTTTTCATATTAAATTATTTAAAATATCCCCAATTCTCCTGTAGCAACTCCTTACTGCAGAAGTATTTAGGCATGGTTTACCAATTTTCCCCCACTTGGTTTTAATAAAAACCTATTTTTTTATAATGTGGATATTAATCTTTTATCTCAGTGTTTTAAACCCCTCATTTTTAATTGATCTAGAAGCTTATAAATTATGAGCAACTTTAAGCAAGTTAAAAATATTATGAAGGAATAAAGTAAAACTACAGATAATGTGGAATAGTCATTCCCTTTATGAACAATGCAACCAGATCAGTCTGGGTAAGGTCTTCTGGCTTTCCAGAATGAATACGTCTATCTATTCTCATTGTTTAGAAATCTTAGTTTCAAGAAGAAGGAGGGAAAAAAGGTCTCCTTTCAGAATTTAATTGCCAAAATGTGTTTATAAAAAAAAGCAATGAAAAAATGGGGCATTTAATTATGATTTTAAATTATTTAAATTCCAGTGCACCTGTTTAATCAAAAGAAAATAATGTATGCACAGTAAGGTCCTTCTATTGTGTTTCTGATTACAATAGCAGGTATTAAGAAAGTATAACAGGAAGAGCATATTTAACATTTTTGTTCGTTATGTCAGGAGACAGGAGAATTATTGCACTGGATAATTTTTAGAAAATTCTGCTATATGAAGCTATAAAATTCCAATTCAGCTTTATTTGATTACCATATAAAGTTAAATGCTCACCCAAATATTTAATTAGATATTTGATATAACCCTTGTATGCTTGTAAGAAAAGTGTATTATTCTCAGATACATACATCTGTATGAGAGTATTGCAGAGCTGATACCCTGACACATGAACATTTTCTGCATACAGCATGGGAGAGCTGTAATTACAGGAGTCAGTACTTTCTTTTCATATAATTACACCTTCACTCTGTGAAGAGCATGGGTTGTACCGTTGCTGGAATGTGATTGTACAATGAACTGAGCTGCTGTACAAATAATCTCTGCTTCTTGGCTCCTGAGGCTGGAATGTGTGAAAGGGCAGAAAGACCTGGTATCCTAGCACTTGAATGACATGCTGAATTCTTCCACTCTTGCCATTTTGGGGCAGAGTTTGTGCAGTGTATAGGTCAGGCTATTGGAAGCAGAGATTATGATATATTACTTAGAACAGATGTGAGCATTCATCAGTAGATTAAATCACTGTGAGATGTCCTTTCAGCAAGGAAACCATTATGTGGTGCCAAGTATTCTGCAATAATGCGTTAAAGATGTCTCAAACTAGGAAGTCAAATTTTGAATCTCTGTTCCATTTTGGTGATACATTAAATATGGTAATGTCTGTTCCTCTCAAAATATGTTGGCTAAATATTTTCTAAAATGTTTTAAGTATTTTAAAATGTTTTAAATACTATTTCAAATATTTGTAAAATATTGGCTTAGTGTTTGTGAAGCAGCTGGGCAGTGATGCCTGCAAGAGAAAAGCATAAGAGAAAATACGTAATAATTATAATAATATAAACTTTAGAGTGTGGGGTAAGTTACCTATAAAGTCATTCATTGAATACTTAATAGAAAGTACAACGATGAAATAAGAGATTTGTCTCTGTTCTGTGTGCACAAAACCAAAGAACAAAGTAGAAAAACAGTATATGAAACTGAATTATTAATATTAATAGTTTCCATTAATGCCAAAATTTTCAAACGTTTTTACATAACTGACTCGAAAACTTTTAAGAAACTTTTTGAATCTGTGGAAGGATTTTTATATGTCTGTTTATACTGTACCATTTTCATAGCAGATGAGCAGGGAAAGCACTTGTAAGTGGGTTAATTTGTAGGATGAACTGAACCCAGGGCACTGATTATTCTGGACAGGCAGTTCAGAGATTGTTTGTAAAAACAGGGAAAGGATTTAGTTTCTCTTTAATATAACTTTTGCCTAGGTGTTTCTCTCTGACTGCAAACTTCAGATTGCATAAATTATTGAATGGATAGATACTTGAAAATACCTATCCACATAACATATATCTGTCTTATTCTTTTATATAATTTCTGGGTCAATTTTTATCCCCAGTTATAGCAACAGACTACATATCTGTACAGTCTTAACAGATGTGCAAAACAATTTCTTTTCTGTTATGGTTTTATATACAATTTCTTCATTTATTTCACTTACAATCCCAACCACAGCTAATTCTAGTGAGACTTAAAGAAGTTGTCCACTTTAGTTTCTTTTAGCTTGTCTTGTTGTTGAGTCTTTAGGCTACACATGCTCAGCTTTTCCTGCAAAGTTTGAGAGTCTCATCCCTCCAAGAAGGACTGTTCCATGGGTAATTCAGACTTTGCTGTGATTGTGTCGCCTGGATTCCAGCCAGCAGAGCGTTCTTTTTTCAGTAGCCAGGAGAGGGCAGGAGGGGCATGGGCAGGACCCTGTGATTATTCTGTTCAAGCTCACATCATGTGCAGGGAGTGGCAGGAAAGGGCCAGTCAGGTAGTGCAGTGGAGCAAATGTTGGTTTCATGAGGTGAATACTCCCATGTTAATCGTTTGCCTGTCCTGTACCCTCTGTTATTAATATTGGGGAATACCATTCCCCACCCATGACAGATAATTGGCATGGATTACTGTGGATGAGAGTCATGACTATTAGATGTTAGATGTTGCAAAGGCCAGGTACATACACCTTATCATAGATGGAGTGCTTTTGCTAACCTAGCATCCATTCCGTGCCCTGCTTCTGTGGCACTTGATGTCTGATGGGTTATACGCTGGCACCACTCTTCTAAGAAAAATACTAAATATTTTGTGATTGTATTGTACAGACATAACATTCTCCTAATTGCTGCCTTTAGAAGAAACTAAGCAATCCAATATCCCAAGTAACAACTAAGTGCATCATTTACACAATAATTTCCTCCTTACTGGCTGATCTCTTAATGAAAGCTTTGAATATGTAATGTTAAACTACACAGTATAGGTGGCCATTGTTGAAAATAATCTTACAGTTTTCTTTTCTGTGTCCTAAGGAAAACAAAGGGATTTTTTAAAAGTTGTTGTCTTGTTACAGGGCTTGTCCAAAGATCAACTACAGCTACAACTCCTTTTTAAAATTCAGAAAAATTTTAAGCTGACATTTGAACAATTATGCAGCCATACTTTTTCAGATGTATTTATATGTCTGAGAAAATAACTGGGAAAACAACTTTAATTTTTTTTTTTCACTTTTATATATAGATTTTCGCTTTGCCTTAAAGACTTGTGATCTTGCTGAAGTAATTCTCCTCACCCATATTATTGCACTTAGGCACATACTTTGCACATACATGAATGCTGTAACTTTGCACTTAAGGGAGGCAATAAAATGAGAGGATAAATTTCAGAACTAAACAGTCTTGTCAAATATAAACTTCTCTAGCATTCATGGCTAATGCTCAAATCATCGGTGTCAAACATTGAAATAATTTGCTTTCCCTGAATGTTTTTACTGGCCAGGATGTACAGAGTAGTGTACTCAGTCATAATCATGCTCCAGAAAGGCTGGAAATGTTCCCTTTGAGCTCCCAATCATTAGGGCAGCCAAAGTGAAGACAAGCACATTGTCAAGTGAGAATGGTAATAATTTCTTTTCTATTGATGGGTGGCAAATCATTTTTTGAAGCTGCTACTGTGAGGCTGCATGAAGAAATACAGAGATGGCCCTAAATGAGGCTCTTCACACCTCATTTAGCCCAAATGTTGCCACTTGGGTGGTGAATCGGTTCAAAGTATAAGCCCAGGCATTTTTCTCACCAAATTTGTGTGCTGTCAAAATGTGTATTGAAACAAAAGAAAGATTAAAATGCAGTCATGTGAGAAATTCAGGAATATAATTTCCATCACATAACTCCAGGTACAGGAAAGAGACTAGAAGAAGAAATAAGTGAAATGTTAAGGGTATTTTCAGTAGGGGTAGATTTTTAAAGATGTTAATTAATAAAAGTAGCATGAGGATTTATAAAAGTTTGGGCACATCCCCTTCAACTTTCAGCTGACAGGTGAAATTAATTCATATGCTTCCTACCAGTGCATAACACACTACATATCTTATTAAAATTTACTTTTGCCAAGACCTGCTGATGTGCTTAGCATGTGGCATCCCATGCTTGTTCAGAATACAGATGGATTTTTTTTAAAGGATATGGCAAATCTGTCCTGTTAATTTTATCAATTTTTTTTTAATATCTGTAGAAAAAAATTAAAATACAGTTGAGGTCTAAGTATTAAGGATTTTGTGTACATTTTAATCTACTTTTTTTAAAATATGATTTTTGTTCCTAAGAAATTCTGCTGTCTGTATTTAAAGTCAAATATTCTCTTAAGCAGAGATTCTTGAATCATCTGAATTGAAGCTAGGCATTTCTTCAATTGTCGTGGAGGTTTGCACTTTCTTTTCATATTGTCCATTGCCCTGGAGGGAGCAAAAAGAGAAGAAACAACCAGAGGGGCAAAGTTCTTTTTATCTTCAGGAAAGTTGTAAAGTAGCATCTCTCCTGTCTGGCTTGTGCTGAAGCAAAACATTCCATGGTAGCTCCATCCTTGGCCTAAACATGCAAAAAATAATTTGTACTTAAACAAGCAAGGATTTTTTATGGCAAGATATGTAAATGACAAAATTAAGATTTTCCTGTGTCACACTTCAAAAAAATTGTTCTGCTTAGTCTACTAAGATAATATTATTTTATTTACTCAGAACAAGTCAAAAGGACTCGTGTCTTTTAATATGGTTTAAGTCATCTCAAATATAATCAGCAAATGCGTATTTGATTATGTATGAAAAAAATGGTATTTCTCTTCTAATAATTTTAAATTTATAACTTACTTGAGAAAAAGCAAATCAGAGAGGTAGATCTGGAGTTATTATGGCTTTTAGATAGCCTTGACTTCCCTCTTTGTGTATCATGTCAGGAGTTTTGTGTACAAAAACGTTGAGTGTGATGATGGTTTATTATCATATTGTGCAAGACAGAGGCATGTATATAACATTTAATGTGCCAGGGAATCTGTGGGAAGCATTAATGATGTCAGTGAATTTTATACTGTTCATCTTGCTTTAAAAGGGCATCTGACTCCCTGTACTCCTTTAAGGTTACTGTATTCACACAGTGGTCCTTAGAAGCACACTGAGAATACAATGGTTGAAAGGTAAAAACAGATATTTTAATATAAATATTTAATATTTAATATAAATATTACCTTTCAATATACAGATATATATTATGACATAAAGTATATGTAGTTTGTTTATATTATAGTTTTTGTAGGTTTCCTGCTTTTGTTTCAAATTTATAGTGCAGCTAATGCAAAAACAATATGAAAACTGTGTACTCTGTATGCAGCTCTGTACTTCTTGCACGTTGCACTAATGTTGGAAATACAGTAGTAAGTTTTTCTGAATAATTCTTACTACCATGCACTTGAAAAAATTATTAGGTATTCTTTTGTCCACCAAAGTAACATGACAGGAAAGCCTATTTGCGTAAAACCCAAGATCACCACTCTCTTTCACCACCTATCAACCAGTTTGTACTTAACTATGCATTTATTTATTAGTTTTTAAATGTAACGTCCATGAGATAACTACACATGACAGAAAAATCTCTAAGACTGAGTTTCTAATTAATCTTTGTGAGGATTCAAGGAGGTTTTGGTATTTCTGAAAACATTAGAATTTATGTAGTCTTGTTATGAGTGCTGATTGCTAAAACTACAGCTCAGTTTTTTTGTTTTTTTTCAGATCTGTAGCTCTTTTTGTGTTACATTCTTATCCTTGTCTTTGTAAACACACACACAGAAGAATATGTGTATAGAGGGAGACAGGTCAAACTTTTTGCCATTTGCCACTTGAGCATTTGAAGAAAAGACTGAAAAGAAAGACAGGGGAAAATAAAAAAGAGGAATGTCAAGGGCAGCAATTGATGACTGGAGCTTTGAGCAACATAGTCTTGTGGAATGTATCTCTGCCCATGATGGAAGGTAGAATGAGATCATCTTTAAGATCCCTTCTGCCCTAATCCTTGTACAAGTCTGTCAATTTCAAACATGGATGGATTGAGGAGGAGGAAATGACAAAGTAGACATCCCATATGAAACTAACAGTCATATAGTTAGCAGACAATGAAGAGTGAAAATCCTACAAAATAGTTCAAATAATTTACTCTGTATGCTACCCTATTTTCTCTCAAAAGACAGAATCTGCCAGCAGGGCCCAGACTGCTAGGTGGTACCTCTCTTCTTGCTCAGACTGGACAGAGGGGCCTTGCTGCTGGAATACAGGCACTCAAGAGCCAGGAAAGATGGACAAAACTTCGGATCTCCCACAATATTCATGTGCTGAGATTCTTTATATCCTCCCTTTGAAACTGAGTTCTGGAAATAAATTTCTGCTTCACCAGCTTCACCCCCTGCTGAAATACTGCCCAGTTTCAGAGGAGCTCATCTGACACTGTGACCAACAGGAAGCCAGGAAAACATCTCCTTAGTGATCCCTTTAACAACAGAGTAAAATTGCTCCAAGTGATCTTTATGAAAGTAATGCTTCTTTGTTTCTAATGAAACCACTTGCAGCAAAGAGAACAAATAGAACACAAGGAAAAAACTGAGCTGAAGGATTATTTTGTTCCTTTGCCTCTTCAGTGAAAACCAGAATGCATAGTTTAGAAGACTGTGAACTATGGGCCACTATAATCTTTGTTTCTTGTTTTTGCAGTCTGCTAAATAGAAATGCCTTTCTCTATGTGGCTCTTTTGAGAAAAAGGTAGTAAAAAATCAGGTGTATGGGTTTATTATACCACTGGAAACTTCCATACAGAAGACCAAAGAACTACATTGCCAATTCTCTTATAAGGAGGCAGTTTGGGGGATTTTTTTACCAGATCCTGTTCTTCTGAGCTCCTCAAGGACAAAAATACATATCTTTTCTCTTCCCGTTTTTATATATCAGTGAAGCTTTGCCCTTAGCTGTGTACAAACCTCCTTCTTTTTTCATGTGAGATTGTCAATCTTCTGTTGCCATTTTACCTACATGCTTTTCTCCTATACCCTTGGAGCTCTATGAGTTTCCACCTCTTTTGAATAGGTTCTTTTTGTAAAAGGATATCCTTATCACTCCTGTGGGGGGTGTTTCCACAGAAAGTTTTCCCTTGTTTCATCAGACCATACAAGGGAGACTTTGTACCCTTGAGTGTCACCAAATGCCTGTGAGAGCTTCCATACTGGATGTCTGCATCCTTAAAGGAAGTTACACACTGAATTGGTCATGTTCTGACAATACATGGAGAAAAAGCCAAACTTTGCCATGTCTCCCTTTTTTACTCATAGGAAGCTCTAACACAGCTTCATATTTATTAGTTTGCTAGAACTACATCTAAAATTTGAAAAAAAATTAATAAATATAGTTAGTAAATCACACACAGTTCAACAAAAGTTGAAAATAGGTAGGGATAGCTACTTATATTTATGCTGGGTTTGAGGGTCATCAAACACTGGAGCAAGTGCCCAAGGATGCTGTGGACTTTCTGTGCTTAGAGGAATTCAGGACTTCTCTGGCCAGGGATCTGGGCAAACCAATATAGTTACATGTGGTTTTAGTGAAGGGCTTGATGACTTCTATACGTCCCTTTCAGCTCTGATGGTGAATAATACTTAATGAATTCAGACTCTAATGGACAATGTTTATATTGAGCGTTAACCTGCAGAACCTGGCTGAAGACTGGGTTGTGAAACTTGTGAAAACCAGTTCTCAAAATGACAATAAAGAGATTTAGCAGACAAGTAATCCTGCATCATAGTGACATCCTTGGAAGAATAAAGGGAGCAGTCATCTTAGTAAGACTGAGAAAGAGCAATGCTGTTGCTAAACCTGAAAAACACTAAAGCTATTTGAGATCAGAACATAGATAGTGATGTAAATCCTCAAGGACTTGAAAGTGTGCAGTCTGAAAGAAGGGCACTTTGTGGGAGACAATACACAAATATTGAAGGACCATCCTAGTGCAGTGGACAAAGGCTCAGTATTGTAGTGCCTTGGCTGGCAAAGAGGCACTCACATCAGAAAGGGGTAAAATAGAGTTACTAAGAACACACAGGTGTATGCTTGTGCTTTGGCCTGGCTTTTTGACTAATAGGAACCCAGGCCTTGTCCCCTTCTGAAAGCATCAGTTAAATCAGGTATAAGAAATACCACTTGCATCAATTGATAAATTGGAAAGTTAATTTCCATTTTAAAAAATTGAAATATTTGGCACATGAAATTTTATGAAGATTGACTATTTCATGGACAGTTTTGGGGTAAAGATGGATACAACACAGTAATATTCAGTTTGAATTAAAAGGCAACCACTGTGCCCCCATCTTTAGGCTTTAATTCTTACCTAAACTTCAATTAGATTTTTCACCAGAACTTCTTTGTCTGATTTAAAGTACCATGTAGATATGTTATAGAAGCCTCATTTAAATATATATTTAATTAGAAATGTTTTATGATTTTAATGAGCCTTAAGAGTCTTTTGATGAGCAGTCAGTGTAATTATGGTATTTAAAATTATTGGATAAATGCATACTTTATAATCTACTTTCCTTGCAATGATGTTTTCATGCTGGGTATTTTTAACAAGAAGAATTGTTTCACTTTCTGTCAGTTTATCCTCCTCTTCCTTCGACAAAATGTTTTATCTCTGAAATAAAATTAAATATGCATGATACTACTTGTATTGGATAATATTGTAATAGCACAGTTAAAAATCAATCTAAGAGATGAAAATTATTTTGATTTTGTTAGAAAAGTGACAAAATTGATAATTTGTTATGCACAAGTAAATTACACACTAGTTCTGTCGTATACATGTTGTGTCTTTTGTGTTTGAGGAAATTATCTGCATAATTGCTGCAGAAGACGTGTTGTGCTAGGTATTGTGCTATCAGCAATATGCTTCACTACCACAACATAAAGAAAGAGAGGCTCAGCAAATTTAGAAAAATAAGAAGACCGTAGAACTAGCTGTTAAAAGGGGAAAAATGGGCTTTTTAATGCATTCTGTGCTTTATCACACAACCTGCATGAAGACCATTAACTGTCACATGCTGAGCGTTACAATTCATTGTTCAGAAGCAGTACACATTAACTCCTGATAAATTGTTGTTACTTTGCTTTTTTCTTTGTGCGTGTGTTTGGATATGGTTTTCATTAATGAAAACTGAGTTCATAGTAAGTTGTGTCTTTAATATAGAATAGATGTGCTAATATTAGCATAATAAACCTAAAGAAGGCAGCAAACAGTAATATAGTTTCTCAGAACAAATCAGTCAAATGTTTTCTCCTAACTGAAAGCGTACTACAGGTAAAATATACTTCACTGTAGCATAAGGAGTCAACAATTCCCATGAACTGACTTGATCTCCTTGGGCATGCAAATATTTGGCCATGAGGTAGTCATTCTTGATCAGCAAAGTTTTTAGTGCCTCACCCACAAAAGGATATAAAAAAAGAGTTGCAGCTTTCACTAGCAGTAGTACAAACGCTGGTTTGTGTCTGCAGTGCTAGGTCCAGAAACTCTCCTCTTCCTTTTGCAAAAGAATATGAAAATTGATTCTGTTCTATGAAATTACTCGTTTCATGCACTGTCCATCTTCTAAGTGCAAGGAGAAATGGCACTTGCATCCATGCTTTGCAAGGAGATACTTACACAATAGCATATGTGTACTGTCATCTTCATATCTTATATGGGTATTGTCATATGGAAAAGCTTAAGGTGTTTTAATTTCTGTCACAGAATATGCATACTGGAGTTTTCTTCTAAGTATTTTAACTTTTTATTTTGAACATTATTTATTACCAAGTCAAATAGTCTTGTTCTGAGATTTCTACACAGTTTTCCCGTTGAATAGAATAGAAGATGCCTGTTCTATTTTGCTATGCACTGCTGTGTTGTGTAGTAGTAAAAAATGGAGTTCTAGATGTTACTAAATGTTACTAGAACTTTATCTGGTGGTTTGGGTTTTGGGTTTATATTGTTACATTGAAGCATACTTAAAAATTTTAATACAGTTTTGCTATAAACCTTTTAAATTGTGGTTCTCTTTGACTTTTTAAACAAATTATTATGAGTTAATAATTTTCATAGGTGATATGTCTGTCTAGCAAACAATGATTTTTACATGATAAAATGCTTTATGATCTGCAATACCATTTACAGAAACAGAATATTAATCCAAACACAATTGTCTTCTGGCATAAAAAATAATCTGTGCTGATTAATATAATTGTTTTGGTTTCACACAGCTTTCTATGCATATAGATTTTGTTCTTTTTATCTTCATGCCTTCATTTCAGCTAGTCCCATGAAGTTGTAAAGTGCTTTTAGTCTTAAAATATTTTCATATTTGAAATAATTGTATAATTTATTTTTCCTATTTACTTATATTCCCATCCATTTAATATATTCCTCCAAGAAAAATACTCTTCTCACTCTCTGTTCTAAGATTTGCCTTTTTGTGAGTTACATATTTATTAACCCTTTACTTTATCTTTGGATATTATTTAATCCAATGTTCTAGGATTAAATTTTTAAATTACTTAGCCCAGTACTAGCCCAGTCTTGGGAGGTCAGTGTATTGAACAGATGCCAGAACAAATTCCATTTATCTTTCCTTGGTGATGCTGTATTGTGCAAGGAGTTGCAGCTTGCTTCTCTGCAAGTGTGAATATTCTTAGTTTACAAATTTTCAAGAGAAATCTGTGTGCAAATCTGGCAGATTTGCCAAAAAGAAAGGAACTGATTAAGAGTGTCTGTTTCCATATTTCTGCTTTTTTCTTTTCCATATTTTGTGGTGTCAACAATGCTGTCTCTTCCCATTTTGCTTCTCACAGCTGATAGTCAAATTCACAGAATTTACCGCAGTAGTGGTGGATGTAAGGAGGAGAGGTTATTTTTGGTTGGCACAAACATGGGCAAAACTTATACCATGTACACATGTATATGTATATGTAAACATTTCCTCTCCTATTTTGGCATGATGTCAATTTCATTAAATTGTTTAAGAGCATTTTACATAGACTCCATTGTATTTTTTCCTACATGTACTTGATCAGTGTTAAGTTAATGTTTTCTGTGGTACCCACATCTCCTGACCTTCTAATGACTTTTCTGTGTGGATTATAGAGTGTACAAAGAAATTTCAAGGCAGAAAACGAAATTGTATACAAATACCCTTTCTTCTTTTTACACATCTTTTATAAGAAAGAAGTAGAGTATTTTTGATGGGGAAATATACTTGTCTGTTTTCTGCAGCACTGCAGTTGAGTTTTAGGCACCAGTATGCCCACATCTGAAAAAGAGAAGAGAGGTGTTAAAAGTTGGTTGGGAGGGACTATTTAAGCTAGAAAATGTAGATGTGGTGTTTACTTAACCACAGTTTATATACGTTTAGGATAAAAATGAGCCAGATCTGTCATCATTTTGTGCTTGACTGTGGGACATCTCACTCTTAGGGGAAAAGGAGCACTCAAGATTTGTAGATTTGTGTGGTCAAAAGAAATGACAAAAGTCAGAGAGTCCACAAAAACTCACGAAATTTTATTATAAATTACAAACTTGTCATGGAAAATGGAGGGAATCAATCAGTCAATCAGTTCCAGTGTCACTCTAGCCAATGGAAAGACCAGAGACCTGCAGCACGCCTCCAGGGTCAGTGAGAGTATGTTCTTACAGCTTTTTCCCACCCTGAGGATGACTGTCTCACTTTCTGTGCAAATTAGTTATCATGCACAGTTTGTTCTTTCAGATCTTTCCGGAAATGGGTTGGAGGGCCTCGAGAGTCTTGTGTGGTCTTTTTTTTTTCCCCTCTGCAGTCCATGCCCACTTCTTGGCCTCATCCTTGTGGTTGTGTGTGCTGGGTTGTACTTATCTTCAGGAACTAGAACAAGTATGTGTGACTTGGATAAGTACTGCCCTGCCTTTGCATGGCCTCCATCTGCAGCCACATCTTGTTCTTTCTCATGGTGGTTCCATAGTATCTGGCTGGCTATTGGTGCTGGAGCCCCTTATCTTCTGGGATTCTACAACCCGTCAAAAGTTCTTATGCTCAAAAGAATCTTGAATAGCCATTACAAGCACATCATGTCTTCCTCAGAGGAAACTCAGTCACTAAGAAATGTTGTATTTAGGCAAAAAATAATATTTTTACACAGCGTCCACATCTATCTTCATGGTTTCAGCCATATCTGTGACTGTTTCCAATAATTAGGATCCTATCAGTAAAACTGCTGCTTAGGATGAAATAGACATTCCAGGTGCCAGCTGCAGCAGACACAGTAGCTTTTATGGTCCTAAGGCTCTTTGTAGTTTCTGAATATGTCAAGCTCATTAAAAATACTGAACAATTAAAACAATTCCAATATAGTTTCAACTGTTTAGTCTTTTAATATTTTCTCCTAAAATGAAGTGAAGCTCCAAAATGCTGTTTACTTTGAGCAGAAAAGTAGAGAAAATTAGAATTTCCAAAAAGGGAAATTTTGCACTAACTTTGGCTTCCTGTTCTCATTTATTGTAATATCCCAAATTTCTTTATTTCTTTGACTGTTCTTTATGCAGGAATTATTCTTTTTATGAAAGCACAGAGCTTTGTGCTGATTTCTGATCTTTAGAAATACGAAATCCATCACCAGGAGTTCAAGTATTGCAATGAATTATTATGGGTTTTATCTCTTTGATATCTCAGACCTATCCTAGTCAGTGTCAATCTAATGCTGTTGCTTAGCACCATGTTCTCCTGAAATGTGTAAGCAGCTGCAAAAAAGTTAACATTCCTGTTTAAAATGCTGAAAATGGCATTAAATAATGCTTATTTTCCAGTTACTTTAAGGCTCCTCCTGTCTGCTTTGCCTTTTTTTTTTAATGTTGCAGAATTTCCAGTTAGTATCTGGAATGTCAACGAAACCTCTAACCTGGACTTCTGAAAAGTGGACTCCACACCATTCTCCATTATTTATCATGAGTCTTGGTTAACTGGGGATGTCCCTGATGACTGGAGGCTGACCAATGTGATGCCCACCCAATAGAAGGGGCAAAAGGAGGACCTGGGGAACTACAGGCCTGTCAGCCTGACCTCAGTGTCCAGTAAGGTTATGGAACTGATAATCTTGAATGCCATCATGCAGCATCTACAGGACAACCATGCAATCAGGCCCAACCAGCACAGGTTTAAAAAATGCAGGTCCTGCTTGACCTCTTGATCTCCTGATCTCCTTTTATGACCAGGTGACCTGGCTAGTAGGTAGGGAAAAGGATGTGGATGTTGTGTACTTGGATTTCATCAGAGCCTTTGACACTGTCTCCCACAGCATTCTCCTGGAGAATCTGGCAGCCCATGGCTTGGCCAGGTCAGTCTTCACTGGGTTAAGAACTGGCTGGAAGGCTGGGCCCAGAGCATGGGAGTGAATGGTGCTGCAGTTGGTGGTCAGTCACTACTGGGATTCCCCAAGGCTCAGTACTGGGTCCAGTCCTGCTTAATGTCTTTGTTGAGGGTGTGGATGAGGCAATGGAGTGTACCCTCAGCAAGTTTGCAGACAGCACTAAGCTGGGCAGGAGTGTTGATCTGCTGGAGTGATGGCAGGCTCTGCAGAGTGATCTGGACAGGCCAGGTCAAGGGGCCAAGGCTGGTGGTGTGAGGTTCAATAAGGCCAGTGCTGGTTCCTGCACTTGGATCACATCAACCCCAAGCAGTGCTACAGGCTGGGGGAAGAGTGGCTGGAGAGTGGTCCAGGAGAGAAGGACCTGAGAGTGCTGATGGACAGCTGGCTGAACATGAGCCAGAGTGTGCCCAGGTGGCCAAGAAGGCCAGGGGCATCCTGATCTTTATCAGGAATAGTGCAGCCAGCTGGACAAGGGCAGGGATTTTCCCATGTGTCCAAAAATGGCAGCAGAGCTGGTGAAGGGTCTAGGAAGCCAATTATATGAGGAGGGTCACAGTTTGAGAGGATGAGAGAGTTGGGTTGTTTATCCTGGAGCAAAGGAGCCTCATGGAAGACCTTATCACTCTCTACAATAGCCCGAAAAGAGGGTGTAATGAGGTAGGTCTCTTTTCCCAGTCAGCTAATGACAGGACAAGAGGATATGGCCTCAGTTTGTAGCATGAGAGGTTCAGTTTGGGCATCAGGAAGAATTTCTTCACTGAAGGGGTTGTTAAACACTGGAATGGACTGCCCAGGGAAATGGTGGAGTCACCACCCCAGGTGGTATTCAAGAAAGGAGTAAATGTGGCACTTAGTGCTATCTGTGGTTTAGCTGGTGTTCAGTCAAAGGTTGGACTTGATAATCCAGGAGGTCTTTTCCAACATCAATGTTTCTATGATTCTATGATTTCAATATAGTTGACAGATAAATGATATTCCTGTCATGAGAGGATTTCTGAGATTTAGAGACATGTTCACAACCATTTCCAAGATGAAATCCAAACCTTTTAAAGTTCGTCATGCAGAGAGAGAGTCAGGAGCCTGGCAGGTGGGGTTTCCTCAATACATGAGAGACCCTTTCTCTGTCACTCTCATGTCTCCCATTTGAATTCAAAAGATACAAGCATCCCACAGTCATTCTTTCTCCTATGTTAATGAATTAGTCAAATCCTCACAGTAGCAATTTATTGCATCATGATGGTGTACTGTACACCTTCCCTTGTTCTCCCCACTTGTCTCACCAAAGCTGCAGTGATATCCTAGCTGGCAAAGGCCAACCTGTTAAACTTTCTGAAGGTACTTTCTTGATTTTTAGTGATTGTAGCAGAGTTTCTGTATTTGGAATGAGGTGTGAGCAATTCCAGACTGGGCCCCTTGGCCTGTGGAGCCTGTGGGCTCCTTGGGTCTGTGGGACCTGTGGGCCTTTGTGGCGCAGTGGGAATTCAGGTTGTGGCACAGCAAAAATTCACCTCTCTCTCTTAAGGTATTCTGGGTTCTAACGGGTGCTCACATGTAGATCTATAGCACTTATACAGTGGCCTCCTTAAGGTGGCAAATGTGTACATTCTTTGGGTGCCTTGTAATGTCAATAAAGTTGTAAGGAAATAAATATGGATGCACAAGCAATAAACGTCAGTACGGCATTTATCACTGCATCAGTGTGGATGTGTCATAGCTCAGTCCGACCTCTCAAAAGGGACCCCCAACTTTAAGTGATGAAATATGTTTTCCTCTTGAAAATTATGTTAAAGAAAGTATACATCTGTAAAAAATGTTCACCCAGTTGGTTTTCTGTCAATAAAAGTTGTAAACACATGTTTTCATGAGTTTCCCTCCTTACAGGTATACCACCAGTTTCTGGCTATAACAACACTGTTGGATTAATAAAACATAACGTAGTAGTCCAATTCATTCTGTAGTTATATTAAGTAGAAGAAAATTCCTCAATCTCTGCTTGCACTAGTAAGGCAAATATTACAATTTAAATTATTCTACTGAGTTAATTTGAAAACTAGAGCCTTATGATTTTTAAAGCAAGATTTTAAATAATATTTTATTATCTTTAAAGCAAAATGGTAGTATTTAACTTTTTAAAGAATGAATGAGTAGGAAAAAAACTACAGGAAATATGAGATCTATTAAGACATTTCATTATGTCATATTTTTGTTTAATCATTCCCCTATTTAGAAACGACTCTAAATAAAGTATCTTGAAATACAGTGAAAAATTATTTGCAGTTAAAATATTTCCATGTGTATATAGTTTGAGAAAATTAATCTGCATGATTTTAAAATGTATTTAATACACAGCACCATTAAGTTAAGTGTACTTAATACACAGCATAATGAAGTTAATTTTTATAGATGCTTTCATTAAGTTCACTCAGCATGTTCTGTAGAGTCACCAGTTTTTGTAATGGGTTAAAACCTAATAAAATTCGCCTTTGTTTATTATTTTTTTTTTCTTCCAGTTAATAACAGTTTTAAGAGTGGCCTGGAACTAAACAGAGAAAGTAAAGGTCTTTGCCAATTCCTTCAGGCATGCTATTTCTTCTAGTGCTCTCCCTTTCCACTTGGTTGCAACGTGTCCATGCACTTGAAGTCTGCATGATGGATTTGCAGAGCTGTCAGTCATCATTTCACTTACCTTTCTCTTCTTAGCTTTTGTGGCTTTCTCATATAAATATTAGTTACACTGATTTAGGCAATATTATCTTTTTTGGAATGAACTGGGGGAAATTACTAGTTTTTCTGTACCAAACAGAAACAAACTCTTTCTGTAAATGGTAGCAGTTCAGCAGTGAAAGACCTGAATGACCAATAGTGAAGCCTATTGTGGACAGAGATCCTGGTAATCTATCTCCATCTCCTCTTTGTTGTTTTAGTATGCTAGTCTAAAATTGATTTGTTGGGCCATGTAAATTTTTATCTACAGATTATTTTGCTCTTCTTTGGGATGATATGTCTGCTTAAATCAGTTGCTGAATTTGCAGTCTGTCTCTGGGAATCTTCAGGAAGAGTGAGACAAGGTTGTACAAAGAGGTATCAATTTTTGAAAAAAAACTAAGAAGCATCTGCTGAATTTCTGGGCCTGTTGAAGTACATATCTTTTGGTCCTCAAAAAACCTGGGATATTCTGGCTGCAGGCCAAACAGCAATGTTTCTTCTTTATAATGGGCATGAAAGGACAAGGCTTTTTAGCAGCACATCATTTCCTCATTTCCTTAAATTTGAGAAAAACCATTTGCTACCAGTAGAAGTCAGCTTCCTGGTTCCCCTAAGTGTCCTGCTTACATAGCACATTTTTTTCTTCAAGTTATATATGAACAGCATGAAATTTTTCTAAAAGCAAGAAAATTAATATTTGTTTAAATTTCAATGTATTAAGAAGGGGATTATACTGCAATCATAATAATCTTACACATTTTTTAAAATGTTAATCTTTTTATACTATCATAGTAGCCCCTCCTTTAAAATTGAACAGTTTCTTGTTGACAAAATATGAATTTTTTATACTCCTAAGCCTCAACACTGTGAAATTATCAAATATAGTTTCTCAGCAGATATATCTTATATTTGTATTTGCAGAACATACACCACAGTAATCACATTTGAAAGTTTAATCCTTTAAAATATTTACATTGGGTTCTCAACATCCATAATGGAAAGGCTTTGTAAATTGAAATAAAAAGAGGAGGGGTGAAGAGAGGGAACAAGTAGCTCATGATGTGAAGAACAGAGTATTTTTAGTAGATGCATTTCTGTCATGTAATCATAAGCAGATAAGTTGTATGCATTTGCTGAATGAAAATACTGTTGGCACTCTGATCATAACATACTTTCTTCTTTGATATTCTTGAAAAATTATTTTAATGTTCAAAAGAATTAAATTCAATCCATGATCACAGAGTTACTTTAAATTACTGAGAAGATGTAATCCTTTGATTAGTCACCTCCAAGCACTTAGCTTAGACACAGTGTTCTTCCATAAAATCAGCCCTCTTAAAGGCCTATATTATTGCTCTGTTACTTGCATGAGTACAGATATGTATGTTTGTATAAATATAGGTATATATAAGTACGTTCTATTCATACATATTTGAAATATATGCATTTCCCAAGTATTTTCCAAGAATACTGTAGTGTTCTTAGTTCAGAAAGTCAGATAAGCAACTTCATGCATGCACTAGACATTACAGGGGTAGTCTAAAGAAGTAAAATAATGGGGACTGCCCAGCATACTTTTTACAGGTAGACTGAAAACTTTTCTCTGCATCTCTGCAAACAGGTTGAACTTCTTTACTTTCTACATTTCAATAGATAGAAACAAAAGTATCACAAAAAATAGTTATATATAGCAATATATAGAAATTGATATATTAGTGCTATTCATAAGCAAGGAGAGCATGTTGGTACATTGGTAAGGAAAACTGAACTGGAATCACTTGAGCTTCCTGGATTACTGAATACTTCCCCCTTGCACTTTTTTAGCTTGTGGATGTGCAAGCCAAGACTTCCTCTCTCACTTCTTATTTATGAGGAAAAACAGAAGCCCTCCCATTACTAGTCATTCTGACCTCATGATCTAAGGTGTAAGCTGACCAGCAGAAAACTTCTGTGATTCCTATATTTATCTGTGCTGATGTGTTTTGCTGTATCTATCTGAAAAATATACTTGATTAGCCACATGCTATAAGAAAGGAACAGTAGACAGAGAAAAGTATTTAAGTGATTTATGTCAGGTTCATGCAATATGTTATCTACATTATTTTATATTTCAGTATATTTAGAAAATATATTTTAAGATTTTAATTATCTATATTCACAACTTATTATTGGCATGAAAAATGTTGGTGCTACCCTCAAGATTACAAAGGTGATGACATTTTATTCTAAACATATGCTTTCTTTTAAATCTGAAAAATATACAAAAAGTTGGGCTTTCTGGACACTTTAATTCATCTTTTTTATGGTTAAATGAACTCTAAGCAAAATACAGGTGGTGGTATAATGGGTTGGTTCAAATAATTCCAATAACCTTTTAGAATGCTGATTTTTTTTTTAGTGTTCCAAGATATATCAGATTGAAATGAAATATATGCTACCCCTGAATTTGAATTTTTTTTTTAAGAGCTATGTTACTAATTATTTGAAACAACATAAGTATGCAATTTGGCTGTTCAATTGATGAATCTTGCATTTTGAAAGTAATTCCTGATGGTAGTGTTATTCATATTCATATTACTTTAACTGGCTAGTTGGATTTGTATCAATTACTATTGCCAGAACAATTCTCACATAGTTTTGATATGCTAGTAAAAACATCTATTTTGAGCAAAATTTTTACAAGTAAACGTTGACTTTTTCCAGTTAAACACAAACAGCTAATTTCTCATCCCATTTAGAACAATAAACATGTGTTACATCGTTCTTCCTTACAGTCCAGTAGTCTTTTAAAAGACAATATTATCCCCAGACTTAAAGCATAAAATTGGAAAAATTTCTCAATTAATAAAAGACCAGATGCTGGTCAAGCTCGTTTCATAGATCTTTAATTCATTGGATGCTGTTAAGTGAATACACAGAAGACATTCGTATCCTCATTGGATCTGCTTAAATGCCTTAAAAATAGATTACTTTTGGATGAAATAAAAATGCATAAGAATAATTCCTTATAAGTGAACACTAAAGAACATCCAAACTGGATGATACTGAAGATTTTCACCAATGCTGTTGTTGAAGATTCAATGAAATGTGCTGACAAGTATGAAATCACTATCTTTAAAAGGAATCTGCTGATTTATTGTTAAACTTCCATTAGCCAAGACTGCTAGGTTTCTGTATTATACCTCCAGCAATAATTGCGTTGAATGCAGCTAATTAAGCATTTTCGGTTGTTGTCCTTGTCTTAGTCTAAGACAATTTTATGGTGCAGAGACTCAAAAATGTTACCTCCCTTCTCCCTGTCTACCGATAAGGTGAGACAAATGCAAAAAGATGTAAGTGAAAAAATGAACATTTTACTAAAAGGAAACAGCAACAACAAAGGAAACAACAAAAACCACTAGAGACACAGGTGCTGAGTCAGCTGGCTCCTCTGGGAACAAAGAAGACAAGGCGGCTGTCCCCCAGGCAGCACATGTGCCCAGAGTGGGCCATGCAATCCCAGTGCGGCTGTAGGGCATAACTGCTCTGCGGCACAGGGGGAATGTGTCAAGAACAGGGACAAGGAACAGGGAGAGGCCTTCTGTATGATTGCCACAGGTGCTTATTCCTTGGAGGGTCAGGGACAGAAAGACACAAAACCTGGCCCCCAGAGGCTTTATAAGCGGGGGAGGTCTTGGGAGAGGATACAATTTCCAACCAATAAGGGTTACCTGGGGGAGGAACATAAGGCAGGGAGTACAATCCATAGACCAGTGAAGGAGCCCAAGGAACAGTCTAAACTAACTACTGGGGTGTCAAGGATTGGGAGATTGATAGAGAACAATCTGGAAGAAGGGGCAGGGTTAGGGAAGGATTGATAATTCTGTAGGAGGAGGGAAGGGCAGGTCTAGGAAAGATAGAACAGGGCAAAACATTGGTTTTGCTAAACAGGGGGAAAGGAACAATCCATTAGGGATAAAATATACTATAACAATACAAAATAGAGGGAGTTATAGAACAGACCAATGAAACTGAGCTGCAGTTGAAAACACGATAAAAACACACTGGAGCACAAAGACAGGATGGTAGAGAGGCTCTCCTGGCTATACCTTCCCCTGTGGAAGAAAAAAAAAAAAAAAAAGCCAGGAATATGCGGGGTTATGGTGGGATTCTGGTGGCAGATGGGATGTGCTGGCATTGTCTGGGGCAGGTCCAGGCAGTGCCAGTTTTCCTGTTCTCTCTGTGTTACAGCAGGGGTGTGTGTCTGGGGTGTCACTCCTACCACTTGCTGCCTCTTCCTGCCACCTGCTGGACTCCTTTTCAGCTCAGCCAGACTCGGTTGGCATCAGTGCCACTGCCTCTGGTTGCTGCCCCGCTGAGGGAGAGAGAAATTGTCCCACTGGGCACCAAAAACTGCAGTCCTGGCCCAGACATTCCTGACTGTGTTTTTGGATCTGTCACTTTGGGAACTATCACTTTTGAACTATGAACTTGGGAGAGGTCCCTCTGCCTCTTCTCAGCCCAGTTGACCTGCAGAAATGTCCTGGAGGGCTTGGAAGTGGGAAGAGACCCACAGTGATCTGCTGATTGCTTGACTTTGGTGAGCCAGACCAAAATGGACCCCTTCCTGTCTTATGGCATTATCTCTGCTGAAACCATGCCTATGGCTGATGTGAATGATATTATAATAAATAGTACTGAAAACTCCAACACTGTACCAAGGACATAATCCACCCTTTATCCTATACCATGTCCAAGATGTCCAGGTTCCTATAGGATGTTCCTATGTTTCAACTGTAGCCATATACAGGTACAAATTACTATATTGATACAGGTATTATTTAGGTGGTCACTGACTGTTCCCCTAAAATGTTTGTTGAATTTATTTTAGTCCATTACTAGTGCAACTTGAGCAGTCTGTGTTCATTGCTGAGAATATTTTATGAGGTATGGTGGCAGTGTCATTCAACAATCAATATTACATACATTATTCAGTATTACAGATGGTTCTCATCAAAATTATGCCTCCTTGAGATATACAATATTCCCCATCCCTCTGTATTAGCCACCAAGTGTAACCAGGTCCTTAAACAAAAACAATCCCATGGACAGATTTGCCTTTGCTTGAGATGGGACTAATCCCAACATGCACCATATGCACCACAGGGCCTTTATCTTCATCTGCTATATGCAGGGATTCTGATTGGGTAGGGCTAGCTTGGTTAGTGGAGCTGCTAGTGTTAGCTAACCAGGTGGTGTTTGGTAAATGCAGATCCCAATGCTTGAAGGTTCCACTGCCCATTGCCTTTAATGTGGTTTTTAACAGTCCATTGCACTGTTTGACTTTGCCAGTGGCTCATGGGTGATAGGGAATGTGATACACCCACTGAACACCATGTTCTCTAGCCCAGATGTCCATGAGGTTATTTTTAAAATGAGTCCCATTGTCTTACTCAATTCTTTCTGGGGTGCCATTTGCCACAGGACAGGTGTGAGACACAGGGTAGATCCCTAGTCATCCAGTGGTTGCTTCTACCATTGGGACCACGTAGGACCTGCCTTGTGACAGGACATCACACTTGCTGCAATGTGATGTAATCCATCTGTCAGGCCTTTCCATATTTATATTTAGTTCATTGTCCCCGTACTGTAATGGAATTCCTTAGAGATTGTGGACATTGTTTATACTTGGAGCGAAGCTTGAGCAATTCGAGAATGGGCCCTTTGGCCTGCAGATCCTGTGGGCCTCTGGGGCCCATGGGGCTTGCAGGCCGCAGTGACACAGTTAGAAATTCAGTTGTGGCGCAGTAGAAAATTCACATTTCATTTTAAGGTGTCCTGGGGAATAATGGGTTTCTACACATAGAATTGTAGTTCTGACACTTTAGCCACCTTAAGACTAAGATAAATAAGGTTTATTTGCATTCTTTGTATGGCCTGTAATTATAAACTATGTGGTGAATCTATACAATTCGCTGTTGGTAAACAATAAACGGAGATCAACATGGTAGCTACATTGGTTGAGACATGTTGTTTGCTCTGTCCAGCCTCCTATTAATCAGAGTCTCTGCAACACTGTACTAATGGGTTTTACCTGCTTGGCCTTCTTGATTGCAGTGCATGTTTCACAATCACGGATTAGCTGGGATATGGTGGATAACTTCCATGGTTAAGTTCACTCTTCAGTCACAAACCCATCAGTATGTTGAATCTCTTCCCTCTTCCTTACCCGAGGCATCATGGACCCACCAAACTTAACTCGTTCATGTTGCCAATCCAGATCTACCTTTAATTTTGGCAGCCCAAACCACCTATTGTTGCAAAGCTCCCCATTAGCCCGACTCACAGGCATCTAGGCATCCACATGACAAACTTCTGTGGTCAGCTTCACTACCCTAGCAGCAATGTCCAGCCAGATTTTTGCAGCCTGGATGAATTTCCTTCATCAATGCCAGCCAGCCCTTTTCCATCATTCCAGCCACCCCCACAGAGTGTTTGCTACCATCCACAAGTCAGCAGTAGAGAGGTATAGTGTTGGCCACTTCTCTCAGTTGGCAATATCCAAAGCCAGATGGGTTTTCAGCTCTGCATCCTGACTTGATCTGCCTTGTCCTTTGGTAGCTTCTGCAATTTGCTGCTTAGGCTTCAGTATGGCAGCTTTCTATTTTTGACTTGTCCCTACAACATAGCAGGAACTATGTCAGTGAAGAGTGTGTCACCTCTCACTTTCTGGTTATATGGTGGCCTCCCCAGCATGTGCCACCTAATCCTCTTCAGATGATAGTCCAAAATGCTCACCTTCAGGCCAGTTTGTGATAATTTCTAAGATCCCAGGACGATATGGATTTCCTATCTGAACTTGCTTATTCCAGGTAGCATTGTTGGCATGTGTGGAAGGGACCTTCCCCTTGAACATTCTGCCTAACACTCCTCATGGTCATCTTACTGAGCAACTGGATTTGGTCTTATATTTCCTCCTTTGGACAGGGGTAACTGCTATTGGCTTAGGCTGCTCATCTTGTTTAACTGCAGCCTGGGCAAGCGTGGTGGCTGCTGTCCTTCTCTTCTGGCTGTAGATGCTGCCATATAATAACAAAAAGCATGCAGGTAAGCATTAAGTAGGGCCCACAGAGCAAAAAGTTGACCCTTTCTGGAACTACCACAGCAATTTTATTTCAAATATTCTGCTACCTTATCAGAGTTTTGTATTTGTTCAGAGGAGCCTTCCAAACTATACTTCCTGACATATGGTACAAGACAGCACAGGCTTTCATGCTGAGGGGAGTGGATATTCCATGGAGGAGTTCCAGAAGGAGACAAAAATCTAGTGGCTCTCTGGCATTGACCCCTTCTCCACAGCAGATAAACAGCTGGGCTGGAGTTTTTTGGTGTGCTTTCTTTCCCTAGCTCAGCTCCCCAAGGCTTGGGGCTGGAATGGGGTGGCCCTGCTCCAGCCAGTCCCACTCCTGTGGTCTTTGACCAACAGCTGTTGAGTTCACCTCAAGGTCGATGAAAGATTGCTGCTGCAGCTTCTGCAAGGCAGTGGAGGAGAACCTGGGCCTCTGCCTATATTTTTTGCCTGGGGCAACAAAACCAAGCTAGCAAAGCAAAACCAAACTGTACAGCACCATGGAGCACCTCGGCAGGGAAGCTTCAAAAATGCCCTCCAAAACCCCAAAGCTCCCTCCTCCCCAGTCCCACACGCTACCAGTCCCAGCTTTTAAAGATACAGCAACAATTTTTAAGCAGAGGACCATGGATTAGACTATCATCATAAATCACTCCAAGACACCTCCCTAGAAATCTCCATCCTGACTTCAAATGTGTTGTAGACTGTAAAGGGGAGACATAGTAGCAAGAATATGGTGTCCTTAGCATCCAGAGGAAATTCAGCTTTCTCAAGAAGTGATGTGTCAGACCTGAATGGAAGAAGAAGGTGAAAGGCAAAATCTTCTCCTCTCCATGGGCTGTGATTATTAATAAATCCCCAGACAGAGCAGCCCAGATCAGGACAGACAGCAATGAATACATTTATCAAATGATGTTCATTGCCTTTGGTGTTGTCATTCCATAAACTGGTATCACAAACTGCATCAACTGTGTCTTGGTTCGTCTCCCTGATCTGAAGAAGAACACTATCACAGGCAGATAGTTCCACATTTGTATGCATATGCATGGTTATGTGCCACATTGCCATGACGAGGCCAAGCAGTGTGGTAACCAGGGACTTCTGTACCCAATATAGAAATTATTTGGTTAAATTTGTTATTTTTTTTCACTTTCTCTCTTGACCTCCTTTTAGCTGGGCACCAAATATGTCTTTATTTAAAGCAATTCTACAGGGCAAAGTCTCTCCAATAACTTCCTTTACCTCAGTTTTCAGTCTATCCCCTCTACCAATGAGAGACAAATGCAAAGAGATATAAGTGCAAAAGGAAAAACAGTTTACTAAAAGAGAACAGCAATAATCAAGAAATACAGAGGCAAACAGTTAAACTCTCACCTACAAATGCAGAGGAGGTTGCCCAAATTGTCCCAGGGAACACAGACAAAAGGGTGCAGATTCCAGTCTCTGGACCGTGCGGCCAAGACAGGGGACGAAGGCAGCAACACACCAAACGAGTATTCGTGGTTCCAAAACTGCCTTCTTCTCCAAGCGACAATGGGAGCTGGGGGAGAAAAAACAACCTGGAAAATTTTTCTCCTATTATTATTTTTCTCCTAGAGGAGTCAGTGCTGCTGAAAGGCCGAGAGAAACTTCTCAGCATATGTAGGGCCAACTCCCTCAGCAGCTGGAAACTTGTGGAGCCGCTTCAACTCTTGGCGACAGGTGGCTGTCCTGAGCAGCAGCTGCAGGAAGTCCACAGAAACATCTCCTCGGGCTCCAAAACCGGTGGTTGCTATAGCAGCCGTGGCAAGGGTCGCTGTCTCTTGGGGTTTTTGTTTGTTTGTTTGTTTGTTTGTTTTAGTCAGTTCCTGGGAGGCCGTGGCTAGCAGCCTGTCAGAGCGCCCTGCTTTCTGAGGTTCTCATGAGTCTGGAAAGAAAAACCAGAGCCCCATGTGTCTGTTCATGAACCAGGGTAAAACACAGAGGTTCTGCTTCCAACTCTGGGTCTTAAAGAGATAGTAAATTACCTTGTACAGATTGAGGCAGAGAAGATATGGCATATGTCATATGATTTTGGGTCACCCCTAATGCTACTCTCTTACCTCTTATCTCTGTAACTATGGCAGTCCTTCTAAGCAAAGAGCCCCTCTAGTTAAAAATATGCAACAAATAAAATTAATTAAAATTAATTAGTTCAGCTTGTGTAGTCGTGTTTCTGAATAACACTGAGGACCATAAATTCAAAGTAGGGCTTGCACAACTTCTCACTAGGTTTGAAGAGAAGGTACATTACCAAAAGAAAAGGGGGAAAACAGTCACCCTGTTAAACAGCATTCACTGAGAATGCTTGCAAAAGTGACTGCACTGAAGGTTCATCCAGCCAGATTTTATATCATAAACCAGAGAATAAAGCAGACAGACATAGCAATTAATTGTACTTAACACTAATATACACATAAGGTTAAGTATGATAGCAGTCACACATGAGTGTAGTAATAGGAAATTAATTATTGCAAAACCTTGATCATAGGCATTCAGTACTTATAATTTTATTCATAATATGCTTTTCTTGTTCTCTGATACTCCTTCAGGCAGTAATATGGGTTGTCAGATTCAGTTTTTAAGGTAAAAGTGTGAAGGATATATGCTAATTTATACATGTTCATTGAATATATTTTTTCCTAATTATTTTTTAACAATGAGATTTTACTACAAAGCACTTGTTCTCCTGGTTTTAGAAAGCTTTTAAATAGATACAAAGTGTATGCCATGCTCTATTGTCAATCATGATGGTTCTCTTATTCGAAATATAAGGAATGAAATATAGTCGTCCCACCATTCTGTATTATATTTGATATATTCACCAATCTAAACTTGTATATAGCTTCTGATTTTTGCAGTATGAATGAAGACCTAGAGAAATGTGGGGATGGGATTAAAGTATTGCTCCTGACAGTTTCCTAAAAGCAGTCCTTGTTTGGTTGATTTTTTACATCTCCTACTTTTCTGCATCATTCTACTGCTCATTAATAACCTATTGGTTTTAATACTTGAAAATGTGATTTCTAGTTTTAGTATTGGTGTTTTACCTTTTGTCTTCAGGTGGTCTGAACTGGGAGCCTACACTTTATTATCTACTTAGAACAGAATGAGATTAATATTAAAGGGATATCAAACTCTTGAATATCTGCAGAACTTGTAAAAGAGGTAGAGCCAAAGTAGTGACGATTGTGTAGGCATAATTGGAGTGATACAAAGTTTACCTGACTACGTATCAGCACTATTGCTGCATTTATTATCCTAATTTTCTTTAACAGAATACAGTATGAGTTTTATGGCTCTGTATTTGACTACTAGTACTAAAAAAAAAAAAAAAAAAATCTTCACAGTCTCTCACTTTTGCAGTTTTAGTGGCATTAGCTGTTAACCCTAAACTAGAAATGAGTATTGACATGGGGGAGGAAGAATTTGATATCTTTTATTTCTGTTTAGATCATTATACTTGATGGTTAAAGAAACAAAGAGCCAGTCAGTTTTGTAGTATTTTGTAAAATAGTACAGTCACTGCCAGAGAATTATGACAACTCACATTAAGTATTTGGGTTGGACTTCATGTGGTGACATTTCACTGCAAACTCAGAGAGTATTGACAACATCTGCTTAACTTCCAAAATGTGTGTTAGCTCTTCCACTTTTTCTCTGCAAGTTTTACAAGGTTTCCACCTCTACTGATGTGTGTGTGACACATGAAATGGAAAAAAATGTACTGCTGGAGTAAGAATAAGAAAGATTTTGTAGTAGTTTTGACAATTTGTGTCAATTGCCTCATGCCCATGCCAAGTTCTGTGTGGCAAGGTTTTGGGGGGCTGTATTTTTCATGATTCAGTAATCTCAACTGGTGTAACCACAGCTGGGGAGGGCAATGAATTGGTAAAAACAATTTTTTTACTTGTTCTAAAGACTAGTTTAAAACACATTAAAAATTAATAAAACGGTTTTCTTTCAGGTGGGAGATGAAAGAAGATGCAGATCTTGAAGATGAGGAGAATGTTATGGTGAAACACTTAAAAAATGTTTATTTGACACAGAGGACTCCTATCTCAGAGGATAAAGAAGAACAATTACCTTGACAGATTTTGGGTAGCACCTTTTTTCTGGATTCAACAAGATTAACTTAATGTCGTAACTCACAGGACTAGAAAGCTCAGAAATACGTATCTTTAGTAGGAGTTCTAAACTAAAGAGTTTTCCCCTCTTATTGTCTCGTCACCCTATCCAGGAGTTGTTCACACATGTGTAAGGTGAGGAACAGTACAGGAAAATGTCAGTGTCACCAAACAAGGAGATTGTATCTCAGTACTGCAGAGGCATAAACCTAAATGACAAACTAAGAATTGTTTCAAAAATATAAAACTTACTCTGAAAATAATGCAATTTTAGACACAGGCTGAGTAAATGCTCTTGGTTTCCATCCACTGGTTTGGAATTGGAATCCGCTTGCCCCCAGTTCGTGTCACTCAAAGGCCTTTTCTCTCCTTTTGTGCTTGTTTATTAAATCACCCAAAATACATGAAAAGGCACAAGTGTAGACCATACACTTACAGTCCTTTTTGAGTTGCTCCAAGATAAGTATGGCCATTATTCCCAATCAAAAATGCATCAGCATTACTGCCCTCACAAATCCTTACTTAACATTTTATGGCTTAAAAAACACATTATAGAGGAACTTTAGAAGTTTTGAGAAGCATCTTTTTTATTTAAAAGGATTATTTGCAGGCAGTGCTCAAAGGATTATCTTAACAGTGAACTGAGAAAATAATAAATAATTTAATATTTATTTTAGATAAATATAGTAAAATTTCATATTCAAAATAGTCCTGATTTGATATTCAAAATTTTCTCAATATTAAATATTTTTCTGAATACTAAATATTTTTCTTACACACTGGTTAAAACTATCAACATTTTTTATACAGAAGGTTTGGTTAGTCTCTCTTTAGCTCTACAGAAATTATTCATCATTTTTCTGTAAGTTTCTTTCATTAGAAGTCCAATGGAACTTTTTTTTCTACCTGATGAAGGACTCTGTCAGGATCCTGCTATGAGTGCAACCTGAGCAGAGTTATTCGTGTTCCCAGCACATATTCACACAGATGCTATTATGAATATAACGTAGAGCACATCAATAGGATGAAGGCATGCTTTTTTCCTTAAAGGCTTCAGCAGCATCATGGGTAACCATATTACCAGTGCTGATTTCGGATCTTATCTGAAAGGCAGGTTTTTCTCCTCTTAATTGCTCTTTTTGTTTTTCATATAAAGCATCAGACCATTTAAAATGAAATTGTGGACAATTGCATCTTACAAATCTCCAAAGATCTTGTTACAACACTGCAACACAAAAGGGTTGTGACGCATTGGAGCTTAAAAGATGCACAAAATATTAATTAAAGAATAAAGTAGACATTTTCTTCTGCTGCCAGTGTAGTAATTTCAGACCATAAAGGAAGTGATGAAGTGTAAAAACCATTTATCGTGGCTTTGTATTTCACCTTAGAAGATTAGTGGTGGACTTCAGGTTTAAAACATTTCTACAGGGATCTTCCATGACAGCAGGTTTGGTATTCTGACAAATGAGGCACATGTATTCCAAGCCATACAAATAATGTGTTAGTGTACATGGGAACTGGAGTTCAGAATATTCTCTCCTATTTTATCAAAATCTATTGTACATAATTAACTTTTTGTATAGTTACATGAAGTGCCTATGTGGTGAAACTGGTTGAAATACTTCTTGTGAAAAAGCTCCCTTTCTGGGAAATACCTACTCTGAAGAGGATAAACTTTGCAAGTGAACAAGCGAATCAAGAATAAAACTCCTCACACTTAAGTGGGAATATCCATACTGTCACTTCCCTGGTCCTGTTGGCCGCCCTGTTTCTGATAAAGGCCAAGATACCATTCGCCTTCTCTGGGCTGACTCTGGCTCATGTTCAGCTGGTTGTTTGCCAGCAACTTTTCTGCTGTGCCGCTTTCCAGTCACTCTGCGCCACACCTGTGGCATTGATTTGGGTTGTTGTGACCCAAGAACAGGATGCTGATACCCATTCCACTGGCCTCAGCCTACTGATCCAGCTTGTCCAGATGCCTTGTAAAGCCTTAAAACTCTCCAACAGGTCAACACTTCTGCTCAATTTGGTGTCATCTGCAAACTGACTGAGGATGACCTATAGTCTCTAGTCCAAGTAATTGATAAAGATATTAAACAAGAATGTCTCCAAGACTGAGCCTTGGGGAATCCCACTTATGACTGGCGAATGACTAACATGTATAAGAACATAACAACATGAAGGTGCAACCTTTGCATAGTATTTTATTTGGATGTTTTTCCTGTCCAAACTTATACATGCATCTTTTAGGGTATTTGAGTGCAAGCAAATGTGTATTTCAAATTGTACTTGACCCACAATCCTTACTGAGAAAAATCAAGGCTTGGTCTTGCTGGCAATGTAACCACTCCAAGTAACCTTTAGGGTATAAAAGAGACATCATCTTGGCTATATTACTCTAAGTTGAATACACACTTATACAACATTCGTATTTTTTCAAAAAATTACAGAAATAATAAAATTTGGACAACTGAGATTGCTAAGTAACATGCCATTAATTTATCAAGACTGCTTGCTTTGAACTTAAACATTTAATTGAAAATTCAAAGAGCTGACCATTTTTCCATTGCATAGATGTATTCCATAGATGCTTGTGTGTAAAATTAGGAATACTTTTCTAACTGTAAAACTGCTGCTTTCTTTGATTTTTCTTCCTAAAACCATAGTTCTATATAATTTTAAAAGTTCTGCTGATTCTAAAATTGATTTAAGATTAAATTCATTTTTAAGAATGATGCAATGTTCTGGCTCTTTGACACTACTTATCGATCCAGGAATGTCTCACATGTATGTTTAGCCTAAGAAAATGAAAGCAACAGGAGTCAGATTGTTGGCTACAGTATGGGCCAAAAGTGTCATGACCATTGCAATCTGATCATGTTAATTCCTCCTGAAAAGCTGGTCAAAAATAAGAACTAAAATCTGTTGTGTACCAGACCTTTCTGAGTGGGCAAGAATTGGCCTCAACTGAATTAGCTCAAAAGGAAGTTATTATATTTAGAGAAATTAATTGGATCAGATAGCGCAAACTTGGTTAACTATACATTATCATTAATGCTCATACCTAATTATCATGTAACAATTTAATATACTTAGCATCTTTTACAAAACAGGCTTCAATGGGAGACTGCATGGCATGGAATATCTCTAATTAGGTTTGTTTAATGTCCCCTTTAAAATGCTCCAAATCTTAACATCTTTCATCTTTTGAAAGATAATTAATAAAATTAGAAACAGGGGAAAATTGAAATTGCTTTAATAATAATGAAAGTCAAAAAGAGAGGAGAAAGAGAGATATATTTTGGAAACAGATTAACATTTAGACACAGCCCTGTTTTGTAGTGACTGCTGTCCTGACAGACTCCCACAGGCCATGCTTTATTCTAGGTGAGTGAATTTGATGTGTAACTACGCTATTTGCTCAGGAAATATGTACAATGGAAAATGGATGTTCTCTCACTTCTGCATCATCACAGCAGTGCATGGTAGGCATGAGGCTGGCTTCTTCCAATTAGCTTTTTCTGGTAGAAATATTCCTTTTCCCTCTCTGCTGGAAGATCTTCACAAAGTACTAGTGAGTGTTATGTACAGTAAAATATCAATTATATGCTGATATAATATTATTTTATGGCACTCCCTAAAAATATGTGCAATCATTTCTAGTGACAAACGCTACTCACACTCCCAAGGCAGCAGTTGAAAGACAGAGGGATTAGATCCATTGCCCAATTAGCCATGAAACAAGAGAATAACTTGATGGAAACAGGGAGATTTCTAAGTGACTAGATAGACCTTGACAAGGTTCTTGTTGGAGGAAAGCCACTTTTCTGTAATAATTTTCCATATTGTAAACAGTGTATGAATAGAAGCAGAATCTCTAAAGCTATTTTAGGTATAATAAGTAAAGGTGAGCTTGCTTTATCCTCTACTTTGGACTACAGCACTTGAAATGCAGTCTAAACTAACTGACATTGCCAGGAAGGCAGTACAAGAAAAACATGCAAGGTCTTGAGCAGGTGGGGCTAAAGGCTTTGTTACACCCATCAGTAAAATGATGGAGGAACCAGATAATTTCTCTTTAGCAGCATCATTTGAGAATAGACTGCTACCAATTATTGCAGCAAGTGAAATGATATGGTGATGACAGAAAAACACTCTAAAATCTAAGGACTCATGCAAAGAAGTGAAAATAAATCCAAACACTTTTTTTTCCTTTTTCCTGAAGAAAGTGATTCTATAACAAGCGTCTCAGGAAGAACTGGCAGTGACCATATACTAATGAGTAAAGTGCTCTTCTGAATTAAGATTGTATCTCTAAATTTAATAGATAACTATCTCTAAGCTGACAAGAAGTCACTGAAATCATGGCTGGTACAAATTTCACTACTAGAGGAATACCTTTATATCCCTGACAATTTCAGCTGTTAATAGGTTGCAAGCATGCTGAGAAGATACAGTATAATATCTGCTACTGAAGAAAGTGTGTATATGTTAAAATAGCTCATTATACATTTGCTGTCAATGTAGTAAAACTGACTGAAATACCTTTTGTGAAAAACTTTCTCTTCTGGGGAACTCTTATTTGAAATAAGGTACATTTTGCAAGTGAAATAATCTAATCCAAAATAAACCCCCTCACTTAGTCTTACGTATGAATGTCCATACATGGATTTGTTCCAAACGGGCTGTTGTCCTTTAAATTCACACACTTTGTAATCTTTAAAGAATCACACTGGGAAAAACCCCAACAAACAAAACCCCCAAACAAACCCAACAACAATAACAAGAACAAACAAACAAAACCCAAACAAAATCACAAAACCCAGACAAACAAAAGACAAGCCCACAAACCAACAAAAACCTAAACAAGCAAAACCACCACCAAACAAACAAACAACTCCCCAAGCAAAAAAAAACACCCCACAAACCAACAAAAAAAAAGGACAGAACAAAACAAGACCTATGTGTCCCATTCACTTTTTCTCTCTGATGCATTAATTCAGCGGTAACCCACTGGGCAACAGTAGGACAGTTCCGTCTGTCCCTTTACAAGCATGAATCTAAGCATTAACCCAGCACTGCCAAGCCACATCTCCTAAAGCTGTGTGGGTCCTACATGGATAATAATTTCAGGTTTAGGATTTGAACACTTCTGCTCCTAATGTTCCACATGAATCTATGTTTTTGCACTGTTCCAAGATACTTTTGTTATCTGGGATAGTGGGAGTTTTGCTGCTAGTGAGTTATAGTCTGTACTTAAACAAATATATTTTGCCTCAAGTTTTATCTTTAAATTCTCTGAACGTTAAATTTACCCTTGGAAATCCATAACACATCTGTTCTCACGACCTACAAATATCTAAATACTAATCAGTAAAGCCTGTGCCTTATCAAACCTGATACAGGGTCTAAGAGAACCAAAAGTTCAATAAATGAAAAACTGAGACCAACCACCTGCAAGGTTATCATTCAAGAAATGTAGTGATTGTTTTCATTTGGATTTTCACCTGTCTAATTTAGAAATTTCATCCTTAAAGAGTTGTTTGCTAATATACAGAACACTTTGTGTATCTATAAATATATACATATTCCATATAATTAAATAGTCTTAAATGGATTTTATTATGTAGATTAAGATTATGCTTTTCCTCTAGATAATGGACAGACATTGGGGAAATAAGAAGTTGAAATGCCAGGTGGTTTTTGCTCTGGTATATGACTAGGAAACAGATAACTTTCTATGGAAAGCCAGATGTGGCTTTGGGAATGAAATTTTGTTGGCATGAATCCTACCTGCAGGTATGGATCAACTTCAAGAAACTGATGGCCGAACAAGTGCTGTGAAAACTCTTTTTTTTTTCAGAGGCAAATGGATTAGGTCTCTTCAAAGAACAATAAATTTCAGTTAAGGCTCCCAAATTTCAGAAGTGCTTTTCCAATTTATGAATGAAGAAACTGAGTGAGGTTGTTGCATTAATGCAATGCAAACGTGTAATGTTAGTCATCTAGCCTCCCTTAACCAGAATGTGGCAGGCTGTTCTTTATTTCCAAGAGCTGTGCAGGGTCTGTATGATTACTGACTGTACCTCCACCAGACTTTGGTATCAGCACATCCATAACTCCACTGTAAGGTGCACCTACATCAAAAGATGCCCTTTAATTATGTAACATAAAAGGCATATGTATTTACTTTTCCATTTTCTGCGTACACAAATGTTTAGATAGCAGTTGCACAATTTTTTAAAAAGTTATATAATACCCTGAAGCAATCATCTACTCTGAAATGCATTATTTATTCAAAACTAATTTGTGGAGTTGAGGGATTGATAGTTTAGAATTGAAAAATTATAGGTATGCTGAGTACATTCTTGCAGAAATAAATAATGTAATGTTATATTGAGATAAAATATTTCAGAATTCAAAGTACAATTGAGTTGTTTGCACATATAAGAGCAGTGAAATAACTTTTCAAGGTTTGCATAATAAACCCATATATCTACAGAGTAAATAGTAGAACACAGAGCATAAAGTTCTGTCATGAGTGTTTCTTTCAATTTTTGTTTTATTCCACCAAAACTTTTCATATCAGTCTGGCATTTTTTTAACAGCTATACAGGACCAAAGAACTATGAGTGGTAACTTGAAATATATATCATATATATTTAATCTTTACAGCAAATGCAAAAGCAGTAAGTGAAAAACAAAGACATAAAACATCGTAAAAACTCTTGAGAACATATAATGAAGCATAAGAGTGAATGTCACAACAGATTTATGTACGTTTAACTTTAAGCAAAAACTGCTGAGGATGAATTTAAGAGTATTTATATATATATCATGCTTTTGGCACAATAGCAGGAACCATAATAAATTATCCAGGAATAGGACACAGGAAACAGATTCAGAGTGTAAACAACAAGTTAAATGAGAATTTTAAATTAAGAAATCTTTAAAGCCAAAAGAGAGGTTTTCCAGCACTGCAGAGCACTCAGCAATGGTGTTGTTTTAAAATGAGTTTTCAGTATTTCACTTTTTTCTAAAGTTTCTAGTTCAACTATTGTGAAAAATATTTTGGAAAAGGTAGAACATTATCTTTGTCAGAAAAACAAATATATCTTTATTTTTCATGAAATGCATTGTCTGTATTTATGCACTATAAATTGTTCACAAAAAGCCAATTCCATCAATATCAAGCCAAAAGAGCAAATGAAAAGAACTGCAAAGGCATTTCAAAAGAGAATTATTTTTTCTCACACACTTTTTTCTTTTGAGCTTTGATTCAGAAGGGACTTTGACAAGAATATGCTTTATTTTTTTATCTCTGGAAGTAGGAACTGTCATTTAGCAAAATAAATAAATTTAAGACTTAAAAAAAATTTATTTGTTTTCCAGATTGGGGTTTGACAAGAGCTGGGGTTAAGTTGCTCCACAGGCAGAATTATATTGTGCAAACACATTGCTCAGCATTGAATAGTATCTTCTGCTATTCATAAAGTAGGTGACATGGGATGGTCTGTAAGACACAGCAAAATGACAATGCAGTTTTCAATGATTTTTCTCCAGTCCAATACCATTTGAATCCTTTTGTGAAAGAAAATTATTCCTAAACCAGATCACATTCTTCAATTTCAGGATGCAGAGCAAAGCTCAAGTGGAATAAACAGACCACATTTATTACAAATGTAAATCCAACCTGTGCAAACAAAAAGTGATCAGTCTCAGTACAGATAGCCCTGTTGTGAACTATTTGCTAGGGTTAGCATGCCCTCACCCCAGCAGCACTATGACTGACAACTGATTGTGTTAGTAACTTGCTGTGCCAGATACTGAGAGCAGAAATGTTGGGAGCTCTGCAGAAAGGCCCGTGGTGTTCTATAAGCACTGAGTGCTACGGGAGTGCTCTGAAAGCTGTTTATCAAAGTTGAATTGCAGGATAGCTATTAAAATCAGACATCCTACTTGATACAATGAGCTGCTTTGAAAATCCTGCCCACCTTTACTGTTATGTGGAGTAGATAAAATTTTAATTGTGAGTGGGTGGTATTAAAAAAAAAAAAAAAGATTAGGAAAAAAAGGTTTAAAAAAAAGGAATATTCTGCATTCAAAATTTCTCATCCTATCTCACTTTCTGTTTCAGCATCTTCATGCTGATTGAAGTTCTTCAGGTAGTTTTTAAAAAGACAAAAAATATAAATAAAAACAATTAAAACAAATAAGATCGAGGACAACAAAGAACACATCATAAAGTGCATTGCAGAATGTGCATAAAAAATAGTGCCTATTGCAACTTTTCCCTTTTATGGTTTGACTCTTATCTCGTATCAGTTAGAAATAATTCCTAGTTTTCTTAGTATCCATTACCAAATTCCGTGTTTTTTCTATTTATCCTGCATACATTTATGACCTTAAGAGCTTCTTCTCTGTTTTCACTAAGCTACAGTATTAAAATTCAGAAGCTCACATTTTGGGGGTTAAAATGGTTTCATTCACAATATTTTCGTTCATCTTTTCTGTTCAGTTGTTTGAGCTGATGAGATTACTTTTTCAGGCATCTAAAATAATCCTTGTTAGAGCCATATTTGTCACTCTAATAACTGTCTTCAGACCATGATCGCCTGTCATCAACAAATACCTGACCCTGTTGGTGCACTTCTCATTAGATATGATGAAGTCTTAAAGTAATTTCTCCTTTTTTGATATGGTCTAGATAAATTTTTTCTCTAAATTAAAAAAAAAAATACTTTCATACTGATAGCACTGAAAACTGCATGCTCTGTCACACAGACTTCACCCCTCAGTTAGAACAGCTTCTCTTATTTTCATGATGCAGATACTGGCAGATCCACTTGCCCAGGTCAATTGGTGACTTTATCACTTGGCTGGCTTGCTTATCTCACATTCTCAGTGCAACTTGGGACCCTTCCTTCTAAAGTATTATTGCTTTTAGTGCTTTTCTTAAAAATCTGAATCTTGTTTCTGGGTTGGGTTTTAGACAACTGTGCTGTTTTCAGTGCAGTGTTGCCATTATTTCATATGACCGGCAGTTGACAATTTTCTCTTTGAAATGCCTCTCTTTCAAATCCAATTTCCTAATTATTTAATGGGAAAGAAACAAAGTCTCTGGCCTTTGTGTTATTACTTATATTTTGGGGAGGAACAAAGGCATGGTAACAGAAAGGACTCCTTTATGGAACAAATCCAGGCAAACAAATGACAGATGTCTTGTTCATACTAGAAAACTATGTCCTGGCCATGCCTCCTCATGACTTCTTGTGCACCTACCTTGCTGGCAGAGCATGAGAAAATGCAAAGTCCTGGATGTAGGGTAAGCACTACTGAGAAGTGACTGAAATAGCAGTGTGTCATCCACATCATCATCATACTACAAGCAAAACAGCACCGCACCAGCCAAGATGAAAATAACTCTGTCCCAGCCACAACCAGGCTATCACACTTTCTATTCATATCTGCTTAGTATGGAGTAACTGGTCATTCCAAGGGGACTCATGGCAACTGAATGAGTTTGCTCAATCCAGCTTATTTGGAAAAAATACAAAAAGGATGTGTTATGCAGTTTTACCCTTGTCACATTTGCTACATTTCCTTTACAGTCTCAGAGGCCATAAATGTCCATGAAGGACAATGTAACAAATGCTGAATTCACTCATCACTTTTAACTAGGTCCGTAGCCATCTACAGACTAAATACATTGACAGTCATTAACTACTGTGTTGGTTTATAAAGACAGGTGTCTGCCAGGGAAAGCTGGAGCTTCCCTTGGAATTGAAAAAGTAAATCCCCTCCCTCCAAATTATTATAATTTTGCAATTTAGGGAGCTTTCAGGGAAAGATATGGGAATAGGAATATCAGTTCTTTACCAGAAATATTAAAAAGGCAAATGTAGTAGTAAAACAAACAAACAAACAAACAACCCAACCAAACAAACCCCCAAACAAACCCCCAAACAAACAAAAGCAAAAACCCCCCAATCCTAGAAACACTGGCTGAGTCAGAATATGACCTGACACCCTATTGGTCAGGGTGTTGTTAGCAGTCCAAATCCTCCTGGAGTGACAGATACAGTTCTGCTGGAAACAGAAGATGTCCCCCGAGGGAGTATGGATTGTGGAAGAGATAAGGACAATTGCTCCACCTGGTTTTAACAGCTGTCCCATTAACAGAAGACGCCCACCCCTGGAGTTATGAGAAATGGGTTATACAAGAGATAAAGAAAAACACCTCCCCAACCAGTTTCAACAGATGGAAAATAGAATAGACATTTTTGGTTACATATTGCAACCCAAGACAACTACATGCAGTCTAAAACAGTTTTAATTACATGGTCACTTATGATTTTGTAGGGGACTGTTGTTTCATAAATCATATTCTTTCCTCTACATTTTTTGACATGCAGTTCTGTTTACGAGACATGGGCATTTCTGAGTTTTTAAAGATACTTTATGAAACTGATTTCTACTGCATCTGAGCGTTTCAAACTTATCTTCACTTACCTCCACATACGTACATTATGTTTTTGCTTAAATTGTGAACTGAAATGAAAGCAGTTTTAATAGTCTTGGATACACAACTGCCAGGTGCACTGTTCTGTGGGCTAAGAGAGTGGTGGTGAATGGTGACACACCCAGTTGGCGGCCCATCCTGGTCATGTTCCAGGAATCAATGTTGGGCTCACTCCTGTTTAATATCTTTACCGATGATCTGGATGAGGGGATTGAGTCCATTAGCAAATTTGCAGATGACACCAAGTGTTAATCTGCTGGAGGGTAGGAGGGCTCTGGAGAGACCTGGACAGGCTGGATAGATGGGTGAAATATCCAGTGAAGGAGGTTTAACTAGACCAAGTGGAAGGCCCTGCACTTTGGCCACTACAACCCCCTGCAGTGCTACAGGCTGGGGACAGAGTAGCAGGACAGAAGGCAGAAAGGGACAGTGCCAGACTGAACACGAGCCAGCAGTGTGCCCAGGCGGCCAAGAAGGCCGAAGGCATCCTGGTCTGGATCAGGAATAGTGTGGCCAGCAGGAGCAGGGAAATCATTCTTCCCCTTTTCCCAGCACTGGTGAGGCCACACCTCAAGTGCTGTCCTCATTTCTGGGCTTCTCAGTTTAGGAAAGATGTTGAGGTGGTGGAACGTGTCCAGGGAAGGACAAAAGAGCTGGTGTAGGGTCTGGAGCACAAGTCCTATGAGGAGCAGCTGAGGGAGCTGGGGGTGTTTAGCCTGCTCAAAAGGAATTTTAGGGGACACCTTGCCCCTCTCTATAACTGCCTGAAAGAAGAGTGTTGTCAGGTGAGAGTTGGCCTTTTGTCCCAGGCAGGAGCAACACAACAAGACAATGCAGTCTTAAGCTGCACTGGTGAGCTTTAGGCTGGCCATTAGGAAGAATTACCTCACAGAAAGAGTGACGGTGCACTGGAATGGTCTGCACTGGGAGGTGGTAAAGTCACCATCCCCCAGTGCCATGGTCTAGTTGACAGGGTGGTACCTCAAAGGCTAAACTTTCTATTTCTAAACAGTGAGCTCAAGAACCTTACCAGACATGGATATAATCAGAGACTCATAACATGGTTTGGGCTGGAAGGGACATTAAAGATGATTTTGTTTCAACCTTTCTGCCATGGGCAGGGAACATTGCATTAGACCAGGCTCCTCAAAGCCCTGTCCAATTTGGCATTCAACAGGAATGTAGATGTTTTTGCTAGTATTAGCCTGTTACTGGTATTATTGTAGCTCACAGAAGTCTATGAAGATACCAGAATCCACAGTTCTACAAGCAAACAGAAGATAAAAGCCTAGCTTACAGCAAAAGGCTATTAAATACACACTACCTCTGGTTCCTCTTCACTCTGATATTTGGAGTTTTGGGGTCAGCCCTATGAATCTTGGCAACTTGTCCATTCAAACTGCTATGTCTTTGTAGAGCTTTGCAGTTTTGAAGAGCTTCAAATCTATGGTCATCATCTCTTTGTGGGTCAAGCACCTCCTAACCCACAACGTCCTCACGACTTCATTCAATAAAGTTGCCCTCCTTAAATCCTTTCCTGGACCTGGAATTACAAAAGGCTGTATAAAGATCAGACACACAGTACTTTTTAGCTGTCCTACTTATAATAGTACTTGTAGTCCCTGAAACTTGATCTAGACTCCTATATTCTACTGGTTTATTTTTGTTATTGTTTGGGATGTGGACTTTTGTTGTCTGGGCACTGCAAGAGATGGAGAATGATGGTGAACCAGATTATACCACAAAAAAAAAACATTGACTACTTTTAATGTGAGCCAGTACTAAGCTGGTTCACTTTGCAATTTAGCACTACTTGCAAACAGAGATGGAATGACCTTCAAATGGGAGGACAAGATTGCTTACATCAGTAGTATCCCTAATGTCTCACCAAAACCTCACATCTAACTGCTACTTTTTTCTAACATGGGAAATACAGGGAAAATAGTTTCAATATGAGAGGCTCAAACATAATTTCTAGAATGTAAACAGATTAGTTTCCAAGATATTGTAATATTTTCTGCACTGAAGAAGAAAAGTATTTCACTTGCTCCTTCCTTACATATTGCAGAAAACACCAAAACATGTCACCCAGAGAGGTTGTAGATGTCTCATCCTTAGAAACATTCAGTGTCAGGCTGGACAGGGATCTGAGTAGCCTCATCCGTTTGAAGATGTTCCTGCTAATTGAAGAGGGGCTTGGACTAGATGGCCTTTAAAGGTTCTTTCTCACACAAACTATTGCACTGAGAGCAAAAATACAAGGTTGTTGCTTTGGGTAATTACAGACAAACCAGCTGGGAGTGACCTTGATGAAAAGTCTTTCTCTCACATTGACCTACCTGCCCATAGTTCTCATTTGCTGAATTTTGCCATCAGTCCTGACTGGGATATAAGAAGGGATGAAACATTTCAGCTGCACACGTGGTATGTGGCAGTTTTCACACCTCCTTGGGACAGGAACACCTCACAACCATGCTGTGCAGGCAGAGCCATGAGAGCATTTGCACAGTGCAGGTTGTCAGCAGTCATCCGACCAAATCTGGAGAGCTTTTCAAGGGAGGAAGACACGTATCCTTGAAATCAAACTCAAGGCGCTTCTCACTGTGCAATAGGGAGGTGTTGTGACTGCTTGTGGCGATCCCTGTTTTACTGTAGGCCAACGCAACACAGTCCTCGTGTACTTTTGAAGATGCCTGAAACACCTAACATGAAAAATGTTACCGTCTTTTCTCTTTACAAAGTCCTAAGTGATCAAAATGGAAAGCTGGGAGTGGAAACACGGCCTCCCAGTGAGATCTACCAGCACCCGGGCAACAGCCCAAGATCTGGGTGCCGGTACTCACCCGGTCCCCGTCAGCGCTGCCGGCAGCCCACCGCCTCTCTCCTGACTTTATTCCGACAGAGCTCCTCAAAAGCCCGATCTCTGGGCAGCTTCCCACTGCCCGCAGGCCGCGGCCGCTCGGCACACGGGGCCGGGGCGGGCGGACGGCCCGCGAGGACGCGGCCGCCGCCTCCCGCGCTCCACTTCCGGGTTCCCCGCCGCGCCCCCGGGCGCTGACGTCAATGCGCGCGGACCCCGGAAGTGGAGCAGGTAGGGGGCGGGTGGAGCCGCGCGGCGCTGGGCCCGGAGCGGCTGCGCGCTCCCCGTGACGGCGCCGCGCGCGCCCCGCTCCAGAGCGGCAGCGCCAGGTACGTGCGGCCGCCCGGCCCGGGAGCGCCGCCGGCCACGGGCGCGGGGCAGCGGCGGCCGCGGGCCCTCGGGCAGCGGGGGGGCCGCCGCTGCTCCGCGCCGCCCGCGGCGGGCGAGTCGGGGTGGCGGCGCCCGGGCGCCTCTCGCAGCCCTGCAGCGGGAGGAAGCCTGCGGGCCCGCGGGGCTCCCGTGTGCTTGGCGTCAGGCCCTGAGCGGCGGCGGGAGCGGACAGGGCGGCGGCGGCTGCCCGCGGCAGGACCCCCGAGCTGTCGGCCCTGCCCACGTGGGTGTAGAAGCAGCTGTGCCCGTGTCATTGGGGGAAAGGGCCTCTGTGTCACCGCCCAGGACTGGCCCCAGGCTTTGCCGAGCTGTGCCTGCTGCCGCTCCACGTGTTGGCGCCTTCGCAACTGCCTCCCGACATCACGGCTGTCACACGAAAAAGAAACAGGGAATAACAGTTATAATTTTCAATTTTCTCCATAAAATCGAAGAGCTTTGTTTTTCGGAACGTATCCTTACAGTCAATCGTTGCTGCAGGTTTTGGTGCTCTCAGCTGCTTTTGCGAAACGAGACGTGCCTGTTTTCTCTGCTGCCTAATGCAGGCTTAATGTGCAATCGTAAATGACAAAAAGTCATTTGACCGTGATAATTCTGACTTTACACTATAGCTAGGCTTGAGTGGTAGTTTTCATTTCTGATTAGGTGGGATTGAACACTTCTTTTTAGACTTAAGTTTCTTGCAGTTGTTCTGGCAGCTTGGAAAGGTGCATGAAATATTCGCTGTTTCTGAGTTATCCAAATGTAGGGGAATAATTTTCCAGTTTAAATTGTTATTTTTACTTGGTTTTGGTTTGGCAGGGAGAAAACTCAAAATCTGTAATTCTAAAACAGGAGAGGTTGGACAAAACCCACTCTCTGCGTTTTGTGGAGCTGTTGCCTTCTTTTTTCTTTCAAAGAGAAGTACTGAAGCTTTTGAGAGAGAATGAACCACTTTCCTTCCTGATACCTAACTTTCAACTCGGGTGTTAGACGAGCCAAGCTGTTCAGAACCATGTAAGCCAGCTTGTCAAGTCTTTACAAAAGTGTTTTCCACTTTACAGTTTTTTTGCATGAAGTTTTTGGCTAAAGTATTAAGTTTGAATGAGCAGGTAAAACAGACCTTTTTCAGGACATACCATCATTGGCAAAAGAAGTGTTAAAAAAGCAACAGCAATTACAAAGCTAACTGGATACCTTTGATCTTAAGGACTGATTTGGTGACACTGAAGAGCGGCGTGTTAACAATATTTGCCTTCAAAGGAGAAAAAATACCAATAATACAGCAGAAGTAACCCTTAGTATTTTCTTGGAATCTTTAAGGAGGCAGGGGGTGAAAGAGAGTGGCAACTTGTTCTGTTACAAGTAGCAAAGCTGTCTTATGATAGTTCAAGAGTGCCCACAGGTTGTTAAAATTAGATATTTTGTAACTACATAGGAAAAAGTGAAAAAGCCCTTGTGTAGGGGAAACTAAAATTTTAACAATTGTATATAGCGGCATGGGGTGTGTCACAGTGCAGTCAATGTGAAAACGGAGAAAGAATATCTTTATATTCTCCTCTGGGTTTGGAATTGACAAAATCTGCTGTTCTGAGTGTTTCAGATATTATTTCGCTTTCTTTAAAGAGAAAAGAATTCTTTGCTGACAACAGTATTGGTCTTCACAGGGTAGCTCCAGATAGAAGCCCTGGGTGATGGCTGTTGCTGAAGTCGCTGCCAGCACTTATTGCCTGCCTGTCAGCTGGAGGTCTGGTGTGCTTGCCACCACTGGTGTTAGTCTAGGCACTCCCCAGCCCACCTTTGTCAGAACATTGTGGGTTAAGATGGATAAAGTGTTTATTGTGTTTAAGCTGACCCGACACTTTTTGTCTGCAGCAGGTTTGCAGATGCAGGTAGGCGTAGGAATAAGATGAAAACTTCCAGCAGGCCAACAGTACTGAGCAGCTGGAGGCAAACAAGGGCATCGTAGTTTCAGATGCACAGCGCTTGCTCAGACTGCTCTCTGCCTTAGTGAAATACCATTAATTATTGGAATTTTCCTCACCAGTGCCTGGATTTTGTCTGTCTTCTTGAGATTGCCTTTTCAGTGATTGTAGCCAATTATAACTGTATTTAAATCTGCAAGTTGACTTGACTATGGTCTTTACTGAATTGCCTTTTATGTACTAGTTAGCAAATGTTTGGGAGAGCTTCTCCTTATAATTACTCAGTGGGGATTTATCTTTTAGAATCTCTTCTTTTAAGTTCACAACCTTTTTTTTTTTTTTTTTTTTTTTTTTCCCCTTGAAGACTCAGCACTGACTCTGGAGGTTTTGCCCATTCCAGGCTCTATAGAAAAGTCCTGAATACAGCTCTATTGCTGGTACTTTGAATCTGACCCACCATTCCTTTGGGGAACAATGTGCTGTCGTGACTGAGGAGTTTTTTAGATTTACAATAGTTTACTGGAATTCTTTGAAGTAAAGCATGCACACAAAGAATGAATAGATACCTTTTTAAATTTTTTTCCACAAGCTTACTGAAACAAATTGGTTAACAATGGACATGAAAACATCCTATTATGAAATTTAACACTGCTCTGTGAATTTGTTTTGTGCTTTAGAAGGACATTTTTTTCTCTTTACAAGTATTGTTGTACCTATGTCTACTTAGCCTGTAGATCAGCTTCACAGATTTGTACTGAGTGGAATTCCCAGAGTACAATTTAATGGGTTTAAATTTGTTATTTTTCATGGCTATTGTTTTAGTGTTTTATGTGTTGTGTGGACTTTGAAAACTTAATATTTAACTACTCACAGCATTCCTTACACTGCTCGTGTAATGTTTTTTTGGAAGGTGAAAGGATAATGTTTGCTTTTATATCATCCTTTCCTTTCTGCTTAGGTCATCAGCAGTTGCTGGTTAGTACATTCATTTTGGTAATGATTTTTGTTTTATGGCTGACTGCTTCTATGAGTTAGACTGGGACCAAAAGTTATTTACCTCCAGCTGCAGACCCATTCTGTTTAAAAAAGTGCCCAGGGGGCAGTTTCACAGCCTGTTCACATTAGGTCCCTGTCACTAGAATGGGCAACACTCCTCTCTACTTCCTACCCCATCTCTCCGAGCCATGTGGAAGAGCAGCTGGCTGCAAAGTGAACCAGGTAAAGAAGCTGATGCAGCTGATACAGAACTAGAGATATGAAATGCTTCTCTCTCATTGCTTTAGCTTGCTCACTGACATGGATGCCATCATAAGTAGTAGTGATGGGACACAGGGCAGTGGTTTTAAACTGAAAGAAGGCAAAATTAGATTACATACTAGGAAGAAATTTTTTACAGCAAGGATGCTGAGACGTGAGAGCACATTGCCTACAGAGTCTGTGGGTGTCCTGTCCCAGTAGGTGGAAGGACAAGCAGGTGTTTTGGACAAACTGGTGTTGTGAATGGTGGTGCTGCCCATGGCAGGTCATTGGACTAGATAAGCTACAAGGTCTTGCAAAACCCAAATGCTGTTATGAGTCTATAGGAAATTGTGCAGGACTGGAGTGGAGAATCTAGAAGTAGGAGAAGGTCTGAAAGTATCATACAGACCAGGAAACCGTGCATCTGCATCCTGAGTAATTTTGTACTTTAATTGACTGTGGTGAAAGCTTCTCAAACACTTTTATGAGGGATCTGTTCCATGAGTTAATTAGTAATGATATTGCTGGTGGTCTGCTCTGTGGTCTAGTCAAGTCTTTACTGCTTTTATTCCTGTTACACTGTCCTGAAGGGTATTAGCCTCCATCTGGATGGAGCCTTTCTGATACTGCCGTTTGCATTCAAACGAGTATGGCAAGATGAACCATGAGAGGCAGAGAGGCAAGATGAACCATGTAAGGTTTTATTAGGCTAATTTTAGGTTTCTGCTGGTGTGTTTTCTGCATTCTTCCACATTCTGTTGGCCAGCAGAAGTTAAGGAGATCAGTCTGTGCTAAGCTTGCTATATAGATAAGCTATTATAGGTATTGAATTTTAGTACATAGGTGAAATAAGTATTGTGTTAGCAAAAACACTGTTAGCTGAATCAATATATTTGGTATCAATATATTTATAATATGAATCAATATATTTGGTGGTTAATTTAAGAAACTCTTCTGTCAGCAAACAGTTATTCTGTGTCATGGTTTAACTCCAGTTGACTACTAAGTGCCGTACAGCTGGTTGGTCACTCCCTTCCCCTCTCCTTCTGCCTCAGTGAAAAGGGGAGTGAATTCAGGAAAAAATGTAGGATTTGTGTTTTGAGATAAAAGCACTATAATAATTGAAAGAAAATATAATGCAATACTACTAATGATAATAACTGTAATGGAGAGGAGAGAGGGGGAAATAAAACTCAAGACACAGGAGAGTCCTGGACTTGGGGTAAGCACTACTTAACAATAGCCAAACCATCCAGCAGCATTATTCTCATCCAACAACATCATTCTCAGCACAGCACTTTACTTCTCATCCTGAGTCCAAAACACAGCTACACTAACCCAGCCAAAACCAGGACACTCAGGCAGGCAAATGAAAGAATTTTCTTCCATGTCTAGAAAGAGAGATGATGACTAAAATAAGAATTAGCTGTACACATTGGCAATTGTACTGCAAGTTAGCCAAGTTCCAGTGTTGACTGGGAGCAGGTCCATACCTGAAGCACCAGTAATGTTAGTGCTTATGTTTGTTGATGCTTGTGTATTTAAAGTCAGGCCCATCATACTATATTTTTCCAGTTTCTGCTTTTTTTTAGTGTTGGTAATTGTCAATTGGTAATAATGAATTTTACTGTAAATTTCAAGTAAAAATTTAGTATTTTTTTTTTTTTTTGAGAAGAACATGCTAAAAATGTTTTTAATTGTGTTGAAAATATTCTTGATTATTCTGAAGTACCACTAAGCAACTCCAAGATGTAGGTAAAAGGTATGAAATTCAATAGGAAGATAGCTTTGGAAATTGTGAACTATTTCCCAAGATAGCTAGTCTGGATTTATCTGTATTACAAGCTACATAAAGTTGCCATTCTCCATTTGCGGTATGTCTTTTAAGGTACTTACTTTGAATTCTCTGGACATTTCAGCAGCAATATACATATTCGGCTGACCCACAGAGCTTTCTTCACTGTATCAGCTTTATGCAGAGTCTGTAGTGAAAGCTCTTGGTGGGACATGGCAAAAATGGTGTTCTCTGGATTTTTGTCATCCCTTGGCTGAGGCATATTTTCTCTTAGGAACAGGCACACTGGACCCCTCATTGTTCTGTTTTAGGTGCCTGAAGAACACCTAAAACAGAACAGAGTTTATTGTACTTTGGAGCTGTTTTATGCTTCTGAGACTTGATTTTTTAAGTAATAACTGCTTGTTTGAGAGATGGATGAAGTAATTCTAAATGATGATGTTGTCAGACTGCCAGATGCTCTCCAGGTTGTCTACAATGCTGTGTTGAAGACCAAACCTAAGAAATAATGTAGTGCTTATAGTTTCTTTTGAAGTTCTGCAAGACAGGCTTTATAAAGCCTTGAAATGCACATTTGAGTGACTGTCATGCTACAGCATACAATACATGCAAATCCCTAATCATTGTTTAACTTAAGAAGATGGTGAACTATACTCTTGCTTTGCATCCTTCCTTCTTTTTTTAAGGCACCGTGTGTAGCAAATCTTGAAAATGTCTTGCTTATTTATCCTAACAAATGGGCGTCTCATTCCTCTGTCAGAATACATGTATTACAAACCCACCTCAAGAAGGCCAATGTTAAGTGGGCTAGGTTTGAATAAATACAGGCACTGCAGTCAAAAGGAAAACTGAAAGTATTTCAGAGAAGAAGTATGTTAACAGGAGGCCTTGGCAGTGAAAGAGCCATTATATAATAAAAGCATTATTAAAATTTGGTGAAATGAGAGATAAATAGGTGTGCTCATGCACGCAGTCTGTATGTCTTGAATAATGATGATTGTACTGAAAGTGTATCTCCCCACTGAAGCATATGATTCAGTCTTGTGAAATAAAATCTGAATGAAAAAAGAATTCTGTATCTATATGTTGGTGTCTCCCAATGCTGCAGGAGTGTGTTAACATGGCCTACCTGCAAGCTTAGGAGAAAGATATCAGAGAAAATACAGTCATCAAAATCAAAGCTACTATTATTACAAACATGCATTTGATACTAATTGGTAAGTCAAATTTGGTGGAAGTTTCCTTATACTTAATTTTAAATTGTTTGTATTTTGGAATAGCAGAGTTTGAATTTTGGAAGCATAAACTATTTCCTACCACAGTGTCTTGAGTCTTTCTTCTGCTCTCTCTATATTTCCTTCTAGGCCGTGTTGGCAAATCAGGCTAAAAAACTTTTAGGCAGCAGCTGTATCCCTTTTCTGTCACCTCAGTTGCACCAGGTAATGAACTAAATTTGAAAATTTATAAATTAAAAGTATACAATTAAAAAAAAAAAAAAAGAATGGGGAGGAGGGAAAAGAAAGGAAGGTAGTTTTAACTCAGAGCAGGTTGCTGTTTTGGTATAACTCAGATATGATTCCCTGAACTGGTTCTCTGTGCATTGCTACAAACAGTTCTTTCAGCTGAGGAGATAGCATGGGTAGGGGGTGGGACTGCTAAAGTCGTTTTGCAAAGATGTGTTTGTGAATATATCTTTTGATTCTAAGACCTGGGGGCAGGAAGGGTCTTTGTTCTGTATTTGCTCTCTGTGAAACAGTGGGGTACTTGTTATCTGCTTGGATGAAGTTGAACATAGCATTCCCTTGGCTTGGATTTAACATTTCTCAGTATAAGAAATTGTCCTCAATTTTTAGAAACTTTGAGTGTTTTCTGATAATAGCAGCATGAAGTCTCCAGGTTATTTCACTCAGTGTTATGTCCACTGTGATAATGAAACTTTTATTTCCATCAAGAAGCAATACGTGCTTAACCACCTTGCTGTGTGAGATTTTGTATCTGTAGCAAACCCCAGCTAGTATCCTGACTTGTACTTTCTTTATTAAGACAGGATTTTTTATTGTCAGTGACTCAGAAACAGACAGTGACATTTTTGGCACACAGTACCATTTGTTCTCTGTTGTTGCTCTTTCTAAATAGGTTATATCTCTTGAATTGTAGCATTACATTCATGTGAATCATCCTATTAACTTCACTAACATCAAATAGGTTGCATGTACATTCCTGCCGGAGAGCTCTAAGTTCTTGTTCATTATCTTTCCAGCATAATTCTCTGGGCAATTAAAGATTTTTTTTAAATTTTTGTATTTTCATTCTTTGTTCTGTTAGTTCTATTATCCTTGTCTTTCTTTCTGGTGAGTATTTAAGTAGTCATAAAAATTAAGGTAACTCCCTAAGGAATAATTGTGAGAGGACTACACCAAAAACCCCAGAAGCTTGAATTTTTACCTATTTGAGGTGGTTGGTTGAAGGAGGAATGAAGGAATAGAAATATACTGAGATGGAATGTCTAAGTCCGTAAGGATGTCAACCCATGCCTGCATTTTCTTGAGATGAAAGATAAAACGTTTACTTGGTTTGTTTCAGACACTGAATTTTTCGAAGCTAATAGTGTGTTCATTTTGAGAGGCTCTGATTTTGCCCTCCCAGTAATGTCCAGAGACAGTATTTTTAAAAACATTTTTTTAAAAATTCCAGAGTATCATGGTCTTTAGAGATTGTTACCAACAGGGATATAAGAAAGCTTTATTTCTGTGGGAATGTTAAACTGTCTTCTAAGAAAGGAACATGGTGTAGATAATGTAGTATTTTTTCTTTGGTTGGTTGGTCTTTCACAGTATAGGATAGCAGATAAAGAACTTTTAATATTTTGCTTTATGGGAAATATACCTCCCCAGGAAATATACTATGAGGGTAGTCAAACATGGGAATGGGGTCCAGAGAAGTTGTGGAATCACTGTTGTTGCACATCTTCAAAACTTGACAAGTGCCTAAGCAGCATATTCTGGTAACACCTTTCAGTCAGCCTCCAAACGTATATATAGATCTGTGCAAGGTATACCTTACCATATACATGGTGCTGTGATTCCGTGTTTTGGATTAGAAAAAAGATACTTGGTACCGTCTGCTTTTGTGTCAGGTATCAACGTCGGTATCAGTGTGTAAGCATCTCCAGTGATTCTACCTGTAAAAGACATGCTGTGCTCTCTTTGTTGTTTGGGCATGCCTGTCACACCACAGAACAATTGCCTGTGCTTGTTCTGCCACAGGGCTCTGGTGAGAATGTCCACTGTCAGTGGACAACAGGGAGTGTGGTATGAGGAAAGCTCTCAGCTGGCTTTGTCATTTCCATACTCATTCTGTAATGGCAGGATGAATGAAACCAGGGGACTGGAGCAATGTGGACAAAGGGAGCTTGGGAACAAGTTGAGTTGGCAGTGTCTCTATGAAGGCTCTTAAAATGAAAAGACATATGAGAACTTGAAGAGGGAACTTGAGGAATGGCACTAGAAATTCTCAGATAGAATGTGAGGCCAAATTGGACAGCGAGCTTGTGAGAGAACTATAGGAGAGGATGATTGAAAGAGACTTAAGTGTGGCAGAGGAGGAATTGCAGTTGGGAGAAACATGAGGGTTAGACAAAACTCAGGAAAGTTAGACAAAATACTGAGTGGCTCCTTATCTTTTTATCTTCATTCAGTGCATTGACAAATGCAGAAGTGCAGTGGAAAAAAACCAGACGATTATGCCTTCTGTATTGGGTTTGTATGGCAAGGTTTTAGTAGCAGGGGTCTGCAGGTGTGGCTTTGGTGAGAAGCTGCAAAAGCTTCCCACATGTCCAGTAGACCCAGTGCCAGCCAACTCCAAGATGAAACAGCTGCTGGTCAAGGCTGTACAACTGCAACCCATTGAGGCTCACAGAGGGGCAAGGATGGTGCCCAAAGGAGCTTGCCAAGACTGTATTGGACAGAAACCTAGATATTGATGGCACTACCTTAGAGAAGTAGTTGAGAATAGAGATCACTTCTTTCCTCTTTGTTGTTTTTTGTATGATACTGGAGTTTTGGTGCCCAGATGCTAAACTTTTTCTGTGCAGGCCGTCTTAATTTTGGTATTTTCTGGTACCTGTTGTCTTAGCATCGTTTTGCTAGTGTGTCTTTGGATAAGGACGGCACAAATTTTGGCTTTTTGATGTGGATTGACTCAGAATCAGAAAGGAATTCCTGAGAACACAAAACTAAGACCCCTGAGATGATGAGCTCTTAATTCTTGCTCAACCAAACACCGCTCATAATGGTTCTCATATCCCTTGTGTGGTCATTGCTGCTGTGGGAGCAGCAATAACTAATTTGTAAATGTACGTGTTTGCGCACAAGCAGACATACACACTTTCTCTATATTCATTTGGTGCGCACTTCTGCTTTTTCTTATCTTTACAGAGTTGTTGACATTGTCTGGGACCTCTGGACATTGTATAGTCCAATCTCAGTGCTCAGAGAAGGATTAGCTGGAACAGATTTCTTGTGGAAATGTTTAATAAGTTTTGAGTATCTCTAAGGACAGAGATTCTGTAACTTGTTTTTACGATACACTCTAATCACAGAGGAATAAAGTGAGCTCTCTGTGGATTATGGATAGAGTCCTGAAGGTCTGAATACTCCTAAAAACAAGATCAGAACCAAACAGTTTTTAGTTGTTACCAAAAATTGATTTATTTTATTTAACAGTAAAAGAGGCAAAGAGTAAGAAAGAAATAGAAAAAGAGGTGTGGGGGGGGAGGTGGGTGGGAGGACAGGAAGAGTGACAGAGACACATTAAGTAGAAGCATATCACCCTTCTGTGGATCTTGATGATGTCTTGTTGATCCTCTGGTCTTCTAGGTGGTGAGGGTCCTTCACCAACAAGGAATAGAATCCAATGGATTAAAAAATGGGACCAGGTGGGAATGCCCAGGTACCATCCCTGAGGGGGCATATTTGATACAGCCCTTTGCAGGTCTGTGGATCAGTCGTATAATTTTGCATCACATGCAGTGCTCTGGTGCAGGGTCTGGGGAACAGTTCAGAAGGCCTTTGATGGACCATGACACCCCCTTAGCGGCCCTTGGCATGAATGTCCCACAGATGTGGGTTTTCTGGCTGAACCTGTTAGAGTAATGGAGGATGGGTGTGTGTTGTCTCTGACCAGAGGCTTTGCCATGCACCCAAAACAACCTTCTCTCCTCTTTGGTGGAGTGGGCACTGTCTGTGCAAACCTGGTCTCAGTAGATAAGACAGCTGCTGGGCTTCATCCTCCTGTGGAAATATTATTGTCCTGCAGCCGACATCTAAATAGGGCATCATTAAATTAACTTATAGTCCAGGGCATCAGCCCAGGAGGCCCATTCAGGGTGTGGTGGTCTTTGGTGCAGCTTGTTGATGCAGCTCCACTACACAGTTTTAATGGACAAAAATCCTTCAAAAAAATGTTTAAGCCATAAACTATGATATTTCAGCCTCTGAAAATCTGGGTGCTTGTTCCAGTGTATAAGCTCTGTTAGGGTAAAGAAGTTTTTCCTTATGTTTGAATGTCCAGTTAGTCCCCATTGTATATTGCTTTCTCACTGGACAACAATGGGAAGACTAGCTCAGTGGTCTTTTATCCCCTCTGGCTTTAAAGAGATATTGATTGTACTCCCACTCCACCCTGACTTTTCTCCCTGCTGAGCAGTCCTGTCTCTCTCAGCCTCCACTCCAAGATGCTCCAAGCCCTTAACCATTTCTGCAGTCCTTTGCTGGTCTCACTCCAGTATGTCTGTGTCTGTGTTGCACCTAGAGCATCTGGAACCATCACAGTATTCCAGGTGTGTTAGAAATGCAGAGTAGAGGAAAAGGATCATATCCCTCCAACTACAGGCAATGCTTTTCCTAAAGCATTGAAAGGTGTCATTGAAAGGATCTTCACTGTTTCTTCAGGTCTCATTTTAAACTCTTGGGAAACATTATATATAGTCTAGGTATATAGATATGTAGTCTAGAAAATATTTCCTACTTATTTCTAAATTTTGGATTTTTGCCTTTCCAAGCTGTATTAGCTTGAAATAATATTGCATTTTGTGAAGTTCCAGAGACAGTAACAGAAAAGGTGTATTCATTGGAGGGGAGAAATTTGCCATAGCTGATTCTTGCAAGAGCAAGGAATATTTTGAAGCAGAGTAATTTTTACATATCCGCATAAGTAGGTAGATGCTTTCCATCTAGCTTGTACCTTATCCTTGGGGTAATTAAACACCTGGATAGTTAAGATGTATTTTACCAGAAATGCAAAATTAGTATCTCTGTGCTATTCTGGGCTTGATTTTAAAACACTTGAGTCCTAAGTTCATATCATTATCTATTCTGCTTACATTTTTGGGTTCTGTTAGCTTTGATTGTCCCTGAGGACAGTGTTTTGTCTCCTCTTCCGTTCCCCATTTTTTTTAATGTTCATCAGATTTTTTGTTCCACGTTCCAAATTTCTACAAAGCCTGATAAACTTTAAGTACATCAAGAGAGCATGTATTTTGTCTAGCATTGCTGATCTTTTATTCACAAGATTTGGGGTTTTGTTCTGTTTGGTGTAGGGCTTTTTTTTTTGTCAAATGATTTTCCATCTGTTTTCCCCCTTCTTTTATACAGTAGAATTTAGTAACAACACATGGTAAGTCTGAAAGTTTTGGTTTATCTAAGATTTTTTTTTCCCTTCTTTCCTTCTTCTCCAGCACAAGGAATTTGGGACAGACCATTTTTGCTTCTTTGGCCTATTTTTAAGCTGTTGTAACTGAACTGTTTCTTCTGCTTTCATTTTGAAGTAGGTTAAAAATGTAAAATATTAGAGGGCTACCTACACTATTATGTGGCTCTTTGCAGTGTATTTTTCTTGCTGTTCTGTAGTTTATTTACTACTTTGGTTTGAAGATTCATTTTATGGTGTGTGTATACTGCTAATGTGACCATATTGTCCTCGGTACAGCATTCATTTAATTATAGAAAAAAACCCCTTGTTTACACAATGATACTTTGTAGGTAGTGCTGTTTCAGCACAGATTTTAAAAATTTGTTTGAGAAACAAACAAATTATTTGAGAAAATGTTTATATTGCCTATAAAATACTTTTTAGGAGTCTGTTGTGCTCAGTGAGGCTGATGACACTTTGTATTTTTCCTATTTGGTACACTGTTTAATGTATCTCTGCTTTTCTTACATTAATTTTTATCTTGGGGATCAATATGTTCAGTTGCTGTAGAGGCTGATGTAAAGAATTTTACCATTGGCAGTCCTTAGTAAACATGTATGTTGCTAATGACTATTTAGGGTTAGACATTCTGTCTTATCGTAAGGTGACATGGAGGTAAAATAATTTTAGTGGATTGTGTACTCTTTTCTTGTTTGTTTATTTATAAACATTTTTGTAGCTGTTACATTTTTCAGCTACCACACTATTCAAATCACTAATAGTGTTTAACCGCTGTGTTTAACAGCGGTCAATGGGCATTTAAAAAATTGAATGGAACAGATAAACTGGAAAAATATTACTTTGGGTTAGAATCAAAATTTCATAGAAAGAGACTCTGTTAAGCTTGTTTAGTTTGCCAGAAGAGATAGGACTTGGTGTCTAATCATATAAGGGAAAAATACAGGAAAAAACTTAACATACAAAGGCGTGGCAATAATTGGTGACTGAAGCCCAAAGCCAAAATAATTCAGGCTGGAAATAAAGTACAAAGGACAGTGACTAGCCTTTCAGAGATCACAGCAAGTGATGGACTGTTTAGCTTATAAATAACTTGAATTTTGCCATGGATGACTTTCTGTAAGAACTGCTGTAGTTAAATGTAAGTTACTGGTCTTAGAGGCTGGTAGCTGAAGAAAGTAAAGGCCCTCTGTTTAAGAGGACATGGTTGATTTTGAGGAACTGTCTGGCCTGAAACTGTGAACCTTCCAAGAAAAAAAATGAGGAATTTATAAAGATTTTTTTTTTTGTCGAACTAGTTAATGTCTCCCTGTGTCCTTCTGCTCCTGCTTTTATCTGTACCTTTGCATTTAGCAGTACTTAGCTGATATCTGCTCAATCACATTCTGCACTTAAAAAATTAAAGACAGTTTTTCTCCTTAGTAGGGATTCCTTCAAACTGGCAGGAAATGCAGTGCTTTCAACAAAATGGATAGAGAATTTTGCAGTGTTTAGAATGACTGAAGTTTCTTTAGCACATGTCCTTTAGTGGTTATCGTTAAAACGAAGGATTTAGGCTTAAGGCTAAACCTGTCCCATGGATACATCTGTTTAGCCTCATTGAAGTAGTTCATCAAACAAGTAGAATTTAGTTTTTTCAAGGAGTTTGGTTTATAGCATGGCAAGTAAAGGCTATGAGTATGTATGACAAAAGGATTGAGAATAAAAAGAGAGCACTTTAGTTAGTTCCACATTTTTTCCTTCTGGCTTTGAATTCAAAGGTGCAAATGAAATGGCCAGATTCATTGTCAAAATTGTTATCTGTATTTGTAGACAACAGTAATCTGTCATGTAGGAAGACCAGGCCAGGAGGAGTTGCATAACACTTCACAGAGATGTGTAATGTTGTGCAGTGACAATGGCATAATTCCCAAACAGCAGGCAGACTGCAGTATGACTGGCTGGGATGTTGTGCTCAAAAGAAGCCAGGATTGCTGGTGGATGGCAAACTGAACAATGTGCCTTTGTGGCAATAAAGTCAAACTGATTCTCTAGTATTGGTAGGAAATGTGCTGGGGTGCTGTGTCTGGTTTGTCCCCTGATTTCAAGAGAGAGATTGATTAAAAATTGGAGAAGGCCCAGCAGATGGCCACCAGAATGATTTGTATGTTACAAAGATGATTGGCGTGTTAGAGAACTCAGCATTTGGAAAAAAGTTCAAAGAAATGGTTTAGGTTGGAAAAAACATTTTTCAGTTTAACTGTTAGCCCAGCTCTGCCAAGTTCCACCAGAAATTATGTTTCTAAGTGCCACATCCACACGTAAATCTCTGTAAGGATGGTGATTCCATCAGTACTGCAGGCAGCCTGTCCCAGTGCTTAACAGTCCTTTCTGAGAAGAAATTTTTCTAATACTTGATCTAAACCTCCCTCTATGCATATTGAGCCATTTTCTCCTGTTATTTGTGAGAAAAACTGGCCCCCACGTTGTTGTAGAGAGCAAGAAGGTCTTCCTGAGCCTTGTTTTCTCCAGGCTAAACATGACCAACTCCCTCAGGCAATGCTCATAATACTTGTGCTCCAGACTCTTCACCAGCTTCACTACCTTCCTGTATACATCTTCCAGTACCTCAGTGGAGAGACAGGTTGGAAAGGTTTCATCAGTCATCCAGTACATAGAAGATAGTTGTGAAAGAGAAATTGTTTTCTGCTCAGAAGAATGAATAGTGAGGGCAGAAATCTTATCTCAGCGTAGGAAAAAGGAAATCTGTTAGAAATAACTAAACACTAGAGTAAGTTTCTGAAAAGCATGGAGGAGTCTCCCTCACTGGAAATATTTAAGGCTCATCTGGGCAGCACCATAGCTTATTTGATCTAAGGCCATGTTAAAATCTAGTGATAAAAGGTCCAAGAGAAAGTTGGAGACTAGATAATTTCCCAAGATCATTGCCAGCTTGGACTACTTTATCATGCTGTGATTACAGCTTTTTGTCAGTCCTGGCTCTGGGCAGAAATAGCAAGATTGTGGATTAGGCAATAGCAAACTGTGTAAAGAAGTGTGGTTATGATTACTGACAGGCACTTGATGGATTTTTTTCTTTTTTTTTACATAAATATTTGGGTTTCAGTTTTTAAAGCTAAACCAGTAAAGAAAAAATTCACTTGCATTTTCAAAAAACTTCTATTCTTTTTTATGTTTCACGAAAGAAAAGATGCACTGATGTGGAAAAGAAATTAAAAATTCAAGTTTGATGCTGTCAGAATAAAAATATCAAGTTTGCATTTATATTTTAATTATATATAATATATGTATATATGTATATATGTATGTTGTAGTGCTACTTTATGACAGTCCAGCAGAAGCAGATCTGAGGACTGTAGGTGTTTCACAGGGCTATTTGCTTTGCTTTCTAGGTAGTTAAAATTAAGCTTGGTATAGCTGTACTTGGTTCGGCTGGCCATATAGCACATGCTGCCTCTCAGGCAGAAGGCAGAGCAAAGATTGAGTTGAGATACTATATTAGTAAAGCTTGCAGAAGTCATAAACGCTGAAGAAGCAAGTGTTCTACAGGAAGAAAAGCTGTGGGAAGAGCTGTAATGCAGATCTCTTGAGGCAGACATTGCCGCTAATAAGAGGTATGTACGCTATGGGGATTTGGGCTTTTTAGTCTGATTCTGAAATAAGGTAATTGACAATGAACTGATGTCTTCAGTAGCTCTGCATACCTTTTTCAGTTGTGTGTTATTTGATTCTGCATAGCATCCATCTGTTTTGTATATTTTTGTGTCATCTGCAGTATTTGCATTAGATGCAGAGTAGTCAAGTGAGGTAGTGATATATATTTGCATGTGCACATTTCAGAAGATGTTGGAGGAAACAGAATTGTTGTAGAAAACTGAATGCACCTCCTACCTTTCTTTAGTCTCCTTTTGTGCACCTCCCAGCACAGAGTCTGGAGCAGAATCAGAAATACCTTGCTGTTTATAAAGATCTGGGCTACAAACCTGGATTCACTGCATTTCCATTTGATTCTTTTCAGGAGTCTTCAGTTAATGGCAGACAGTCCCTTGTAAAGTCATGCTGTTACTGAAGAGCAAAGGAAGAAAAGGGAAAAAAGGGATTTTAAAGTACTAGACACATAGGTGTATGTCTAGGGTTTTTTAGCAGCTTTTGATGGTGTCCTAAGCAGAAACCATTTCCCTAGAGTTTTCCAGTTTCTTTCTTCTGTGGCATTCTGGAAAATTACTTTGGTGTCTCTCATAAGAGAAGACTCTTTCAATAGTCTTCAAGTGTTTCTCTGTTCAGAGGCATTTTTCTCTCCCAGCTGACTCATGGGATTGCTTGAGAAAAGATGATACAAAAAAAACCCCACAAGCTTTGTCCTGCAGCCGCTCAGTATGTGCAAAGATGAGGCTATTGAGAGTCAGTCATCTCTACTCCATATGTGAAGTCAAAATCCCATTAAAACCAACAGTACAAAATACAAGCATCTTAATCTCATCCAAACCCATTTTTCAATGAACTATCACAAGGCAATTTCAGCTACGTTATGAAGTAAGGTCCTACCAAGTCTTCATAACTCCTTGTAATGGACACTGCCTGGAAAACCTGATTCTGTAAATAAGGAGCATTTCCCACAACTGTTTTCCAAATAGTTTTACTGCCTCAATGGGTTTTGGTTTTTTGGGGTTTTTTGTCCTTATCAGTTGATATATAGGCCCATGAAATAAAATCACCCAGTAATTGTAGCATTATTACATGTTACATGGACTTTTCCTGATGCTTAAATTGCAGGATGTTAGTACTTCATAAACATTAATTTCTTGGATTTTTCCTTGCATCTGTTTGTGAAGGATTCTCTCCAACCCTTTAGAGGAAGGTGAGGACATCTTGAAATGCATGTCTTACTCAACAGTGTACATTCATCCTGGGTGCTGAGATTGGGAAACCTAAAGAAGGTTCTTTGAAGTTCTTAAAGCAGGAATCCAGGCTGAATTTCCTGCCTAGGAAAATGAGAAATATACAAAAAGAGGTTATCTGCAAACCTTTTTATCTTTCAGGCATTGGGTAAAAGTCACCTGCAAATTCCTTCTCTGAACAGGATTCTCTGGGCAGCATTCTCCTGCCTTCACTGCAGGATGGCTTTTTCTGTCCCCAGAGTTGATGGCCTGATTTAACTGTCTACCTCAAGAGAAGTAGGGTCCTGTTATTGATAGTTTGCCTATTTAAGAAAGTACTGGATTGTGGTGTTGTGGCTTAGCTACAATAGGCAGCCAAGTCCTTCCTCTGGCTACTCCTTCATCTCCAAACAGTGGATGGGACAAAGAACTCAAAGGGTAAAAGTGAGAAAACTCATGGATTAAGATAAAGACAGTTTTTTATAGGGAAAGTAAAAGCTGTGCAGACCAGCAAAGCAAAGAATTGGAAATATTCAGCCATCCTCAGGAAAGGACACCTTCATCACATGTAATGGTAACTTGGTAACTATCATTCCACACATTTCCTGTTTCTTCTTTTCCAAGTTTGTACTGCTGAGTATCATCATGTGGTTAGTTGGTCTCAGCTCTCCTGGTTGTGTCCACTCCCAGCTTCTTCCACAACCATGACTGCCTGCTGGCAGGCCAGCATATGGAAGGAGGAGAGCCCTTGATGCTGTGTGAACACTGCTCAGCAGTTAAGGATGCTGTTTTCAGCGCAAATCCAAACCCTACATAGTGCTACAAAGAAAACTGACTTTCTCCCAGAGAAAATCAATACAAGTACTCAAAGCTTTGTTGCTGCAGAAATTACTTTAGTATCTTGTGTTTGGTTGATATATCATTATATTGTCAACATCACAGAGGTTATGTTGAGGTTGTGCTGACTCTTTTTCTGTTATTTTGACATGGTTTTTTGCTTGTGTTAATGTGGATGTGTTTATGAAGGTAATTCCCAGCACTTCGAGGAAGTTAAACCAAAACCATTAAAATCTCAATGTGTGGAGTTATGTTGACTCTGCTTGGTGTAAATAGTTGAGCTGCTGACACATGTTGCTAACACATGTCTCCTAGTCATCTGTTGTTTGATAAATAAATATCTCAGATAAATAAAACTGGAAGGTGGTTGCAAATATATCTAACTTTAGTGCTGACTGCAGTCATGTACTTTATCAGCAGGTTCTACCACCATTTGGTAGAGTACAAAGATCTACTGACATTCAGGGACTTTAGGATTGTTGCCAATTTTTTTGTATTCTAAGTGGTTACATCTTAGATATTCTTCTAGCATTTATTAATCCCCTTCCTCTGCCTCTTTCCTCTGCCTCTTGCAGTAGTATGGAGCATGCTCTGGACGACTAGGTAAATTTTCTTGAAATTCTGATAAGTCTTAGTGAGTCTGTGAGAAAAGCCATTTTAACTTCAGCAGACTGGGACAGGATTTAAGTGTAATTAATGGCAAGAAGCACACACTACTAAGCTGATCCTCTGATCCTAAATTTCTGATCTCTAGCATAGAGATGCTGTCTTTACATGGAGATGCTGTAGCTGCTCATTAACATCATCAGAACTGAGCACAACATGCTGTCTTCGAACCTTCTTATACTAGAGGTAGACATTTTCAAAACCATTTAGTCTAAAGCATACTGGAAATAATAACTTTTCAGAGCTGAAGTTGAGTAGATCAATAAGCACTTAAAAAATACGGTCTTTTAAGTAAGGGAAAGTGAAGTACAATCTTAATTGATGCAGTTGTTGTTGATGCCATCTGTAGTGCCCTAAAAGTGGGAAAAGATAAAATCCAATCAGACAGAAAATACTGCTAAGATAAATTATTGTGTATTTTTGCTTTGTTGAGTCAATATCAACAAGGGACTTGAGGGAAACTGTCACCTAGCCATTTCTTTGAAGAAAAATTGGGTTTTAATCAATCATCAGCCACATTATACAAATCTAATCCATACTTGTTCCTAGCTTGCTTGGGATGTCAGTTTACAAAGAGTAAGACTCATGTTCTATTATATTCTAGTAAAGGAGTGCAGTACAAAGAAGCATGCTGGTAACACCTCCTCATATGGTGTCCAGATAAGCCTGAAGGACTTGTGTTATATGAAGATACTTATGTGTTTTCTTCTTACTTGTCTTGTTGTAACACTACAATGATTTATAGCCTTTATTTGGAATATTGTGATATTGACTTAGTCTCAGGTATTGCTACTTTAGAGCAAAATCATATACTGTGTGTTTTGTCACACTTCTGTCTGCAGTTGCACAATGAAGAGTATTTTAAGTATGTTAAAATCTATGTATCCGTATGTATGGATATGATATGGTGTCTAGTTTGATTTAAAAATTACTACTGTTATGCGATCACAAGGTGTGTAGTCCAAACTTCCAATACTTTACAGGCAACAAAATGTGTATGTTCTCTTACGTGTGCATTTTTAAAAAATTAATTTAGTGACCATTTGTTTATGAGTCCACCAGTTTCTGTAACTATATAAGCAGGGGTATAAGGAAAATGCAGCCTCACCATCTCATGTGAAACCATGAAACCAGAATATTTCTGTGTCAAATTATTTTAAGTATTGCTGGGGATGGAGATAGAGAGGCACAGAATATGCATAAGACACTTAGTGTCAGAATTCTTAAGTTTTCATGCATAAGCAAGATACATAGAAGTAAATATATATAAACGTTTGCTGTAACTATTTCTTCAGGTGAAATAGTAACTTGTGCTTTGGGAAGTATGTCATTTGTAGCTAATGAAAAAAACCACAGAGATGTTTTCAAAAAACTCATCTAAGTAATTGTATGAATAACTCATTTAAGAATATTAACACAATAAGAATAACACATTTCAGGTCAGTAATTATTACAAGAAACTTGATGGCTTTCAGGAATTATGTGAAGTGGTCGGTATATGCAGTTGAAGGTCACTGGGGTTTGAAATTAATGCCTAAAATAGACTGCAGTGTGAAATTAATGTCTAGAATAAACCAGATTTATCCTAGTTTAAGCAGTTCTGCTTTGTCTATATGGAACAACTCAGAGAGCTTCATAATTTTTCACTGTTCATTTTTGTACCATCGGTAATGGATTTGGCACCTCTCTGTTCATTAAGGAACAGAAATCCAACTCTCTCAAGTACTTTCTTTTCTTTGTTAATTAAACAAGTATCAGTGAGAGATTCCAGAAAATCCTGTATTCACAGAAAGAGTGCATAAACATACTGTGTGCTTGTTCCATCCTTATTATGATATCAAGTCCTCCCTCCAGTGGCTGCTGTAACAGTTTTTTGCTTTGTCAAAAAGAACTGTAAATTCTCTCTCTAAGCTAAATTTGGATTTATTTATTTTGATGATTTTAGCTTTGCAGTTGAACTGTGATCTACTCAGTGGCAGGGTCTTAATTTGTTAAAGGAAGAAGAATGGTATCCATGGCAGAGACAAGAATGGCAAGGATTCCTGGTCTCTGTATTGATTTATCTGATCAGGGGATGGGGTCTTGCTTTCCAAGGTAAATCTGTTCAGGTAGATTTTATGTTTCTTCCCTTGGCTAACAACAAATTGAGGACCTGTATGTATTTTGTCAACTGTATTTACTTACTTATACCAAGTTATGAATTTTCAAATGTTGTGTAGGGAGAACCACTCAGTTTCATATGGCTAGAATAATTTTAATCTGAACTATTACAGAACACTATCAATGTAATTTTTTAGCACTTTGAGTAATTTTAAATTAAATTGCTTTCATTTCTATATGCTTTAGTAGAATATACTGGAATTTACTAGAATATACTACTGTGTAGAATATAGTGGGTTTGTGCTGCAAATGTACTAACAAGATGGACAAGATTTTGTATTTGATAGTCTTTTTTCAATGGAGTGCTTGGAAACATCTGAGGAAAATATTTAATACCATCTGTGTGTGGGAATCAACATTTGAGTCACTTTAATATATACACTGACAACATTATAGGCTAGAAAATGCACAAAAATGATGGCTTTGTTGTTATTTTTGTCATTGCTTTTGTTATGAGTGGTAATCAAAGTGTTAGACAAAAGATGCACATTTTAACTGAATCATGTAATAATTCAAGAAGTACACAATGTAAACAGAGCTTTCCTTGTCCAGTTTTATCTATGAAAGACTCTTGTGTATTGCTGTTTCCCATCAGCTTTGTCTGAACAGCCTTTACAAAGGAAGGTGTCAAAGTCTGCCATAGTTCCAACTTGTAAAATGGGTTATTTTCTAGACCCACAAGTTTAAAAAACCAAATCACAGCAATCTCTCAAACCCTCTCCTTAAATTGCTCTACTACTCCTTTAATATACGAGAAAATGTTTGATAGGTTTCTCTATGTAGAGTAGAAAAGTAGTCTTTATTATGCTACATGTATTTTTTTCTGCTGTCTATACAATGAACTGCTGTTACTTAAATCATTTTGGGGTTCTTTCTTGCAGGTCCAAATATTAGGGAGCCAGGAGTACAGTTGGTGAATCCTGTTACTGTTTTGACAATTTACCATAGAGACAGAGTTCATGCAAGCTCATCAATGATAAAGTACATGAGGGAGAAGAATAAAACAAGTTTGTAATGACTGACAGATAAAACAAAGAACCAAAAAAAGATTAAGGGAATAAGAATTCAATTCACTGGAGTCTTTTTATTGAGAAGGAAGAAGCAACTGTGATTTGGTAGTTCACTCCCTTGGTGTCTCAAGATGAAAGAGTCTGTGGATTTGAATGTCTGGGTTGCCTTCTGTGCAGTAGAAGAAATTTGGAAATACACTTTGTATGTAAAGTCTTGTCTTGAATACATTGAGATGTGTTCTGTAGCTGGACAAATGTAGCTTTGTATTTCAATACATCTACAGTACAAATACATTTTAATACCAATAATGTATTGTGGAAATCACAGTGGTTTAAAACTGTATGATTCATGTAGCTTTACTAAAACAAATCTATATAGCATAATAATGACAACAAAGTGGAGTTAATTGATGAAGAAAATCCATAAAGATTGTGGAAGTTCTGTTGATTGTATTTTGTTTTTTCTTGTATCTTTCATTTTGGACTTGCAGGTTGTATGCTTCTGTAGAAGGCTTATTGTTTACTGATGCTGCATTAGAATCACAAAAGAAGTAGTTTTGATTAGGTAGAAGTCCTTATAGGATTAGGGAGAGGTATTGCTCATTCTTGTGAACTTGAATCTTTAAGCAAACTGGGTCAGAGTTTGGGATTATAATATTCAGATTTGGGCTTATAATATTCAGATTTTTTTTTTTGGTGGTGTAATCAGTAGCAGACAAGAGCTCTTGAAGGAGACCTCAGTAAATTTATTCATTTCCAACTCTTGTTCTTTTTCAGATTGTTCTTTGAATATTAATCTACATTTACCACAGTATTTCAAATTTTGTTGATAGTTGGGTAAATGATGGCTCAGCTCCAGCAAGGAGGTCCAGATGAAAAAGAGAAGACAACTGCATTAAAAGGTATGAGTATTTTTCACCCTTTCGTAACATTTATTGACATTTCAGAAATTATTGTCAAGGAAAGGAAAATAATAGGATGTAGTTATGAGTTAGAGCTTGGAAATTACAATACTAGAAGATAGTTGTAGTGTACCTGTGCTAATGCTTATTGTCTAAGGGTATGTCCATTTATGAGTATTTTCATAAGGTGGTATAAAACATATAGGTATGTGGTAAGCAGTAACAGAATAAAATATTAATTGCTTTTTAAAATTTTCATAATTGTCCTTTTAGAAGGTTGACTGTTGCTTTTGCATCCTTAGTTTTCAGAACTTTTGCTTTTGTTTCATAGATATACAACCATATTACAGCTTTTAAAAATCTCTTGGACTAGGGTGCTAAAACGGAAGAGGCTGTCAGGACATTGATTTCCATATTGGTTTTATAAAGTTCCCTTTGTAAGTTTAAAAAAATAAACAGATCTAAGTGACTTACAGGGGAAAAGTAAATTGCATAAATGGCATGTTTTAGATAGTGGCTTTCGGCTTTGGAAGTAAATAAAATGGGTTAGACCTACAAGTAAGCTAACCAAACATTAAATTAAAGTGCTTGCATCACAGAGTTGTATTCTAAATTGTCATTCAAAGGAGAAAAAATAACATAGCTTGCCACTCCAGTGTACATCTGGATATCTATTAAAGCATTATTAGAAAGTGATGTTCCATTACATATGATGATAGGTGGTATTTCCTCAGTTGCAACTGAGTTTTTGTGAATTATTTGGTGGATACCTATGTAGTGCTTTTATCAAACTTTATGCCAATTCTGTCCAATTAGTATCTTTTGAGGAAGTTATAGTTCAGGTTTGGAAGTAAAACTCTCATTTTTTACATGGCATTAATTTGATTATCATTAAGGATTAATGTCATTGATCGAGTGATTTTTCTCATTTAGGTATAGAAGGTCTTTTGTAGATCACTGTTTTCAGTTCTGTTAAAATACCTCAAATTGAATTGGAAAGTCCAAGACCTTAGGTGAGAATGGTAGATCAGATTTGGAAAGAATTGCGAAGTTCTAAGACACTTCGGATAATTTCCATTTGAAAATTTGCACAAGAAGGAAGTGGCCGTGTCAGTAGTTGCAGCACAGAACAGGTGCAGTCTTCCTTAGTGACTGATGAAAGCTGTAAATCATGACAAGCTGTACATACTGTGAATAAGCTTAATATATTTCAGATACCATGGTCCTTGATACTCTGGAGATTGATATTTTGTTGTATAGTGACACTGCTGTGATAGATCACAGTAAGAAGGTATAGAAACTTGAGTGAAATGAAATTTTAGGGATGTAATGTGACTGGAGTCTCTTTACCAAGGAGAGAAAGATGTGCTAAAGACTGTTTGCTACCTTGATTTTGTCAAAGTACAGAGAAAGAAAGGACATGATTTTCATATTCAGTTGTGGGAGACTTCTTTGACAAAATTCTTTATCCATATCATTTGGTTGAGAACCAAAGGAGCTTCTGCTGAACTTTCCAAGGACAGTGCACAAAGACAAACACATGATTTTTTGCATGAATTGAATTTCATGGGACTTGCTATTCAATAGATATGGTGTAAAAGTGAGCTGTGGCTGAGAAAGCCAGATTTAGAATTATCCAGTCTGGTATTACATAGACATTTAGATACCACGAAAATACTCAGAAACCATGATACTTGTTGGAAAGATGTTGAATTTCAGCAGCCATACTTGATGGCTTATGATCTTCCAGCTTTGTCCAGTGCAATCACTCAGAAGGAAGAGTTGACGACAGTCATGGAGGCTGGAATAAATATAAAGTGATCTTGAAGAGTTATAGAAGTGCAGGTCAAGGAACTCTCAAGAGTGTCGAAGATAGTTTTCAGTATGTTTTAAACAGTAGAAATTTTGAACTGTTTAATGTGTCAGTCCTAAGCTTAGGTAATGTGCGTAGCCTACTGGCAACAAGACCAAGCAAAAATAGTGGTACAAAATAGAAATATAATTGTTTTAAGTAATACAAAGATGTAACTTTGTAAGTAATACAAAGATGTAACTACAATACATAGTGACAAATTAAATGTAAAGAAAATGTGTCTTTTTAAACTGTTTTCTTTTCTTTGAGCTACAGCACTGGATAATAATAAAGGTAAAAATCAATATACTTTGAACACCTAATGTATTTTCTTGGTAACACACAGTATCTTGGTTTATGAAATAATAACAGTTCAAAATCAGTTTAGCACTCCTGAGCAGAATGTTTGTGTGATCTTCAAATTCATCTGATGAAGAAGTAGGAAAATACATTTTGGTAAAATTGTGCTGAATTGTTTCTTGATTTTTTAAAAAATTAATAGTCAGAAAATATGTTAGAAGCATAGCACTGCAATGAGGAGAGGATAGCTCATTGTATGCTATTACCTGTGTATGCAGTAATTGTTTGGTAGTTACATGTAGATGTAAAGATGTCCCCATAAGTTTGCCTCTGCTTAAATGTAAATCCTTAAATCTAGGGTAAAGAATGTACTGTACTTGCATTAGTGACTGCAGGCTGTACCAGGCTGTACAGTCCTGATCTGAAAAGGATGTGCATATCATGGCTTTCTACAAAATGGATGGGAGTTTCCTCTATCTTGAGAGCTGTTAAAGGAGGTGGTTGAGAGGATTCAGGTCTAAGAGTTTGGGTATCAAAGGAGGGGCTGAGGACTGGTGTGGTCACTTGTGGTCACAAGCTGGTAAATGCCAGTTAGATGATGTGCGTCAGATAATCTGAACTCCTCAAGAAGGCTATCAAGATGCTATCAATGATTTGAAACTGAAGCTAGAGAACTTTATGTTAAAACCATAATGCATACCTCAGAGTCTTATTTTCTGACATTGAGGCAATGAATCATTAAAACAAATTGCTATGTCTTTGGTGACTTCCCTGTCTCTGGACATTTTTGGATTAACACAGAGATAAATATGTGGGTAAATAAATAAATGAGTATATACACGGGCAGTGAAATCCAGCATTTGAACTTTGAACAGGATTTCCCGTAACAGTGTCCTGTGTTTAGTAATATTAGGATATTCTTCTGCCTGTAAGATCTATAAATCTCAGCAAACAGATTCAATCAGTGTTAAAAGGGAAGCAAAAGACATCGCATGCATTATGTGATTTTTTTCTTTTCCTTTTTTCAGATTTATTGTCTAGAATAGACTTGGATGAACTAATGAAAAAAGATGAGCCACCACTTGAATTTCCTGATACTTTGGAAGGATTTGAGTACACTTTTAATGAAAGTAAGTCATATGTGCTTTGTAAAGACTACACTTAAAATAATGTTGAGAGGTTATCAGAAGTTGAATTATACCTTCTAAGTCCCTATTAAAATTTCATACTTTCCTGTCAGGAATAAAATTTTAAACTTCAGTGCTGATAGACTTGTAAATCTAAGACCTGTTTCTTATTTCATATGATTTTCACAAAAATCCCTCATTTTATACAATGTTGCAGAGTTGTGCTGGGCCTACCTTGACTTCCTGTTTTCTGTTACAGAGGTGTTGATACAAAAATTCTGGAAGTAATTTCTGTAGCATTTAAAAATCAGAATTAAAGATGGTCATTCATTTAAGGAATGTTTTATTTCTTGATTCATTTTTATGGCTACAGAAGAAGTTGTTTGTCCCAACTTTTCCATTAATACCAATAGGAAAACACCTATGTGTGTTCATAGAAGAATAAGGAGTGTGATAGACTGTCTCTTCTGGTGTGGAACAAAATTTTGCATTGCAGCCAAGTGTGTGATGACTGCAAGCAAGTATTTCCAGCTAGCTCAGTCTCTGTGTTAAATGACTTAGTATTTATAATTTCCAGTGCATGCATTTTTAAATCCAGGCAAGAAATGAGCCTCTGTACTAAAGTAATACCAGACTGCAGGAAGTGATTCTTTCAAGATTGTTTAAAACCTATAGAACAAATGGAAATGTTTACAATTTTCCTTCTTCAGAGCGCCTGCTCTATGAACAGAAACTTTCGTTTCTAAATCTGCCCGTTTTACATCTTCCATTTTTAAAGAAAAAAAATTAGAGCTTTTCTTTAAATGATAGTCATTTATGCAACACTTAGCTTTTTAATACCCTGATGGCTTTCACAGGAAGGTACTTAGAGACTAAAAGTGTCATGAAAGTGATGCTCTTTCTTTGATGGAAGGAGTTCAGCTCTGTCACTTTTCAGCTCTTTATTTTTAGATCTGCACAGTGTCTACTGTCTTCCTTACTGACTTCAGAGTTAATGGTTCATATGTGGCTGATAAAAAGGTCTGAAATTTGGATTTTGGGGAATGAATTATGTTACTGAATATTCCATTACTAACCTCACAGCCTGAGTGATTTCCATAGAATGGGGGAAAACCTATTACATATGCTAAGGGTCAACAAAGCAAAAAAGTTACCATTTTGCTTTTGTACATTTAATTCAAATGTTCAGTCATGTATTTTTGTGTCCTAATCATGCTTCGTTTTATGGTGGAAAATACAGAAGTTTTTTCCAGATTATTTAAATATGAATAAGGCAGAGGTTCCAGAAAGTCAAAGGAAACATATAGCAGATATTTCTCACTTGTGGTAAGAACCAGTTTATGTACTGTTGAATGGCATATTTGAAGAGTCCGTATCTGAAAAGGAGCTGCTGAAAGTAAAGTTATGATGAACAATGTGAGAAGGAGGATGTTTGAATCCGGGACAGCGGTAGGAAATTGTGGTGAAATACTTCCTTGGGATCTAGTACATGAGGTAAGGCAGGTCTGGAAAAAGTTAAATTAGCAGATATCATAACTGTTATAGACTCCAGATCTTAAATATTTTATTTAAAGCATCAGGAATCAAGGTGTAAAAGTTCTGTGAATACATGGACCAAGCAATTTCCTGCAACTCAAGAGGAAACATCTTGGAGAAACCTTTGTTTCATCATGCAGACATTTGAGCATTCTAAGTTTACTTGAACATATCCCTGTTTTTAATATTTCACTGATATAATGGAGTTTTGTAATACTCTGAGATCATAAGTTGTTTTTTGACTGATAGGCTGAAACATTGTTGGTAAAATTCTTGTTTTTGTAGTGGGCTTCCTGCTAGTTTCCATTTTTTTATTGTTATTATTGTTTTAAAGCAGTCCATGTCTTCACCAGTGTTTGGGTATGCTGTTCTCTTTGGCTATTAACATGGCCGACTACAGGAAGTTACAATGGAATGTAAGAGTAGCATGTGGTTTTGCTCTGCACAAGCATTCTGCTTTATCCTACTGCTGTAATCTCAGCATACCCTAAATCTAGGAGATCTTACTTGATTTCGCTATGCCTTAATTTTCTCTAACTGTGGACATGGTTCTTTTCAGATTAGCTTAGAAAGTTGTTAGGCTTGAAGATAAATCTTTCCCTTACTTCCAGCTTCCAGCCCGTTTTGTATTTGCATTTCTTTACAATGCAGTTAGTTTTGAAGTAGAGGATTTGTAGCTACAATTTAATCACCTGAAGATCAAATATTAAGTAATGTTTACATTTCACTGTTAATTCATAACAGCTGGGACATAAATATGTCTTGTGAAGCAGTTTGGCATTTGATATGTGCATGTCATTATTTCTGTTTAGCTTAATCTAGCAGTATATACCATAAAATGGGAATGCAATTTTTAATGCTATCATAGTTTTCTGTTGAAAAGCCTATAACTGAAAATGAGGAAACTTTCATAATAGTTTGAGTTTTAGATGTAGACCTCTTTTTAAATTTTCAGCAATTGTATTTGTCTTACTTTTAGTGAAGAAATATATTAACTGTAGTGATTCTATTTCTTTTACAGAAGGACAATTAAGACACATTAAAACTGGAGAGCCATTTGTTTTCAATTATCGTGAAGACTTGCATAGATGGAACCAAAAGCGCTATGAAGCTCTTGGAGAGGTACATTATTTGTCTGTGTGCATGCATATATATACATATATATATATATGTATGTATGTGTGTGTATATATATAGGTATGTATGTGGATGTACATATATGTATGTATATACATATGCGTGTGTTCATGTGCTATAGGTTTTGTTTCCCTGTAGAAGTGATACTTTTACACAAATAAAGTTTTAGTGAGGCTTCAGTCATTTAACAGAAGATATTTCAGGATATACTGCATATTAATGCTCTAACAGTGATTTCTATCATTTGCTATATACCTTTGGGTGTGATTTAGATTACTGTTTGACTTAAGTATATCTTTATAATAGAATATCATCTACCTATGTAAGTCAGAAAATTATACAGTGCAGTATTTTCTTTAACCTTAGTCACCTCATGGATTACAAAGCTATGACATTTTCTTTTTGGCTGAAGATAAATACATTGGTTGATTTTTCTCGGGTTACCAGGAAATACCAGGAACCACTAAATAAAATAAAAACCTGAAGATAAATTGATTAAATATCTGTTGGTGTATTGTATATTTGGATGCTAGTGGTACTTCCTAGGCAGTTCAGCCCCCCCATAGCTACCTGCTCACTGTGGGACAGGGAGAAAATCAGAAGGGTAAAAGTGAAAAATTCACAGGCTGAGTTACAGTTTAATAGGTAAAGTAAAAGCTGTGCACACAAGCTGTGAACACCATAAGAAATCAATTCACTTCTTTACATCAGCAGGCAGATGTATAGCCATCTGCAGGAAAGTAGGGCTTATTCGTGCATAATAGTGCCTTAGGAATACAGGTCCCTTATCCATACAGTCCTGGAATGGGTTTGGGTTGGAAGGGATCTTAAATGTTATCTAGTTCCAACCCCCTGCCTTAGGCAGGGACACCCTCTACTACATGAGGTTGCTTGGACTCTGACCTTGAAGGCTGACAGCGGCATCCCCAGCTTCTCTGGTCTGTCTTCCAGTGCCTCACCATCCTCACAGTCAAAAATTTCTTCCTAACATCTATCTAAACTTGCTCACTTTTGCTGGATTTGAAGCTATTGCCCTTAGTCCTATCACTCCATGTACTTGACAATAGTCCCTCTACAGTTCTCTTGTAGCCCCTTTACCTGGAGGGTGCTGTAATGCAGGCTCCCTGGAACCTTCCCTTCTCTGGATTGGACATCCCATGCTTACTCAGCCTGTGTTCATAGGAGAGGTGCTCCAGCCCTCTCTGTACAACTCTCTGTACTTGCTTGCTCAGCCAGTTTCATTTCATTCTGGGCACTCTGCTGAATATGCTGGAGAGTGCAGCCCAGCTGTTTATCCTGCCAGAGATTTGTTACCAGGGACTGATGAAGCTTGCTCTTTATCTTCTCCTCCTGTTGCTGCAAGAACTGTGACTGGGAGTAGACAGTGAGTGGGGCTACTGCAGGTGCTTCTCACATCATTTCACTTTGTGTACTTTTCCAAAAAAATGAATAATGCTGTGTGTAGACAAGGAATGTTGTGCCTACATAGTCTAAGTTAATTGATACACATTTCTTCTGAGAGGAAGTAACTGTTGCATGGCCTGTGTGTATGGACATTTCTGTCTGTCTACATTGTTCAAATATTCCCATTTTCCAGATATGTGAGTTGGACAAGCAGGGCTCTAAAGATCAGTATGGGGTTCCTGTGCCACCACGCTCTCCTATGCATATTTGGAAATACACAGTACATTTCATATTCTGCGCATCTGAAAAGTGTGTGAAATAGCATCAACCCATAGTAGTATGAAAAACTTCTTGTGATTTTTTTTAGTGTACTTGTTCCAAGAGTGAGGATCTTTTATTTATGATCTGTGTTGTGCATTTTGCTTTAGTTAATGCCATTCTTCATGTTTGAGTTTGAATGATCTTTGAAAATGGACTTCATTTATATTGGTAGGTAAATGACAAGGAAGGCTTAAGGTCAGGTATCTGAAAGAGAATTGTTTTAAATTGTCTTTTTTATGTTTTTAGAGAAAAAGCTCATCTGTGTTTCAGTCTATTTCTACTAGGTGCACGGTACCACATAGTTGTTTCAACAAGCCGCAAATTTATAGATGTTCCCTTGCCTGGTTTTGATGTACTTATTTCAGAACACAGGAGATGCTGATCTTTTGCATTTATTCACATAACTAAAATCTTGTTTTGTGACATAAATTAATGAGTCACTGATGCAAATGTTAAGTAGTACAGGAATAATGTATCACCCTCTGATTAGCTGTTTTGTAGTCTAAGGTGAAGATGTGTTTAGTAAACTGTGATAGCTTAAGGAGCAGTCACTCTAATGAATTGTAAAGTGGTGTAGTAAAATAGGCCTTTGCTTTGAAACAAATTGCTTTGGTTGTAGGAATTCTTTAATGTGCTTTTAGCATTCAGTTATGTAGCTGGTCATCCAGTGAGATGATGAAGTAGCTATATGTGTATCACTGAACAAAATTGTTTTATGTATTCAGTGTTTTCATTGTTAGCTCAGTCATTGCCTGCTGGCTTTCTAATTTTTAAAGGATATACGCATCCTGCACAAGACAACTTTTTTTACTGTGCATATATTTACACACACACACTTATATGTATGTATGTATGTATGTTGTGGGCTGTTTTTAATGTGTTTTACTCATTCTAAGAATGCATGTACTCCCTGGCCTTATGGTACCAGCATAATTCTCTCTTTCCTGGAGAATTAATATATTTAAGTTTGGCTATCCATGAGGTTTTTTTGCTTATAAAAGTCATGAATATACTGTTTGTGGTGTTCTGCCATTTTTCTCATTGTGTGAAATTGATTCTTGAAAAATCAAAATGGTTTGCCTACATCTCCTCTCCTTACATCTCTTTATTCTTCATTCACTGATCAGTTATTTCAGGCACACAATTTTTTCTGCAGCCTTTTGATATGTGTTGTTAATAGATAATTTAGTGAACTGTTCATAATTTTGTGATTCTGGTTCAGTCATCGTTATTGTGGCATTGAATTTTGCAGAGAGCCTCTCCATTTGCTTTTTAAAAATTAAAATGGCAGCAGAAGTGCATAGAACATAGTGTTGCAGCTGCTTTGAACTGACGATTAATCCATGTGGCAAGTTTGAAGTAGGATTGAGAAAAATTTTGTGACAACAGTTATGTTGTTGCAGACATACCATTCCAGTTAAAGCTTTAATTTATTTTTTTTCTAGCTTTAAGGTACAAAGATTTGGATTCAAGATTAAACTCCACATTAGACTCATGTGATATGTATCTCCTTGCATTTTAAGTAGATGTGTGTGCTTATTATTTGTACTGCACTTGCAGCTGATGACTACTGAAATTGTCAACAGTCAGCTTCAGCCCCTGCCTTATTACATTGCAGTTAGCTAATCTGTTGCTAGGACTTTACCTTTGATTTTGCCAGTCACATAGGTTGTGTTGATAATCAGATTTTGCATGAAAAAGTGTGTGTTGGCTTTCTCCTTCCATACTCATGTAGTATCCAGAGTATCCCTAGCATCAGAAGGCAGATATTGTCTGTTGCTTTGCATGTATCTTATAGCCTAAAGGCAGTTATAACTTGTTGATTACTTGGAGGCCAGTGAACACTGGCATTAATATTTTTGGGAGTTCCATCACTGATGAAGAGACTTTTGCTTGTACTGACAGTTTGCTTCTCTACCAATGTCTTGCAAAATTCAAAGAGGATTTGTAAATATGTAGATTATAATATGGACCATGACATAAATGTGTCTGCTGTGATCCTATTCAAAGTTAATGCTGTGTCTTGTAATTGCAGCCTATCTGACCTGCAGAACTCTGTAGGCATGTAGCAAAATAATTGAGATGGTTTTTTTGAAGTCGCCATAGTATAATATTTTGTATTTATAGAACAGATATGTAAAGCAAAGAAATGGAACACTTAAATCAGAAATTCCTGTTTTCATGTATGGTAAGATACAGTTACATTTATGTCATCAGAGAAGTCTTATTCCACTAAATAAACGGTTTTAAAGTATGTTCACAGTGTTAGGTCCAGCTTATCAGAAAGAGGACTGCCATCAAGGTTAATATTTAAGTAGTGTGACTGGCGTAAGTATGTAGAATTATGACCTTGACAACACATAATTAAGATGGCTAAGTAGTAAAATCGGATTTTTTTTTTCTAGATCTCCTTTAAGTTAAAGAACAGCTTGGTCTCAACATGATTTAAAAAATAAGCGTTCACCTGCTACTAATTTCCTCCTTGGTTGCAAATATCATTATTTGTTTTGATGACTGAGAGGCTATTTACATAGCACAAATGAAAGCATAGAACAGCAGAAGAGGACATGTAAGTTAATGAAGAAGGAAGCATTAAGTAGTCTGCATTTGAAAGGGTAGCTTCTTGAATGAATAACCCAAAATGTGATGATAGGCTGCACGTGCACCTGATAGTACTTAAGGTCCAATCTTGCAGCCAAAGCTCATGTGAATAAACTCAATAGGTCTGATCTTCTGAATAAGGGCTGCAGGATCAAGTTGCAAATAAAATGTGCAGATGATCAGTAGAAATCCTTACACTCTTAGTTTCAGTTTCTTTGCAGTTTTTCATTGAACATTCCAGATTTTCTCTGGCTAGCAATGCTTTGATACAATATAACGTACTTGCTACACATCATGCATCAAGCAAAATCATCTGTGCACTTTGACTTCCTGTAGTGTATTTGCTTTTGGTTATTTAGTGATTGCAAGGATTCTTTCTTCCTGCATCAGTGAAATAAATTTATAGTGATGTAATGTTTTGTTGGATTCATGAACATTTGCCTTTATTGAATGCCTGCTTGGCCTATTGAAGAGATTCTTCTGTTCAGACATGAGATGCCAAATAACAGGTAACAGGTGTTAAAGATGGAGCATGTATGAATTGAATTTTTTCAGTGTCTTGTATTACAGTCAAATAAGGGTAAACTTCCACGGAGGTAGCAAAAGGGCTCACTAAAACTTTCTTAACTCCTGTTTCAGAGGGAGAGTGAAAGCATTTAGTTCAAATATCTCCCATCCTTATTTTTGAAAGTAGTTGCTTTCTGTTTTGTGTGAGCTCCTTTTATAGTACCATTTCTCTGCAAGTTACACCCTGTTTTTGGTGGTTTAGGAGTGGTACTCTCCAGTTCAGTGCTCCCACTGAGGCACTCCAAACTGTGTGCTGCTTCCTTCTTTCTCCTTTCCTCCCTTCCTTCCCCTGTGATAGGATGGAGAGGAGGATTGGGGGCAAAAAAAGTAAAGATCATGGATTGAGATAAGAACTATTTGCTGGAAACAGCAGTGAGATGAGAAAACTAACAGAAACAGCAAAAATAATAATAGCAGGAGTGTACAAGAGCAAGAATGTGATTTCTATGCAAAAGGCTTACCATGGAGGTCTGACTCCTGCAGTCAGGCTCCCTCGCTGCAGAAGTGAGCCCTTCTCTCTTTGTGGAAAATAACAGGGAGCTACAGAATAACCTTCGGGTTCTAGCAACGCCCCTACTCTGGCTGCTGCGGAAATGAACCCTGTCTTGGCTGGAATCAGGACACCCATCTACGAATGAACATTGCAGAAGGCTTTTTGCTTTAGCAAAACTTTACAGTGGAGTCAGTGTCACAAAAAAATTTAGAATTGCACCACTTCTTGAGGTACACATCACATTTTCACATCCATCTCCATTACCGATGAAATGTACTCAGGTCCTTAAACAAAAACAATCTCATTGATGGGTTTGTCTTTGTTGGAGGCAGGACTAATTCAAATTGTTGCCCCTAACAGATTCCTCATATGCACAATGGTAGCTCTGTCCCTTCTGTGGTGCATGGGGGTTTTAATTGGGCACAGCAAGCTAGACTGGAGCCTGTAGTGTTAACTAACCAGGTAGTCTTCAAATAAATGTAGATCCTGGTGTTTGAAGTTTCCACCACTCTTTGCTTTTATTGTGGTTTTAACAGTCCATTGTTTCATTCAGTTTTGCCAGAGGCTGGTCCATGACAAGGAATATGATACCCACTCAATACTCTCTGGCTGTGGTGTCTATGAGGTTGTATTTGAAATCAGTCCCGATAATCTGATGCCTCTTCTGGGTCTTAAAAAATTGAGAGCAAGACAAGGTTAAGGAATAAGGGGTTTTGCTTTGGCATTTTAATAAGGATCCTTATGGTGCACACTTTCGCCAAAGTGAGATGTGCTGCAATGCACCCACACAGTAGATTGCCTGTACAATTTATTGACCTTATAAATTAGCATATCTAACAAAGATACCCCAAGGGGAGGCCTGGATGAATGGTGTGATATTTTCCCATTTGAGGAATTCCCCCCTGGATTGGCCAAATCTCTGTTTTACAGGGTATGTACTACAGAAGACCTTGGTTTCTCAAGATAGCATAGAGTTTTCCAGCCTCCTACTATGAGGCATCTTGGCTATTTGGCCTCCTGGCCTAACAAAATACTAGGGCTATGCTAAGTTATCAGACTTAAAGAATTACAAGAATGCATGATAAGAATACTGAGGATACATAAAAATTATATAAAAGGTATATAAAAGAATAGGCAAGAAATCATCTTGGCATCAGTACAGCTCCATTTTTTCTGGGGTGCCATGTTGTCACAGGACTTGCTTTTCAAGGCCCAAGATGGTGTTTCAGGCAGTGGTGTGAAGCACAGGGTACACATCCAGCCATCCAGCGGTTCTTTACACCACTGTTGGAATGTAGGGCCTGCCTTGGTGGGTTTGCAGGAGTGCAATGCAATTAACCTGCCAAACCCATGGTATTTGTATTTCCACCATCATCCACCACACCACAAGGGCTGTACCTGCTAGGCCTGCTTGATCACAGTGCATGTTTCAGTTATGGATCGTGTGGGAAATAGCATCTGTTTTTAAGTCCACCCCAAAGTTAAGCCACGAGCCCATCTGTATTGTTACATCTTTTCCCTGATGGCCTGAGACATCATGGGCCCACACACCAGCAATAATTCACCCTTATGCTGCCAGTCCAGGTCTGCCTGAGACAATTTAATGTTAGCAGCCCAGTCCACCTGTCCATTCTTGAAATGCTCTTCAGTAGCCCAACTCCTGGGTGTGTGTGTATCTACTCAGTCTTTTACAGCCAGCTTCTCTACCTGGACAATGATGTAATCTGGAATATGCATCCTCCAAAAACCCACAACATATAAGAAAGCCTGTGATTCCTTCTTTCTGGTTTGCAGGGACATAGCTGTGACTTGGTTGACCATGTCCATTGAAATCCAGTGATGTCCGTCTTACCATTTTACTCTCAAAAAAGGAATTTCCTGGACAGGTCCCTTGACCTTACTTTGCTTCACAACAAATGCAGCCTTCAGAAGGATTTGGATTATGTTCTCTACTTCCTCACAAACTCTGCTGTGTTCCCCCATGTGATTATATCATTAATGTAAGTGTTCTGGAGCTTCACCCCTTTGCAGTGCAGTCTGGGTCAGTCCAAGGCAAATAGTGGGCCTAGGTTTCCACCCTTTGCACAGCCAGTTCCAGGTTTACTTAATGTCCTTCTAGGTGACAGCAAACTGTGGGCTGCGCTCATGGCTAAAGATAAGGAGAAGAGCACATTTGCAATGTCAGTGGTGGTACCACTTTTCTGCCTTGGACTCCAATTCATGCTGAAGTTCCAGCATGTCTGACACAGGGCTCAGTGGTGGTGTGACTTCCTTTAGGCCATGATAGGCCACTCTCAGTCTCCACTGGACTTACACATGGGCTGTGTGGGACTACAAAACAGTGAGTGAGTCTTGCTGGCCACTCCTTGGCTCTCCAGCACCCATCTCATGGCTGGAGTTCAGAGTCCTGGCTGGCATGGTGTTGTTGACGGTGCACTGCTGTGGTAGTGGTTGGTGCCTGTTGTTCTTCAACCCTCAGCAGATGGATCCTCTGACAGACCAGGCGAGGCATTCAGCTGTCTGACTTCCTCTGTCTCTGCAGCAGCTCTCCCAAAAGCCCAACAATGCCCTTTTTGGATCCTTGAAATACCCTCAGTTACAGCTCACCCTTGAAGGTGTGGGTAATCCAGGTTCTTGCTGATAGACCCCATGGAACAGATTTGAATGAAATGACACTGAGTCATCAGTGTTTTTAAGTATATATAAGTAAGATTAATTTTAGAACAGTTTTGTTATAATGGAAAGCAGACGTGTAGCTCATTTAGTTATAATTATTGTCTTGTTTTAATATAATTTACGAGGGACACTCTAAAATGAGTTACCTGCCCTTAATTTAACCAATAAAGGAGAAATTAATATGAGTAGATATAAGTGAAAAAATATAACAGTTTACCGAAGAAATTGAATAGCAACAGGCAAAAAAATAGCAGTTTTTTGTTTTATTTTAATATAGAATAACAGCAGTAGTATTAATAACAAAAGTTTGCAAAAGAGAAAGAGTGATTTACATGTAAAATGGTCACTGTGGAGCCCAACCATGGCAGCCATGGTACCCTAATCAGACAAGACCCCTTCTCCCTGGAGGAGGGTCCCCTCCAGGTGGCCTAGCAATGATGTGAGGTGATGTAGAAAAACTTCTGGGTCCCAGCCATGCCCGCTCTGGGCTACTGCAAAATTAACTCTGTCCTGGCCAGACCAGGACACTCATCTACTAATGAATATTGCAGAAGGTTTTTTACTTTAGCAAAATTTTCCAGTGGAGTCAATGTCACAGAAAAATTTAGAGTGGCAGTGTTTGGACAAGAATACAAAGGTAGGCAGAAGAGAGAGATTAGCCAGGGTCTTTAAAATATGTGAATGTGTGATCTCATTTCTTACAACACAGAGAGGAATCTGTATGGAACAGAGAACCTTGAGTGTAGCAGTTGAAGGAAGAGTCTAAATGAGTCATGTCACTTTATGGACAGTAAGGGCAGTTATAAATGCAGTAGCTTAAGAATCCATGCCCTATTTGTTAAAGGAGGGGGGTTTTTTTGTACTGGTTTGATTATTTTCAATTTTTGCTAGGTGAGTGTGAAACAGAAAAATGGCAAAGACAACTTTAAACAAATGAGGTAAAGCAACTAAAATTGGGGCATGATAATGAATTTCTCTCTAATAGTAGTTCCTAAGCTCTAAGTAATAAATTTCTAGAAAGTTCTGGTCCTTTTACTTTTCCCATTTTTGAATCAATATTTTTGATAATAGAGAAAGCTAGTGGAGTCAGCTGAAAAAAATTTAAATTATATGTGTACAGTCTTTGTAATTTTATGAAGATTTGAGCTTTAAACCGTGTGTTAATTTTCAGTATTTCTTTTTTCTGAGTGAAGTAAATGGACAGCTAAGATTCAGGACTACTTAATAGTACCTACAGAAATTTAAATATGAATCTTCACTACATGCAGTATATTCATTTGCATATGCTAAATCAGCTTTCAAAGTCTGGTGTTCTGGTGAAGACTTTTTAGTGGAATGATTATGTCAGATGTGCTTCAGTGAACTCTTCTAGTTTGCAGGCAGCAATTTGCAGTAGGTTGGTTTGTCAGAGTAACATGACAGATCTCGAAAGGTCCAGATAGTTTTATAATTGTTGTTAGCATGATTCTGGAAAGAGATGATGAGCATCTCATAAACCCAGATGGGAGTTTTTTACATTGTTGATAAATGTGTTTTACATTTTTAAATTGATAAACAGTGAAAAGCAGAAAAGATACAGTAAGGCAGATGGTTGTTTATAAAGCACTTGTAAGTTGCTGCAATTCAAAGAATGGTACTAATTGTTAAAAAAAAGACAAAAATTGGAGTAGGGGGAGTGTTTCAATGAGTTCATCATGAGCTTTTTATAAATAAAACCTTCAGCAGCTTTAGTTCAATTAGAACCATTCTTGCCATTCTGAGTTTACATGCAAAAGTTTGAACTTCCAATTCTTAATAAACTTCTGTACCAGCCATTTTGATGTAGCTTAAATTAAAGCTAAAGCTAATCTACCTATATGTATGCGTTTCTTTCTTTTTCTTTTTTTTTTGCCGTTTGGAAAAAACCCAAAATTTATTGCACATAATGAAGTTGAATTTTCATTGGACTTAATAATTGTTTCTATTTAAAGAGAGTGAGCACAGTAGGAAATGTCAAAATCAGCAGAGATTTTACAGCAAGGAAGCAAAATGGTAGCTAGTTGCCTTGTTTTCTGTTCAAGGAGTGGTGAAAAAACGTTTTTTTGACAACTATGTAAGAAGAATGAAGACGTATTTAAGTAGTGCTTAGGCAGAACAACAATCAGTATGTGTGATGAAACAATTGGTGCACCTTTCTCTTGTGAATGTTTAGGTCATGTTTCTATTAGTGATCTTAAAAGCTTCCACGAAAGATCAAGTGTTTTCCTACTTTTTCAGCATGAGTTTTTTGAAAAACAGATATTTAAATTTACTGCTGTCATCAAGCGGCTCTTCTAAAATATGTTTATTTTCAGCTGCAGAACTCTAGAAGAGCTTGTTCTCTTTCACAGAATTTTCAGCTTTTATGTGATGAAGACTTCTATGCTTTCTGTATTTTCAATAAGATTCCTATACATTTAATTTTTCTGGGAATATTTTATTAACATTTAGCAGAGCAGTGATATTCTCAGTAAAGCTGTATCAGTTGTGTCAGTCCTTAATAGAAATAATTTGTTAAGTTGCAAAGTTACATCAGCCTGATCAGCTAAAAATATGCAGACTGCCTTTAAGCAGGAACATCCTAACCATTATTATAGCTTACAGGTCTGTCTGCATACTCTGGTGGAGCTGGTGGAGCTTCCAGGTATAAAGGAGATCTAGAAGAAACTTACTCCTGTGAAGTGCGAGAGCTAACCATGGTAGATGGAGCTAGGCTTATACTATGACTGTGAAGCTGACTTCTAGGGCAGAAAATATGCTGGTTTTCAAGTTTTGTGAGGTGGTCATATATAATGATTCACTTAAGTTTTGTGAAGTTTGTATGAAAACTTCAGAAGAAGCACCACAAATCTTCTGTAGCTGTTACCTAATTCTGTGGAAGGGTACCGATTGTCAAGACTGTTACAGTCAGAATGTGACATAGAGAGAAAAAAGAACACTTGTTTTAATCCCTTGCTCCATAGTTAAATTCAAAAGAATTAATTGCTCTAGGCAACACTGGCCTACTTTTATGCCAGTTCATGATAATATTTAAACTCTGTGAAGTTTCAAAGCTCTTCATGTGCAGCTGTCTTCTTTCCATTTTGGTACCAAACATCTGTGCTTTCTACATGCTGTCAGTTTTGACCTTAGCCTTAATTATGGGAAAAGTAGTTTCAAGCTCCTGCTCTGAGTGAAGTAAACATTTAAGAAGGCCTTACAACTGGTCCCAATACCTAGCTCTAAAACTCTACAGAGAGTTTGTAGGTTTGGTCAGGACTAGTGTTCTTATGCAGCTTTCAGTATGTGTCCTTTACAACAGTGGTTTCTAACCTGAGGGTAAGCACGTGAGAGAAAGCAACTAGGAAAGCAAAACCACAACTACTTAGCAACCCATGTCTTTACTAGAAAAACTTATAAGGGTCTGCATGTTTCAGGTTCCAAAATACAGGTCTTCAAGAAATCAGGATAAGCTCATCCTTCAGTGAGAGCTTGTTTAATTTAAAGTGTATGCACTTTAAATTTCAAAGCCATGCTTCTTTTAGGTGGTCCTGTTGGTATGGATCCTGCCACTTATTCCCAGATTCCTCTGTTATTCAAGCTCAATGGGACAAACCTGGTTGTGTGTACAGACTAGGGAACAAGAGGCTGGGAAGCAGTGCTGTGGAAAGGGATTTGGGTTTTTTGTTAGTGCCGTGCTGCGTATCAGTTAACAATGTGCCCTGGCAGCTGGGAGCATCAGGCCCAGCAGTGCCAGCCAGTCAGTGCCCTGCTCTGCTCTGCGTGGGGGTGGTCTCACTTTGAGTATTATGTGCAGTTTTGGGTACCATAATATGAAAAAGACATTAAGCTATTAGCAAAAGGAGGGCCTTGAGGATGGTGAACGATCAGGAGGGGAAGCCGTACAAGATGTGGCTGAGATCACTTGGTTTGTTTAGCCTGGAGGAGACTGAGGCAAGACCTCGTCATGTGCTCTACATCTTCACAGGGGGAAGCAGAGGGATGAGAACTGACTTCTTTGTTCTGTCAGAAAAACTCTTTCTCATCCAGAGATGGGGCTCTTGAGAGCCATTTTAAAAACTTTTATTCCATTTTCAGTCTCATGTGAAGGGTGAGACAATATAGATGTTACAATTCACACCATCACAATCAGAAGCCAAGCTATTTCCTAACTACAATACATTATTAGCATTTTTTGCCAAACGGCTTCTGCCACACAGTGCTGCTAAATGCTTCTAAGCCAACCACCTATTAAAATACCCAATGTGGGTCTTGCTACAATACATCTTTCATAGTTCTGTTTCTCCAGAATATCTAGTCTATTAACAAGGTCGTCATTTGAAACTTATTTCTAGTTCCATTTCACTTTCAACAATGTCTGTCTTATTCTGTGGCCTTTCTAAGTCAGCATACTTTATCTCAAAGGTTTCATTCAGATGCACAAGATTATGTGAGCCTTCTGTAAGGCTTTGAAAATGGTCTACAAATCCATTTCCCACGCATTCTTGTCTACCAGCAACAGGACACAAGCAAACAACATGAAGTTGAGTTGAGGAAGCTTCAAGTTAAATACTGGTAAAAATTTCTTCACCCAGGGGTGGTTGGACACTGGAACAGGCTCCCAGGGAAGTGGTCACAGCACCAAGGCTATATGAATTGAAGAAGCATTTGGACAACACTCTTGGAGACATGATGTGAATCTTTAGGCTGTCCAATGGAGGAACAGGAACTGGACTCGATGATCTTCATGGATCCCTTCTAACTCAGCTTATTCTGTGATTCTATGAAGGTTTTGGTTTCAAAGTATATATTACCTTCCACCAACTGAGTTTTCAAGAAGTGTCATGATGAATTTGGAAAGGTATTTCCTGATAGTGCGTATACCGCTATTCAATTCTATCATGTTTAGCAAAAGTGCATCTTCAGAGGGTTGTGTGCCTTGAAATCAGTTTATAGCAGTAGAAAAGGAAACAGCTTGTTTGATAACATGAGCTTATATTCACAGTTATCAGCCAGGAACAGAGCTCTTGTTTGTCCTGAATTTTGATCTACTGTTAAGTTTACAGTGTTGCATCTCTTCTTTCTGAAGTATTTTGGGAATGTCAGGGATCATTGGATGCTACTTTGCTAGGACTACGTAAGGATTAAACATGAAGTGAAAAGTCTAATAAATTCTTACAGATACCAGCATAGTTCAGTGCTCTTGGTCTCAGTAGTCTAGTATACAAAAATTAGTTCCAGTTGTATGTGGTTATGGGTAAATAAAATTAAAATAATTTTCACAGCAGTTGAAACTTGAATAAGTTGAATTCAGCTTCTGGGAGGTATCAAGGTGCATACAAAGTTGCAAGTACATGGCTTCAGGTTTTATCAGTTCTCCATGAGTAAGCTAAAACTGCTAATTAATAAAGTACGTAATTAATATTTCTTTCTGGAACAGATCTTCCTATATATACATACTGTATGACTGTGTCATTTCAAAGTAAATCCGTAAGATGATATTCACTTGTCTTTCTGTAAGACAAATCTGATATCAGTTCACAGTCAGCCTAAGAATTAAAATACATTTTTCTTTCCTTCAACTGTCTTTTAGAAGGTTATACTTTTTGGTGAAATGTTCACTACATTTTTCTAGTTTCAGTTTTTTGGGTGTACCTTTCCACCTTCACAGGAAACCAATTGAGGATATTGTCAGATAGACTAGAAAGTAGAATTTGTTTGATGATATTAGTATGACCTATTAGTAATTTTGGACTTAAAAATAGCCTGTAACCCTAGAGATAATATGGGCAAAATGAACACAAATTAAGTAAAGAATAAGGTGATTAGGAGTGGAAAGTGAAGGTTGATGTGCATTTTTAGTGCCATTTAATATTTTTTTAGAAAGGCTACATTCAGTAACAGAAAATATCCTAACTTAGATTACAGGAACACATTCTTGGGAAGATTTGCAATATTCAGGAGTGCAGATGCTGTTGATATCCCGCATTGCAAGTCACAATTTTAAGAATAGTGTGTTGGGAAAATAAGGCACATTACCCAGCAGCAGAAATAGCAGAAGAAGCCATAGCACTCATTTCTCTACCCAGCAAAACCACGATTATTTGGCTGATTATTAAAAGGAGCATTCAGTCGAGCAAGGGGTGATCTCCAGGCCATTTGCAGGCGATTTAGAAGAGACTCTAGGGAGCATTGGGAACCGTAAAGCACAAGCGGGCTCGACATGCCAGTGAGGGCGTGGCACAGCAGTTTGCGCGCAGTTTCCACGGGCAGTTGGATGAAGGGTGCTTTGTGTGACGGATTGTGTCTTTTGGCTGGTTGTGGCATGCTTCTTGTTTGTTTGTGGTTTTTTTGGGATTTTTGTTTGTTTGTTTTTGTTTCGTCTTGTGGGGTTTTGGGGGGGGGGGGGGTGTCCCGTCGTCCCCCCCACCCCAAGCAACGGTTTGCAAATGGTCATTGCTGCTGCTGTCAGCAGGAGTGTGCTAAGACAAACAGAACCCTCCAAGAAGGACACAGCTGTCCAGACCCCTGGCTGCAGGCAGTGTCAGCCTGGGAGCAGTACACGAGGACAGTGCAAAAGTGAGTGTTGAGTGTGAGCCGGTGAATGATCTGCTCTGTCTGGTGGCAGGGCTTAAGCAAGAAATGGAAAGGCTAAGGAGTATAAGGGAGAGCAAAACAGAAGCCGACTGGTGGAGTCACAGCCTTGCAACCCTGAGAGAAGGTCAGCAGGAGTCAGAGGAGCCCTGTCCCTCTTACAGTCAGGCAGAAGGAGGCCTTGCAGATGGAGGGAATGGAAATGGGTACCTACTCAGAGAGGTACGAAAATTGCATGCTGACCCCCATCACCTTCCCAGGTGCCCTTACAGAATAGCTATGAGACTCTGGGTCTAGAGGCTCAGGCAGATGATGGTAAACAAAAAAATCTGTCCGGAGGGTCTCCCAGGTGTGCTTCGTCTGTCAGATGATCACAGCCTCAGGAAATAAAGGACAAGTAGTTGTTGTAGGTGACTCCTGAGGGGAACTGAGAGCCCTGTATGTCAACCAGACCCATCCCACAGGGAAGTCTGCAGCCTTCCTGGGGACCAGGTATGGGGTATGACCAGGAGACTCCCTGAACTAATTCAGCCCTCTGATTATTACCCGCTGCTTCTTGTCCAAGTTGGCAGTGATGAGATTGACAAGAAGGGTACCAGGGTCATTTAAAAGGACATGAGGGTTCTGGATTGATGGGTTGGTGGGGCAGGAGCACAGATGTGGCTCTGCCTATTTCCTTCAGGAGCAGGGGTGAACGATAAAAGGAGTAGGAAAACCCACATTATCAATGAATGGCTTATGGGCTAATGCCATTAGAGGAATTTTGGTTTTTCTACCATGGGCAATTTTTACAACACCAGGCCTATTTGAGTCAGATGGGCTCCATCTGTCTAACAAGAGCAAAAGGATTCTGGCCTGTGAGTTTGCAGGGCTGATTGAGAGGGCTTTAACCCAGGTTTGAAGGGGGAAGGGGATGAAACCAGGCACTCTGGAGCTGAGCCCGAGGGTGGTAAGCCAAGTCAGGTGAAATCAGCAGCCCAGCTGAAGTGCACATACACTGATGCACACAGTGTGGGTAACAAATGAGGAGCTGGAAGGTATGGAGAGTGCAGGAAAGTGATGACACAGTCACCATCACAGAAACATGGTGGGGTGGCTCACAGGGCTGGAGCACTGCAGTGGATGGCTACGAGCTCTTCACAAGAGACAGCAGAGGGAGAAGAGGTGGAAGGGTGGCTCTGTATGTTAGGGAGGCTCTGGACACCATGGAACTTGAAATTAATAAGATCAAGTGCCACGGGTAAGAATCAGGGAAAGGCCAAGAAGGCTGAAATCCTGGTGGGAGTCTGATAGAATACTCAACCAGGATGAGGAGATTATTGTATAAGCAGCTGGAGGATGTTTCAAGATCGACAGCCCTTGTTCTTGCAGGAGATTTAACCTGCAAGGTATCTGCTGGGAACTCAACACAGTGGAAAAGAGGCAGTCTAGGAGGTTCTTGGAATGCATGGAGGAGAACTTCTTGTCACAGTGGTGAGCGAGCCTGCCAGGAGTGGGGCTCTGCTAGACCTGCTGTTTGCAAACAGAGAGGAGCTGGTGGGAGATGTGGTGGTCAGAATGCCCATCTTGGGCACAGCAACCACAAAATGATAAAGTTTTTAATTCTTGGTGAAGTAAGGAGAGGCTTCAACAAAATTTTTGTCTTGTTTTTCCAGAGGACAGACTTTGTCCTATTCATAGGACTGATTGAGAAAGTTCCCTGGGAAGTAGCCCTTAAAAACAGAGTGGTCCAGGAAGGTGGACATACTTTAAGAAATCCTGAAGGTGCAGGAGCAGGCTGTCCCTATGTGCCAAAAGAAAAGCCAGCAGGGAAGACTGGCCTGGCTGAGCACAGAGCTTTCACAGGAACTTGGGAAAAAAGAGAGAGTTGAAAAAGGAGTGGGCAGCTGAGGAGTGTTCAAGGATGTTGTTAGGTCATGCAGAAAGAGAATCAGAGAGGCAGAAGCTCTGTTAGAAGTTAATCTGGCCACTTCTGTAAAGGATAGTAACAAGTGTTTTTATAAATACATTAACAAAAAAAGGACCAAATAAAAAGACTTCCATTCTTTATTGAATGCTGGGAGCTGAAAACAGTCAACAAAGACAAGGAATGAGTCCTCATCTTTCAGTTTTCAGCAGATTATCCTCAGGACAACTAGCTTCCTGAGCTGGTAGACAGGGACGGGGCGCAGAGTAGATGCCCTGTAATCCTGGAGGAGGTAGGTAGTGACCGGCTGTGCCACTTAGATGTTTGCAAGTCTGTGGGAGGTTGTGGATGCCTAAAGGTTTTTAGCATCACCGGAAGTCCTATGAGGAGCTTCTGAAGGATCTGGGGTTGTTTAGCCTCGAGAAAAAGGCTCCTTTTCTGGTAAAATTAAGTAAATCCTGTTTATTTTGACCCACTGGTGTTATGGAGCACAGAGGTGAAATAGTGAAGACATCTTGCTAGGAAAAGAAGGTGTTATTTAGAGTTCTCCCTGGATTTACATATAATTAATCCTTCAGTCTATTTGTGAATATTTATCTGGTCATTTCTGCTAAGCAGTGAATGGTGGCAGAAATAGATGATGCATGACATGTCACTGGCTTTTTTGTATGTGACTACAAAAGCTGGTGTGCTTTAATAATGTTAATCTGATACATCAGTTGGTTTTGGCATGGATTTTTAACCTTTTAAAACTATAGCACTGGCTCACCATCTAAACAGTCTGTTTTTTCCATATTAGTTGGAAAAATCAAAATTGCTCTTTCTTCCAGATCTCTTTTCATAACTCATCTCTACAATGAAATTTAGAGATAACATAGTTGTAGCTATATAGATAGGATTGAAATATTAAATTCTATTCATAATGTTAATTTAAATTTCTTCCGCTGTTAAACTTTTGAGCTTTTTTTAGTTTCCTGGGTTTTTTTGCAAATTTTTAATCATTGTGTTTCTTCTCTCAGCTTGGGACAGGGGTCTTGCTTTCTGCTGACGTTTAATTGCTTGTAGTGCAAGGTGCTTGACTGAATCATCTGCTTAAATATTGATATGTATGTATGCATATATATGTATATTTAAAAAAATCCTGAGAATTTCCATAAGATGGACTTAGTAATTAGCCAAATAATTTTCAAGTGGTTTCTAAAATTAGAGATGCTTCTCTCTAAAAAGAAAAAAAAAAGGAAAACAAAAAATAAACCAACAGGTGTCAGCAAAGACCATGTAATGAAACATTGGGTCAAATCGCGTCAACAGAGTGTGCTGCATTCATGACAAATCCCTGTTGTCTTTCATTTAATTCTCTCAAAAGACCTTGAGATCCTAGTTGTGATCAGTCAGCTCAAAATACAGAATATCACAACTGTCTATGAAGGTTGAATTGAATTGCTTTCAGTAGAAAACACAAGAAACTACATAGAGATAATGTCAGTTCCATCTTAATGAGTTGTTCTCCCACACTATAATCCAAGTGAGGTCTTTGTGGATTTTTAAAATGCTATTGATTTTGTTTCTCTCTCCCTGATTTTTTAATCTTTTTTAGCCTACAACGAACTGAGGCTTTAGAAAGTCCATTCAGCTTCTAGGATCTTTTGTTCTGGAATGGTGATGATGAAGGGTTTTTTTTTTGTTTGGTTGGTTTCTGTTTGTTTGTTTTTGGAGGATTTGGATTGGTGGTTTGTTTTTGTTGTTGTTGTTGTTTTGTTTGGTTTTGTGTTGTTGTTTTTTTTCTTTTTGTCCCAGTTCTTAGGTAAGTCTATCCAAGAGGAGTGTGTCAAAATGTTTGTTTCATCTCTCTTTAGTACATATTGGCTGGTTTGTCACCTCAGGGTCAAAATAAAGCTCATTCAACCAAGGCTATGGCAGCCACAATAGCAAGCTTCAGGTCACTCCCACCACTTGAAATTTGTTGTAGGGTAGTCAGTTGAAGGTCATTTTGTATTTGTTTGACTGAACATTATTGCTTTTACACTGCAAAAACATTGTGGGTAGACTGCTGTATGTAGAGATTGTTTCCCTCTTGTGCTTGTTTTCTCTTTTTGTATTGAGGTGCCTATTACCAATGAGGAGACAAATTTTATAATATTTTATAAAATAACAAAATCCATTACTTGTCATGACATTGCTTCTAGTGTTTTATATTTGTTTGTTTTTAAGGTAAGTCACAAAACTTCCAACCTGTGTACTTGAAGTTATTAGAAAATGCTAGTAGCACTGAGGAGTCTATGTTGAATATAAATTATTTGAAAATAGAATCCTTTTTATACCCTTGAAAAATCCATTTTTGAGAAACTTAGATTCAAGAGACTGTAACTTGGTCTAAATTAATAGTTAAAATTATTTCAGGGGTCTGAGGAGCTGACAGTGAATCACTTGGTGTACTGTATGAAGTTCTGTCAAAAAGGCATCTTCACAAAAAAAAAAAAAAAAAAAAAAAAAAAAAAAAAAGCCTGATTTTTGTATGTCCATTTGTGCATTTCTAAGGAGAACTGATAATATTCAGCTGTTACACATTTTAACTGCATTTTCAGTGCAGTCACAGGGTGAGTGTTGATAAATAAACCTAAGGTCACATTAGTTTTGCATCTCTAAAGACAAGAAAACAAACCCTTGCATTTTTCTTCACTTCAAGTATAGGAAGTTATGGCTGAGTGACGTACTGTAGAGGGTAGAAATGGTCAGACTTCAGTGATTTCTAAACCAAAAATATCACTAATAATTTTAATTCATTTTTTTGCTATTTTTTCTGTAATGTAGGAGATTAAACTGAGGTTAAAATGTAGTTGACTCAGAATGTTATCAGAGGAATAATGAACTACTAATGACACTAATAATGTACTAACCCATTGTATGATATGACTTAAGAAAATCCAAGAAATCAATGAGAAAGGAAAATGCCATTGCATCTATGTTGTATTAGCTGAAGTCTACTTAATTTTAAATATACTAGCTCTATTATTCTGAAAAATCTGGCCACTCATAAAAACATGCAATGAAAATTATTGCCAGTAGATTCTCTTACTCTTTTCACTCTCATTTACTTGGAGAACTCTCTTTAAAAAATATTGAATAGTGATCTGACAGAGTGTTTAATGAGTGTTTTTTCACAAGCTGGCATCTTTGGAGGCAGAAGCCCCTATCCACCAAGTAAGTGTGTGGTTGCCAACACATCTCACTTGTGATGGGAAGTAACCATTCTTAACTTTGAGAGAATAGTTCTGTCTCTGTTCATGTTTAGTCTTTGGAGCAGTGAAAAGTGGTAGCAAGTGTAGTAATAGTGATGATGGCTTTCTGTTTATGTTTTGAATATCTGTAAATGAGGACTATGATGTGGGAAATCTCAGATCTGTCCAGCTGGATCTGGTCCACCAGAAGGATGTATTTAATCTGCAGTTTGGTCCATTTCCTTTTTTCCCCCCAAACTCTGCTACAAGTGTGTAGGAGTGGACAGCTTGGGTTAACAGCTTGTGCTTCTAATCATTTCTCCTAGGTCTTGTAATCTAGCCTCTGTCATGGGAGTGGTTGTAATGTCTGCCTATCTCATGCACCTTTTCCTTTGTTGTGTCACATGTGCTTTATTCTTTATGGTGTGTTAACCATACACCAGCCATTTGAGAGGGTTGTTGGTATTTTGGCCATGAGGGATGCACATATGGGGAAAGAGAGGACATGTGCCAATTGATTGTCTTCAAAAGAGACTTTGTGGTTTGCACTAGCCTAAGGGTTCCTCACATCTGTCGTGAATCCATGACCATTGATTGCATGGTAATGATTTCCAGTGACACCTGAGAGATGCCAGGTTAGAAGAAAGGCCACAAATCACACAGGCTTATGCTGATATTTTTAGTATGTTTTTAGCTGAGAATTCACTCAAGAAAACATTTTGCAAGATTTTGAGTAATTTACTTTGTCTTTTTTCCTGTTTTCTCTCTGCAGTTGGCTTGGTGTTCTATTTGTATATGTAGTCTTCTGGTGGGTAGCCATGGCTGGTTTTGAAAATGGGAGCACATTCGTGGGGAAGAGAAAAAAAGAATTTAGAGGACTTGGGTTGTAAAGCACAGCATGGGAAGGGAACCTGATGGGCAAGGCTCAGTGTACTTCACTGAGTCCCAGCATGCGTTTTGGTGTGGTATGTGCTGAAGCAGCTCCTCTGGATTAGGATGTAGGTGTTTTTAATCAAGTCATTGAGTTGTGATCTGTTGTCTGTATACCTTGCAATCTCTGTTATGGAAAAGTTCACTAGTGGGTCAGCTGCAGTTCTGCTCTTCCTCATGTATGCCATGCTGAGTTTTTTTGATGTTTTTAGAATGTGGCACAAGGCTTTTTTCAGTGTATTACAGACTTTAAATGCAAGGGCTATTATTTTAAACTGAGTTGTTTTGGAATTGCCTTTTTGCTTTGCGGGAATTCTTTTTTCAGCGCTCTTTTCCAGACTCTGTTTAAAGACCTCCGATACTTAGTGCATTGAAGTGTCTCTGCACTTCATTTGTCTCCATTTCTAATTTTATTTAGACTTCAGTACCTTCATGATCTTTGTAACTTTAAACATGGTGTCACTGGTTTTTAGTCTTTAATTTCTATTTTCACATGGTCCTATACAGGTATTGATTTTTGATCAAGTAGTTTCAGAATGCTGTATTGCAAAGATTTCACAAATTAGATGGATAACAAAATTTTTTCAATGCTTTTTGGTAGTTGAAAACATCCATAAGTAAGTCCTCTATATGAACCATAGTCTTAAAATAATATATCTTGCAGGAAGCCACAACCTTAACAATTAATGTGTATTATGCTTGTGTGTACTACAACTAGGTTTCCACCTGGAGTTTCAGTTTTGCTCTGCAGACTCTGTGCAGCATTATAATCTTGCTGTCATTGTGTAGAATATTTTGCAATGCAAGGGTTACCTCAGGTCTGTCGTAAGATAATGTGCTTCTCTGTTCTTTTTGATGTCATTAAATTTAATATCTTTGTGATTAAAATAGCCTGTTTTCCAGATCCATGTGAAGCATCACTGGTCACAACATAGGTCTATCCCCCAATTATCCCTAAGGCTATTAAACTTTGCAGATTACATATTTGAGGCCACTAGCACTTTGAAAAGGTGCTTCTGGAGGGATTCTCTGTTTTATCCAACATAAATCAAGACTGACTTATTTTAAGCTCCGCAGAAAGGCATTTGTGAGCATTGATGTTTGGTTCCACTCCTGAACCATATATACTAAGGCTCTCAACCTTGCCCACCATAGATGAGGGAAAACTATAACAAAGAAATAATAGCAGAGATTAGATACTTGTGCTTTTAATACTTCGTGAAAGGTGGTTATAGGTAGGTGGGGGTTGGTCTCTTTCTCCAGGCGGCAACTAAGAGAACAAGAGGACACAGTCTTAAACTGTGCCAAAGGACATACAGGTTGGATATTAGGAAAAAGCTTTTCATGGAAAGAATAATAAAGTACTGGAATGATCTGCCGGGGCAATTGTTGGAGTCACCGTCCCTGGGTGAGTTTACAGAAAGACCGACTGTGGCACTCAGTGCCAGGATATATTTGAAGTATTGGACTCAACATGATCTTGGAGGTCTCGTCCAACCTAGTGATTTTGTGTGATTCTGTGATATGCCCAGGATAATCTACTTGGTTTTACTGCACGGGATACGTTCTACTCAGCTGTGGTGTCTGTTCTCATCAGCTTGCCTTCGTTATGGGATTTTTTTTTAGTGCAACAAAATTAGAATAGCTGTGATTTCATTTAGGGCAGAAGTTTCTCAGGCTTAGAGAAAGGAGAACATGGGCTACTCTGCCCAACAAGAGCAATTTAAAGTATTAGCCATGTAGTTTCCTTCCAGATGAGACCCCTTTGTTCTGGGATGAAAGTTTCTTCTATCACACAGTTTGAGCGCAGCATTTTATTTGGACAGTCTAAGTGTTAGGCTTTCCATGACTGGAAGGGATTTCTCCCTTGCTATCAGAATAGGTTATGAAAGGCATGGAATTTTTTGGTATTTGTGGTTTGGTTTTTTTACTTCCTCCAGTTCTCTCAAGTTGGTAAGAACACCTTGACTGTTCTAAATTCAGATATTTGTCTTATTTGGGATGTGTTTTCCTGATAGACAGCACTTGTATGTGAATTAAGTACAGAAATACTCTAATATGAGGTGTAAGTTTTCAGTATCTCATACAAGAAATATAAAACTACCAGTTTCTTCTCCGTTTTCCAGGCAATTTCATACACTGTGGGCAGGTCTTACTACTGATTCTTTTTCCTTTGCAGTCTTGGACACAGTGATGCCTGCTCTCCAGCCATCTTATTACCTTGATTACAATGTAGTATACTGCTTACAACTTTGGCACGCCTTAACCAGTTTCAGGAACCTTAGAAAAAGTGTGACTATCCCAGGTTAGCATGACTGGCATGAGTAGGGCTCTCTGTTAGGTGTTACAGTTTGCTTTGTGGACATCTGGATCTGAACAATTTGTTGCTTGATAGTTCAGATGATGTATTGATGCAGGACTGAATTGATCAGCCTCTGTCACTATATATCTGCAGTGATCAGCAGGTCTGTGACTGACTGATAATTAGTCCAGGAGAGTTCGGAGGGTATAACCAGAACCACCTTCTCTTGAAGAAGTCATAAGACTTCTCAACATTCTACAGTAGTTTCTACAATAATTTTCAGATCTTAAATATAGAACACCAGCATGCACAAGATAATATTGCTACTTACAGAAGTTGTGGCTGTAGAAATAGTATAGATTTGAAATAATAAGTCTAACTAGTTCTATATAAACAATATCACACAGTTTCCTTTTATTTTTGCTTCCTGTAGGAACAATATTTTAATTTTTTTTTTTAAATCACTCATGAGCCATAAAATCAGAAGAAGTCATTAAAAGCATAAAAATCCAAAGATATTGTTTGGTGTATAGCATTTTCATTACTTGCACCCATATTCCTAGATACTACAGAATTTTGCTAGATTTTCTTAGACAGGACAGAATTTTGTCAAATTTTTAGTACATCTATGATAAGTGCAGGAAGTCTGCCCATTAGTGATGTTTTCAAATCTAGACAATTTTGGACTTGGATGGCACTTAAATTTTGTGTATCAGTTTCCATCATTTAAAACTGATAGTGTAACAGGCATTGCTAGGATATCCCTAAACATGTTGATCTACTGCAAAAAAACCCTCAAGTGCTTCTGTGACTGCATATGTATATAGATGCACAGATCCACAGACACGCTTCTATATATATATATATATAGAGAGAGAGAGAGACTGAGGCAATTTTAGGGTTGTTTTGTTTGAGGGATTTTTTAACGGCATTTTTCCTGAAATCTCTGTGGGCAATGCAGGCCATCCAGGTGCTGAGCTGTCTGAGGATGATAACCTCAGACTTTGCCTGTGAGCCTCCACCTACTGTATCTTTATGTTTGCTTTTATTGAAAGCACTCATTAAGTTAAGTCTTTGCTACACCAGTGTTCTACTGATTCAAGACTCTCATTTTCAAGGCTGTATTGCTCTTTATTATATTAGAGTAGTGCATAAAGAGTCAGTTAGAATGAGAACCCTATTGACATGGGCTGTGGAAAAAATGAGTAAAGGTTTATTTCAGCTCTGTGGACACACTGTCTAAATAAATGAGAAAGAATAGAAGAAATAGATACAAACAGCTGCAAAAAGGGTAAACTTTCACAAGTGGTGTATAAAATAGATTCTCTGTGTGGCAATTTTTTTCTCTGACAAGTATTTTTTTAGTGATTTTAGCAGTGAGTAGATGCCTGAATTGAGAGTTAAAAACAAAATTTCTATGTTGTAGGCCATATTATCATTATACTCACATTAATGTCTATACAACATTAGCATTTGAGACTGCAGGAAGTTAACTGCTTTACTTCTTGGTATTACACTGCAGTCGATTTCGGTGAACCATAAAAACTTTACCCCTGAAGGTAAAATTACACTGTATGCATGTTCCTAGCATACTGCTTTGGGGATAAACATGTCTTAAATCAACTCATCGCTTGCAGCTGAATTCCTTCTCCAAATGCAGTTTCTGTGTAGATAATAAGGTTCAGAAAGACTGATTTTTGGTAAACCATAAAGTTTTTTGAATATAATTCTATCCATAAATGTATTTGGACAGGATTGGAAAGAATTCTTGTAATACTAATAAAGATTTGGAGTTTTAGAAAGGAGAGGCATATACCAACATTTTTAATTAGCTTTCATTGGCACCTCCAGTTTGTTCATATGTGTTCCGAACATTTGCATATTGTGCTTCCTCACATAATAAAAACTTTTGGACATCACTGAAACTTCTTTTTGTAATTGTGCATTTGAAAAATTAAATTTGAAGTTTATGACACACTGGCTCCTACTTGCTTGGATCATAGTGTGTAGTTAAGATACCATCACTTGAAACCTTTGTTATAGCTATGTTTCTGTTGGGGCTTAATATGCTGTGGGTTCAGATGGATGTAATTGTGGCCTTGAGGTGTTGGTCTAAAGAATACTGTCTGAGTTTGTAACCAGATATTCTTGGATAAATATGCTGAGACTTAGATCTTGTCCTCTGGAATTTGAATACTGTTCCTTAAATTTTTTGAGTCCTTTTATATTGCCGTTTTAATTTGCCTTTTGTTTTTTTTTTTTTTCAAAATCTTTTAGCCATTGAAATCCACGCAGTAACTTCCAAACTACTTTTACAATCTCAATTGGACAAAGTGCCTGTTTGTCCTTCAGTTTAATTCCCAAATTAACTATAGTTAGAAAATTCTTACATATGAATCTCCATGTTTAAAATATGTAAGGCAGAAAAAAAAAGTCCCTAGATAGTAGGCAAGACTTTGAAATGTGAATAACTTTATGTTTGAGAGGGCAAGTCTTTTGTTGTGACAAGATGGATTTTGATTTTTTTTTTTTTTGTGTGTGTGTGGTGTTTGGTTTGGGTTTTTTTTGTTTTGTTTTTGAGTGGATTTTGGTTTGTTTTGGGTTTGTGGTTTTGTTTGGGGTTTTTATGTTGTTTCTCTTTGTTTAGGGGTTACTTATTTGTATGGCTTATTTGGTGTTTTATTTGGGTTTTGGCTTTTTTCTTTCTTCATTTTGTTGCTTTCTGAAATGATACCTTTGGTTTCAGGATTGAAATTTCAATTTAATTGCTACATGGAGAAAAGAGGCGTAAACTCCTCCATAGTGGGCAATCTGTATGGGGTTTTCTTCTATTTAACAGTCTTTGAGTTGTACCTCCCCTGTTCAGTAAGTAGAAATGGCAAGGTAACTTAGCTGAGGGTGACTACAGATCTGCTTTCCATGTAAATCATGAAGTGAACCGGGAGGGAAAAGAATTCCAGAAATCTGCTACTAGACAAAATACTTTAAAACTATTTCTTTACAAAGGGAGCATTTCTTCTACATGCCCCCCCCCCCCCCCCCAAGTATATATTAATTGGTTATAAACTATAGTTTTGAGGTTGGTATTCACCTGATTATTTACACATCAGTGCATGATGGGATTCACAGGTATGGTTACAGTTCCATTGTAGTGGCAAGAAGTCTTTTCTGTGGAGCAGAGAGAATTTTTAGTGTACAACTCCATGTTCTAGAGTTAGTTATATGGTAAAGGATTCAGAAAAATGGCAAAACATATACAAGTGCTTAGAAATTTAACCAATTAGCCTTTAAATTGTCTGCCTGCATATGTCATTATTGAAAGTGTTTTAGTATCTGGTGGCATTTATATTTTTTCTTTCCTTCCAGATCATTACTAAATATATTTATGAACTACTGCAGAACGAATGCCACTTGAAGAGAGTTACTCTTCCAGTAAGTATAATTTATTCCTCCAAAGGCATTGTTTTTTTGAATCTGTACCCAGCACAGCCTGTGATCCCATATAAAGACAAGGTGTGTGAGGGCTCTGTGCAGGGCATTGTCTCGGGACACTGCCTTTGCATTTTGCATGTGTATGCATCAGGAAGTGTGGCTCCACCTCACTTCACATGTCTTTGATTTCTCCAACTGAGCCTTCCTTATCTTAACAGATACCAGAATTTTCAAGATGTGGTACTTTTAATTGGAGAGTATTTGCGGATATTTTAAGATGTCTACAGCTGGATGTAGAGAACAGAGATGTCTTTGCAAGCGTTGGGCTACACTCACATTGAGTATCAGTAAACTATTCCAAATAATTTTTTAAAAAAAGCTTTTTCAGTAATTTATGATATGAATGTAAAATAAAGTGCTTATGTTGCTTAGTGAAAATATTTTATCAACCTTTAGAAAAGATGAAGTGCTCCCCCACATATCAGAGTGTTTATAAATACATGTGAAGTGATATAATGATGATGTTCAGGTATTTTTATATTCTGTACTGGAAAGTGCGGGAGAGACTGGAGTGTGACAGCACTGTGTAGATTTTTCATCATTATGAAGGATTCCTATGCTCTTTAAAATCTTTTGAATTGCTGTTGTTCTCAGATAAACCTTCATATTCAGTCAAGGAAAACCTGTTTAGGCTATGGAAGGAAAAGGTCTTTTATCTTAACAGTTCTGTAACGCTTCATTATTCCCATTTCTGTTCCCTGAGTGTTGCTTAGGGAATGTTTTGATGACCTGGCCCAACTACTTGCAGTTTCCTGGGCCTTTTCAGTGTCTCGTGGTCATGGCAGGAGCTAAGCTATGAGGTTCACAGAGAAGTCGAAGGGCACTACTCACAGTCTGGTGCTTGCACCAGTGCCCTGAGAACTGAAACTGAGAAAGCATTTTCCCATTTCAGATTTTTCTGTGTCAACAGATATAGGATAGGTTCATCATGACAGTCTGCCTGGTGCAGTGATGATTATGATCTCCAGCTTTTTTGGCTGATTTTCTTTTTTGGTGAAGTTTTGGTCCGAGAAGTACTTCCAGAAAGACAATGGATCAAAAGACTTCTCAGGCCATGTCACACTTTGTGAAGTCATGAAGCTGTTGTTTATAAACTTCCAAGTGCCCAGATTTTAAGACTATAGGACCTTCTTTGATTCCTAAAAAAGAATGTGAAGAATATGCATATAAGTAGTGCAGTGCTAAGGCTGCACTAGCTCCAAAACATGAAGGTGAAGAAACTTGGGATAAATATTACAGCACTTCATCACCTATGTCATACCTGTGGTGGTTCATCTGCCTGACTCTTACTTTACTGGAGCAAAGTAAGAAAGCACAAAATATGCAGGTGTCAATTGTGAGCATGGTGGAAAAATTCACATGACGTACAAACACTGTTCTTCAGGAATGGCTGTTACGTGTATCCAGCCCTCACCACAGTCAAAAATAGGTTATAAAGGCATATGCAAAAGTGAAAAATTGAAAAAATATATCTAGAAGTTGAAAAATTAAGGCTGTGTAAAAGCTAAGTTTAAATCACCGCTGATAGACTCCCAAGTAAGTTCACAAAACCCTCTAGTTTAAACTAGTAAAGGAGACTAATAAAAGTAATAAAACAGCTTTTAGGATGAGAATAGAAGAGAGTTTGAATGTTGGCAAGTTACATATAAAATCACAGGAAGTTCACAGAAACCGAATATGAGGAGCTTGTTAGAATTGTAAAGGCCAATAATAAAAGAGAGCTGATAAGGCTGGTAGATGAGCTGCAGCTAAAATGAACACCGAGGTCAAATAAGCAAAACTTATTCCAACTACTACTTGTCCAATTTCCACGCGCTAAACTTTTTTTTCTAAACAGGATATAATTCTGAGCAACTGTCTGAAATTTGTCATGTCAATAGAGGAGACCTTTGGACAAGTTAATGTATTGCACAATAAACAAATTCCAGGATGAGAATTTTTTTAAACCTAGGGTTCTATAAGAAGTCAAACATGGAAGTTGCAGAACAACCAACTTATATTTAATTTGCTGCTGAAATCAGCTAATAATAGTAATTATAGTAATATATTGAGGGAAATGAGTACAAGTTTATTTAAAAAAAATTCCAGAATTCATTGCAGGAGTCAGAGATCACATTAAGAAAAATCTTGTCAGTAAAAGAGTACAAGTATTTCCAATGACCTGTCAAAAAACTTAAGTGCTTTTAAAAAGCATAGGAGAAGGGAGTCCCCTTAAGAGTTAATTGGTTAAAAGGGTAAAAAGGTGAAATAGGGAAGAAAGAAATATTTTACAGATGAAATAAACTGTTACCAGTGAAATGCTATTAAGGCCTGACATAGTTGTAAGCAAAAGGAAAGAAAAGGGAATTAATACAAGCTAACAAACTTTCCTGCTTATTTTTTCTTCAGTTATTTGGGGTGGTTAAATCTAAAGCTGATTATGATAAGTTGGGAAATTATTTCTTGATGCTGAATAACTGGATGATTAAATAACAGGAGATTCAATTCTGGTAAATACAAAATTATGGGGAAGATAACTCACTCTGTAAACACAACAGTGGCCTCTAAATGAGCTATTACAACTCAGGAAAGAGCTTGGAGTGATTGTGAGTAGTTCTCAGAGAACATCAGTGAGTGCTCAATGGCAGTCAAAAACCATCAAAGCAAATAGGATGTTAGGAATTATGAGGTATCGAGAACAAAACAGAAAAACATCGTCATTCCACTCATTATGTGGGCCCTCATGTTAAACACTGCATGAAGTCTGGACACCATATCAAAAGCATATGAAGAATTAAAAAGAAATACAGAGGAGGGTTGCAAGGATGATCACAGGCATGAAATGCTTTTCAGATAAAGAAAGATTAAACAAAGATTCTTCAGCTTGGAAAATAGATGACTGAGGAAGGAATATGACAAATCTATGAAATCATGAAAGGTAAAGAGAAGATGAATAGGGAATAGGTTTTTTTCTTTTTTCATAATAGAGAACCTAAGGGGCATCAAGTTTAAATTATCAGGCAGGAGATCTCTACTGAAAGAGACAGTATTATTTCATATATGTCCCAATTATATTGTGGAACTCATTGCCACAGAGTACTATCAAGGAGAGAGGTGTAAATGCATTCAAAAAAATCATTTGACGGTATTAGGGTGGGATAGGTGCCTTGAACTATTGTGTATGCTTGCCTAGTTATATAAACTGGTTTGCAAGGTTCCAAAGTTACTGGCTGTCGAAGGCAGTCAAGAATCACTCTACAACCACTCTGTTTTGTTACTGTTCCACTACACAAATCTGCCTGTTGTCAGAAACAGGACCCTGCACCTTAGTTTGACCAAGATGGCTCACATATATATATATATACACACATATATTTGTGTGTGTGTGTATATACACAACTTTTTAATGTGAATATTTTAGAGATGAATACAAAACCTTTTTTTCTTATAACCTTGTCACAGACGATCAAAAAGTTGGTGTATTGGCTTTCCTTTTTCTGTCAGCTGATAATGAAGTTGGCAGTGCTGTGATTTTTGAATATTTAAAATGTGTTTTGGAACTGTGTTAGGTGGAGTGGGCTTTTTACAGCATGATTTTAGTAGGAAATGGAAATAGCATGCTTCAAAAGTTTAGCATGATGGTACTTTATGTTCTCTCATCTTCGTAAATTTAAACCTTGTGTGTGAAGTCCAACTTGCTGTCTTTGTTTTGTTTTCTTAGGCAGCAGCTTCAGTTTTGGATACAAAAATTAATTTCTTTTCAAGTATGAAAATAAGACCTGTTGGCAGATCAGGAGAGCTTGCCTGTGCTTGTATTATGCCAGTGTCTTTGACTAAACAATTCTGAACATATTTTCCTACACAGGGAGGCAAAGATCCATGTTGCATTATTGTTACTGTAAAGCATTGCCCTTGAATAGTGTTCAATATGTACTACAGAACATGAAAATTTGAAAAGGTCTCATAATTATGGAGAGGCCATTTACTACTTTCAAAGTTTCATCTTGTGCTTCATTGAAGGTTATGTTAGGAATAAGAGTAAAACTACAATTGTTTTAGCCAGATTAAGTTTTTGTATTTCTCTAGTTTTAGTGGTGTAATCAGTGATTGATCTTTGCTCTTCTTTAGCTGTTGAGGACAAATAGAGTGTACTGCTGGATTAACTACATCTTTAACAGCTTCTGGGGAAGCCTGAGATGGAAGTTTAAATAATTAGTGACATCTTGTAGTAGTTTTAAGCCCAGCTGGAAATTAAGCACCATGCAGCGGCTTACTCAACCCTCTTTTTACCTCCCCTAACACCAGTGGAATGGGGAGGAGAATCAATGCAGAACTTGCTAGTTGAGATAGAAACAGTTTAATAACCTAAAGCAAAGTAAAATACAGTGATAATGGTAAATGACAATAATAAACAGTGATGTGCAATGCTAGATGCCAGACCCCTGATTCCTGAACCCAGATTGGGCATGCTTCTGGGTAACTGCCCCAGTTTATATCCTGGGCATGATGTTCTGGGGTGTGGAATATTCCTTTGCCAGTTCAGGGTACATGTCCCAGCCATGCTCTCTCCAGGTTTATTTTGTATACCTTCTTGCTGGCAGAGCATGAGAAAAGGAAAGGGAAGTCCTTGACTTTGGATAAACACAAAAGCAAAAAACTAAAATATCAGTGTGTTATTAATACTATTCTTGTTCTGAAGCTAAATCACAGCACATTATCAGCTACTGAGAAGAAATTAACTCTATCCTGGCTGAAACCAGGACACATGTTTAATTGGCAATGGTGATGAAATGTTGAATCTTCTTGGTTATCAGTGCTTTCCTCTTTCACTTCAATAGGTAAAAGTTCATCCAAGAATCATTTTTCTTTGAGAAACCATGGTCTGCTACCTCCAATGTATGTTACTTTTGCTGGTTTTGTTACCTAAGTGAAATTAATATTTGTTTGAAAAATCCACAGATTTTATGTTTGTTAAGTTATTTGTGGTAATAGTTAAATGTTGATTGGCTGCTTGTAATATTGATCAGCAGTTGTCAGTTTTACATTTTTGATCAAAAAATTGTAAATCAGGATTCTCAATACTGTGGAGACTATAACCAAAGCAAGTTATTGAGGTTTATGTTGAAACACAAAGAAAATTACTTTTCATCTTGGAAAGCAAATGAGCAGATTTTTCTCTCCATCAGCTGCTCACAATTCTCACAATCATTTTTGAGTCTTTTTAGTTTCCAATATACTTATTTGCCATGTTCTTTCCTCCAGTTACAGTTTATACCTACTTTGTACGCTCAAGGCTCATAATTTTTGTCATATTTCTTAACTGAAATAAGAAAAGTACTAGTGGATTTTTCCCTTTTCAACATTCAATCTTATAAACCTCCAGTATATAAGATGAAAGACTCCCAGAGCCTAGTCAGGTCTCATACATCTTGAGTTAATAATGGCTAATTGTTGATGTGGTAGCGTGGATGACAATAAGATTAGATTTCAAGTGTAGTTTGATTTTACGCTGTATATTGATAGCAGCTGTTCAAAATGCTAACAAAGTGTGCTGCTGAAATACTCTATAGACTGATATTACTGTATTAGGTGAAGACTCATTTGAGACAGAAATCATGTGGAAAAAAGAAATTCAATGATAACATTAAGAATCTCGTAATACATGTAGAGATCTACATGTTGTAGAGATCCATAGCTGCCTACATTCATAAACTTTAAGGAATTATTGTGCATTGAGAAAAAAATCCAAGGAAAAGAAAATTAAACAGTTGTTTTAAACAGTAAATTATAATTGCAATTTTGATAGATTTGGCATGCCTAGCTATAGATTACTGGAAGATTGTTCTCACCTGTAAATAACAGTGTTGAATCAAAATCTTAAATTAATCCATAAGCATTTTAATGTATTTATTCACTTTAGATTTAAGTGATCAGAAATCAGTGTCCTTGAGTAGGTCCAGAAGAACAAGTGGCTAGTAAATGCAAATTATTTTATGTGGCCTCAGTGTGTCCAGCATTAAATGGTATTCTACGTTGATCTGTCAGTAAAGTAAGGTTGGGTATAGCAGTGACCTTTAAGTGCATTTTTAGTGAAAGCCAGACCTAATAAATTACTACTGTTTGAAGGTAAATTAACTTGACAAAGGTCTCTAAATGTGTTTAATTTTGGGAAAATAATCAAAAGTAATTTTTTATGATCTTGATAGATATTTTTAGCTGTTTAAAATTAATTTCTTCACAGATATGTGAACTAGCTGTATCTTCTAGTGCAAATGATTACTAAGTGCTGGTATTTCCTACACACTACACAATATTTTAGTCTATAAGTGCTAAAACCTACAGCTAAGTTACACATTAGCCTGAAATGCAAATTCACAATGTTTTTTTCCTAATTATAGTGTTGTAAATATTCAGTTTGTGGGTAGAATTCAGTTACACCTTGCCAAATACTATCTCAGATTCAGTGTTGGCTGACTTTTTACCTAATCTGTTTCACCTTTTAAGGTGTCAATACTGCTATTTCAGAAGCAGCATCAAGATCTGACTGTAGTCCCAGTCTATTCAATAGAACATATTCTTTACCATGTTTTCTATTTTTGCACAAAGTGCAAGAGAAAGTGAGTACATTTCCTGTGCAAACTCTGAGGCACATGCAATGTTACTTTATTTTGGAGCAGGGGAATAGGGTCTTCAGTGCTATGGCAAATATTGAAGAAAGACATGACCATTCTTTCATTTACAAATTTGTTTTGTTCAAGCAGCCTCATTGACTTCATTAAAAAAAGCATTTGGTAGGACTGACATTAAAAAAAATCTGAGGATGCATGCAGAATTAATTTTTCCCATTATAAGGGTAAGGATATGTACATATGAGGAAAAGCTAACATAATCCAAATAGCCAATTCCTTCTTTCTCAACATGGGATCATAACCTGATCCATTTTTCTTCTCTGTTGCAGAGAATGTTCCTAGCAGTTGGACAGTTAGGCTGTGGGTGTGGAGCGGTGTGGAGTACAGTAGGAGGGAGACATGTGCCTGTTTTGTTCTTTCTTTCCTATATATTCATATGCTGGAAAGAGAAGAATGAGTAGGCATGAGGATTTGTTTTGTCCTCATGGTATTTACATAAGGACAGTTCTTTTGTCTTGAACAAAAAATGCTACTTTACTCTCTTAAAGACAAAATGTGCTATTAGGTTGCAATTTGCTGAATATCAAACCTAATTGCTGGTCTCTTCCTACAGCTAAGTAGCTAACCATTGACCCTAGTACCGGAGGATTTTTAATGAAGCTATAATTTAGAACCAAATTAGATTTCTATATTTTATTATACCTATCCTATTAAATTTATAACAGACAAATTTACAGTACTGGTTCCTGTGTTGCTTATTGAGTATTTATGTCAAGATGGCTGATTTGGAACTCTCCAGGATTTTGTTTTCATATGTAAGATTTTATTGTTGCTTTAGGCATATCAGAGGTGAGAAATTGCTTGCACCTTTCTCTCTTGCCACCTCGAATTGCTCATTTACAGACTTTCTTCTTTTTCTGTAAATTTTTGTAAACAACTGATGTTTCAAAGCTTAAGCACACCTTTTAGCCTTTTTATTAATTTTAAATGTCCCTTGGATTGCTGTTCTAAAATGTAGTACATTTATATGTTTTGAAGTTACATTGCATATTTTGCTTTATTTTTATTTAGTCCTGGGCACACCTGCATTGAAATGTTTGTTAAATGATGAAAGTTTTTATATAAATTTGGTAGATAACTTTATGACTACAGATTTTCTTTCAAAGGATTTTATTGATGCATTAAAATGTGTGTTGTCTGTAATTGCAGGTTGATGCAATTGAAACTGAACCAAAGAGCTTTATCTTTATGAGTGAAGATGCATTAGTAAATCCTGACAAGCTGTTGGTCCTAATTCATGGTAATGGTGTTGTCAGAGCTGGTCAGTGGGCTAGGAGACTCATAATTAATGAAGATCTGGACAGTGGGACACAGATACCATACATAAAGAGAGCTATTGAGGTAAGTGAAAGTTCAAGGATGCAAGGTTGTATGTGCTGCGGGATGTGAATGTGTGTGCCTGTGCATGAAGAGCTGTGAACCTGTGTTGTTTTAATTTTTTGAATCAGTACTCTATATCAGTGGTCGTTGTGTATGTAATGGGAATATTCTTTTGGTTTTTTGGAACTTTTTCCTAGTGGAAGCAAGTTCTTGTCTTACGATAAAATAAAATTTAGTTGCATGTCATGTTGTTGTGTTGTGTTGGGACTGCCATGTGGCTTAATATGGCAGATGTAACGATAAAAGCTGTTTAGCAGGTGATGTGATGCAGCAGACAACATTACAGAAATTTGTTACAATTTAGATTGTTTTCTTTTGTATTTCATTAAATTTGTATTATTGCTCTATGACTGCTGTAATATAATGGTAAGATGAGCTTTCATGATAACAAGCAGTCTTTTTTACTAGGCTTGCAGTGAATTTATTAGAGGCACAGTCTTTTTCAGATTTGTGCTACATACTGATTCATTCAGATTTACTTATCATGTTTGGCAATAGAAGACATTCGCATTTTGTTGACACTATTTTGTTATATCTGTTTGAGAGACAGTGGACAGTTTGCGTTATGTTTTTGTCACTGGAACATTACAGGTATAATTTGTCATGTGCACCCTGCTACCTAAAGGAAACTTCCTGTAGTAAACGTTAGAGGAGCTTATTTAAGATTGTTTCTATTATATTTGCCAAGTTAAGCTAATGTTGTACTCTAAATAGTGTTGTCATTGTTACTGTTACATATCATTGTTACTGTTACATATTTTGCAAAATGATTAATTTTTTTGGTTGATGAATAATTTTTGCAGCTGTCTTTGAAGTATTCAGGATAAAACATGGCACTTTTTTTTCAACAAAACAAAGAAAGAAAACATATAAAACTGTTAGGACATTAAGTTATTTTTTGTTTGTTTTCCTCACCATCAAAGTACCAGACTACACTTTGTGAGAAAAAGAAACCTATCCCTGTGAAAGTGAAGCTTATCTTTTTCTAACGTTTTTTTATTAATTTTAAATCAAGTTTTTTATTAATTTTAAATCAAGATTTGGAGACAGAACAAAAAGTACCGCAGGATTACTGAGTGCAGTACAGGTATATGGTAGTATGCAACTTCTGGTGCTGGTTCTGAAACGTTTCCCAAGAAAACTTGAATAGTTGTAGCTAATTCAGTTTTCGTACAGTGCTTACATGTCTGCATATTTGTTCTTTCCTAGAGATGCTGCTGTCTTGGGTAACGTGACAGACTGAGTATTTCAAACTGGGGTACCAACCTAATTTAACAGATAATTTTTAAAAGTTATTTCTAGTAGAGGAGAGTTATGTTTCTTCTTGTTATTTTTATTTATTTTGTGCAAGGATTTGTGCTAGTATGACAGAGATCAGACTTCTGTTTTCTGAAATGGTTCTTATACTTAAAACCAGATTATTTATCTCTGCATGTAAATGCTTCTTTAAAAAACAAGACAGGAAAAATCCCAATATTTGATGAGAAAATGTTTTACAAAACTGTAATCATTAGATAAAATTGGTACATCACACTTTGTGTTCTTATCTTTGAGCTTTTCCTTAATGTGGTTTTTAAGTTCACAGTTCTCTTTAGTTCAGTAATTCCAGCTAGTGTTAGACCCACTGTCTGTCATTAAGATGTTTTGTGCATCTTAAAATTCTGATAAGTGTACTACATGTTTAGGACACATACTATTTATAGTGATTTTTTTCATCCAAAATGGAGAATAGATTGCATTCAGTTGTGTTAAATCAAATTCAGTTATGTGTTGCTATTTTTTTTTTTTTATCCTGTAATCCCTGTGCTGGGAATTGGTTGTGGATCTGGTTAGATAAGGCAATATTTTATGGAAATTGCACCCCACTGAAAGTATTTAGAATCATTTAGTTTTGACTGAAAAGAGAATACTGATAGGTACATGCTGATACCATGTCAACATCAGGTACAGATCATATAAATTACATTTCTAAATGCAGGAAATTATGGTAGACTGAGTGTAAGGACTCCATATAATAAAAATAATAGTAAAAATTGCATCCTTTTCTGGTGTTCAGTTCTCTAGTTGATTTAGTCACTTCTGTCACTTATGAAATGAAAATAACGGGCTAAGATGATAAATAGCCTGGATGAAAATTGTGCTAATCTCTCATGCAACATTATTTGAAATAGGGTATTATTTTCCTAGATCTTTCTGTGTTTCTTCTAAGGAGAGGTCTCATTCTTGAATGCAACCAGCAGTGAAATGTATCAAAGTGTCAGTGCTGATAACAAGAGAGCATGGATTTCTTTCTAATAGACTTACGTGAATTTGGAGTGGATAATGATATGTAGAATTTGAAAGTTTCCGTCATCTGTTGTGATTTTGCAACAAATGCAGCTAAAACATGCAGCATTGCAGCTAAAACATTTGCTGAAGACTAGGTACTAATTAAAAAAATAAAAATTGAGAATTAGTGACAAAAGTAGTGATTGAATGTCTGACACTGTTTTACACCACAAAACCACAGACTCCAAAATTGAGAGGGCTGAAAATTACCCCTTTAGTTTTGGGATGTGTCTCTCTTATATATTCTACACAGACTAATCTGATTGGTGACAAAATGACAAACCTCTTCAATCACATTAGTCAGACCACAGGGAGAAGAAGTCCCTCCTAGGAAAAGGAATGAAAACAAAGTACAGTTTACAAAAACACTTCTCTTGTTTACAGAAAACTCCCTGGGAAAGGAATTTCAGAAAACCAAAACAACTCAGGCACAAAACCAGGGCTACAAGTGTCCTATGTGCAAGAATTAATTCAGAAATATCTGCTTTTTAGAAACAAAAAATCCACAGAAGCAAAACCCCACCCTCTAAGTAGGCCAAAACCCACAACTTCTTCTCAGTTCATTTCTTGGAAAAACTGAACAGGGATGCAAGAGGTGGGGTTATAAGTGAGCAGTGGAGTGAGCAGGATGAACTGATACTTCTAAACAGGAAGTTAAGGGAAGAGTAGAAACTATTTCTTTCTGATGAAATACTTCTAAGGAAAACAGAATTAAGAAACCCCACTTCTCAAGCATTTGTGGAACAAGGGAGCAATATACAGGCTTAAAATTTTGTATTTCAAAATTCCAGTATTTTGGGGCCACTGCACATTGTAAAGAAAGATTCAGAGACTCATCCTGGTGAGAATTCAAGTAGCTAGATATAAGTTTTTCTTTTCATCTGTGCAATTCCTGTATGTAATGCTTCTCCTTCCATGTTTTATATCAAGCCCTTTTGTGTTGATTCAATCTTTTGTGTAAGAGGTATTGTGAATGGTTGACAAGGATTTATGTGAAGAGGTAACATTATTGTGTTAATTTGAAAATTCAAACTTGGTAGTGTAGATGTTGAAATATAAAGAGAACAGATAAACAACTGGATAGAGAAAAGACTGTAGGAAAAGAAGAAAGGAGAAAATTGTACACAATGTGAAAACCACATGTAAATACATTAAAATTTGGTAGGAACAAAAACTACTTTAGAAAAACAAGTATTAAAAGAAAAATATGCTAGTAAGGCAGTAAGAACGTAATAAAAGCAAAATTAAAATAAATACTTACTGAAAAAGGTATTTAAAACAAAAGAAACTGGCAATGTCCTGTAAATACAGTACAAAAACATTGCATAGATTCATTGTTTTGTTAAAATAGAAATTTTCTGTTGAAACTTTCTCTAGTGGTACACACTGATGTTTGACAGAAGCATTTATCTGGTACATGAGAGAGTGAAGTTCAAGTCCCTCCCCTGGTAATGACTATTCCATTTATAATGAAAATTCTATTCTGAAGATATTCTAGTTTTTATAGAAAAGTAAATGTAAATTAGATAAATAAATAATTAAATAAGTAAATGTAGGTTAAAAGAGTAATTTTAATCTGTCTCTTCTATATTCTGCCTAGATGACTTGTCCAGGTTGGTACAGTGAGGCTCTTCTCAGATCAGTTATTGTTTAGCCATGCGTTCAATAACTGAAGTAGTGCCAGGTTAAAGGTGATGGAAGACAGAGGCAAATTCTTCAGTTTAATGATGAGACCATATACTTGGGATGTCAAGAATTAAACATTTACAGTTCTGATTTCATAGTGGTTGTTGAGGGGCTCCCTTGTTCATTGTGTTAGAAAAGGAGAGGCTGGAATTGTACTTAGAGAAGAGATTTATTCTTTGGGGAAATAGAAACTCAGCTTGCCTTGGCTGGACATTGTGAAGAGTCTGGGAGTACTGCTATCTTTGATACCTCTCCTCTAGGGAATAAATAGGATATCAGCTTACTGCACAAGCACATGTTGGATGTTTTCTGAGTCCTTGGAAATGCAGTACATTTGTTACCTAAGATAACTGTGGTACCAGGGATGCTAATAAAATTCAAGCACCGCAACTGTCACTTATTTACTAAAAAATAATGTTTAAAACTGTCAAAGAATAGTTGCTTGATTTCAAATTCAGATACTAAGATATCTTAGATACTTGTATTATTGTTTAAAGGAGAATTGATACTTGACATACAGCTGTAAAATAGGTTCTTCAAAGAACCTGGACAAGTTTTTCAGAAGAAATAGAGCAGCACCTAAAAATCTGACTTTACATGAACAAGCCAAAAGCCAAAGCTTTGCATGAGATGGGTGTTAGCTGGAAATGTTTCTTTAATAACTGGTAAAATATGATTTTCAGCTTCAGTTGTCTGTTGTGTTTATCCAACTCTTCATTTTTTTTTTACAATCTCTGTTCTCTTTGGTCAAAATATTGGATTTATTCACTTATACTAATGTCATTCATTTGTACAAAACTGTCAGGTTGGCAATATTTACTAAGAATTGGTGAGGGTGATTACTTTTGTCAGCATGCAGTAATATGTCATTAGTTCTGTAAGGCAGTTGAATGGAACAACAAAATCGTTTAGTATTACAGCAGTAAATTTTCCCACTATGAATTTTATGTGATGTAGTCTTAATGGTTAGTAACTAGTATGATAACACATACTATTTTGTATTTTCCACTTCATAAAAATTAGTTGGTTTCAATCGTGGATATTTACATATTATTGTCCAGAAATTGTTATGTTTAAATTACAAAAAATCTTACTAAAAAACTTTAAAATTTGACTTTTAGATGTAGAATATCTTGTTAGACAAACATTCCTTTTGGTTTTACTTTTTTTCATAGTTTATACAAGCTTAGCATAGTGTCAATAATATAAGCAAGTGACACTTTCTGGAAAAAAAAGCAGCTGACAATTATAGTTCTGCCACAGAATACTAATATTCATGTGCCTTTTATGTCTTTGATGTGTATTGTTGCAGAAGGATGTTCAAGTACCTAATTTGTTTATTAACGGTCAGTTACAATGCCAGAGCAAATCATTATCTTATTTGGGGTTTTTTAATATATTGCTGAACCTTTGACTTTCACTAAAACCGGCAATAATTTGTTATATTGTTTTATTTCAAATGCTACTTTTCTGACTGTGGTATATGTACTTAGCTTATTAATTTTGTTAGACCACAGAGGTGGTGTTGCTTGTAAAGCCTTTTTTAGCAGACAAAACTTGTGTTTAGAGTTCTTGCTTCTGTGGTGATTATACTAACAAAACTTAGAGGTTTTTGGATGATCTTTTGATATCTTTCTGAAAACATAAACACAAATCACAGTGTATTACTAAATAATGAGTCATGTATAATTGGTTTTAAATCAGCCATGGTCTGGAAAGAAAATTTATAAAGCAATATATTTAATTATTTCAGAATCATTTTATGAGGGTTTAATAATCTCTCAAAGGCTAGTCACCAAGCAGATGGAAGGAAAATTTGCATAGTTGAAAGCAATATTAATTGATCACAAAATAATAGTAATACATGATAAACTGTATAGGAGTTAAAATATTAAGTCAGAAATTCAAGAAAAGGTTAAAAGCTTAGACTAATACTGAGCTGACAGGGTATATAAACCCACACCAGCCCCCATGCCAACAGAGGAAAACAATGAGATGACAGCTCTACTGTTTGGAGAGGGGTTGCTAACGACAGCTTATTCCTTTATGATTTCAACTCTTGACAGAAGACAGGTCTGCTTGTTGCATCATGGCAGATGTATCATTACCTTCTGGCCCTGTCATGACTGAACTGGAAAATAAAAACCCACTTGCAATTCTGAAAGTCTCTTTGGAATTTAGTGCATCCTTTCCCAGATACATTTGCCATTGTTGTATTAATTTTGTGTGTTACATTCTTACAGTTTTCTGTGCTACATAATTCGATAATGTAGAGATATTTAGAGAATGCTTTGTCTTCTTTTATTCTGCTGGTTGTTGTGTTTTAGACTCCAGTAGCACCTTCTGTTATTTTACTCATACTTTGACACTAAGAAAATCACTGTTCAAGATAAAAATATTTTGATAAATGTGGCTTGAAAATATTTTTCCTCCATTCAAACTATTTCCGCCATTTTTAATTGGCTAAGTATTAGGTTTAGGACACACAGTGAACATTTAAAATAGTCACCATTATTTTAAGAAAAAAGTTTAATATGAGTTTAAATGGCCTTTTTCATCATATGCATATTGGGATTCTTCCTTTCCACACCACGACCCTTCCCCCCCCATTCAACTTGTTGGATACCCAACAGTGACTCTGGAGACTTAAAAAAGAGTAAGAAGGGGTGTGGATTTTTGAAAGTATGTCAAAAGCCTTGGGGTTTGGGTATGATCAGAATTTCAATAAAGGTTGAGATGAGTTTAAATGCATAGAAAGGGAACATAAAAATCTTGTTTAATTTCTGTCATGTTGTTCTTTTTTTAGTCACTCTGATGTCTTTTTCAAATCTGCTTTTCTCTCAAGCTTTGTGGTACTATATTCAAGATCTGGGCTTTTTCCTCTTTGTATTTCGTTTTAACTGCAGATCCCTTTTCTGTGGTGCTTCTGCCTTTAATATCAGCTGAAGCGGTCTGAATTGCTGAATCAAAGCCGTTTTGGGAGAGAGACAGTGTTTAAGATTGTGCAGGGTGAGATTCTCTGGGTAGAAGGCAACACTTCCTGCAGTTATAATCAATGCACTTGACACTTTCAAAGGCAGGAGAAGCCATGACTTGCTCAGGGGTTAAACTTTTTAAATAACTTCCCTTGGGAAAAATGCCATCAATAAAATGGAATAATTAGTTGAAGATTGTTGAGTAGCCTAGGTTTGAAAAGAAAAGATAAGAGATAGGTCAGGTTTGCACTTCTACTGTATTTTCCCTCCCATTTGTTTTTCAAACGATGAGCTTTTGTTTAAATGTGTGCAGTATTACAAAATCAATCTGCTTCAAAAGTAATGTAATCTATTTAAGACAGTGCATTAATTTTGTAGTCTTATTGTCTGTGTAGTCTAATAATTGTAACAATAGAGATTAAATTCTATATAAAATACAACTTCAGATTTGCTAGCTTTCTCATTTGCTGCACACACATTTATTCTGCAAGTAGTCATTTTAGCTAACAAAACATTTGCAACTTTGAACCTTAATAAAGAGGCTTAAATTGTAATATACATTCAGTAGTGTTAAAATTTAGTTCTAAATAACATTATGTGGACATTCTGTATATATGATCATTAATTTCTATAGAGATGAAGAGGTTTATGCTGAAATTCATCTCTTTTTTGCAATTATTGTGTTTGATAATTTCAGATTTTATGAGAAAATTATTGCAGTTTTAAAGATATTTTTAATATAATAATTTTTATTAAAACAGCTATTTTGAAAGGCAAAGCCTGATTAAAAATGATGCTTTCATATATATGTAGTATATATCTACTGTACAAAATATCAATAAATAATGCATGAATGGCTTTGGAATAAAAGGTTCTTCCCATTCATTAATTTTTCACTTATTTGAACTTTTTATTTTTCTTAAGGGAAATAAAATCACAGACAGTATTCTGCAACAGTAACTAAAAAAGACTTTAGCAAGCCCATAACTAATGTTTTTCAAAAGTACAACATTGTATTTTCTAATAAGTTACATTGGAATGAGATCAGTATCACCAATAGGTTATTTAGTAGACATTATTCTGCATGCAGATTTGTTACAAAATGTTAGCAAGAAAGTATAGACTGGTCTCAAGTCCAGCAAGGTGTGAATATTTCTGTGTGGTTTTTGGGATATGCCTGTGGAACTGTGACTTTTTAATTGCTCTGAAATTGCAGTGGGGCTTTTTCTGTTTCTTTACAGATTTTCAATTTATTGTTTATTTTAAATTCATGATATGTGTGTCATTTGAAAAGTCGATGGTTAAATACATACTAGTATGGTTGTACTTTGAAAAACAGCATTTATTTGTAGTGTAATTGTGTAGTTGTAATCCAGTGTTGTTTTGATTTAGAGGATTTGGATCTGCGGAAGTGTCATAGCTTTGTGGTTATTTATCTCTGAGTACAGTACATACAAGTAACATCTAGTTTTAGCAGATTTGCTGAAGCAGATGTATCTCTCATTTCAACGTGGGATCATCCGCTAAAGGTGTGATAAGGGGCACCAGCGCCTTTACAGGGTGGTATGATTTAGGATGGAAATTTGCTAGGCTTTACTTTTATGTGTAATGAACTATGCAAGTCTGCTTATCTGATCATGGAATAGAGATTTTCAAATACCTTTCATATGGCTTTTTGGCAACATTTTCTGTTCAGGTGATCTTGTCAGTGATAGCGTGAGTATTGGTTTTTGACAGTGTAAGCATGATAAACCAAAAAATAGAATCATTAAGATTGAAGAAGACTTCTAAAATTATTGAGTCAAATAATTTTTTTATCCACCACTGCCAAGTCTACTATATTCCTACATGCCACATCTACACATTTTGTAAATGCCTTAAAGGGTGGTGACACCACCACTGTCCTCTGCAGCCTTTGCCAGGGGTTGACAACCCTTTCTGTGAAGAAATTTTTTGCCATATCCAATCTAAACTGTTCCTCGTATAACTTGAGGCCATATCCTCTCATCTGATCACGTGTTATGTGGGAGAAGAGACTGACACCCACCTGGCTACACCTGCCTTTCAGGGAGTTGTAGGGATCTCCCCCGAGTCTCCTTTTCTCCAGGCTAAACACCCCCAGCTCCCTCAGCTGCTCCTCACAGGACTTGTGCTCCAGACCCTACACCCGCTCTTTTGCCCTTGTCTGGGCATGCTCCAGCACAGCAACTTTTTTTAAGCATAATTTTAAATTGAATGATCTTTACTTATTAAGATTATTCTCTTATAATGTGGGGTGACCTATTAATTGTTTGTTGGTCGACATATTAATCTTAAGTGATTAGCTGCATTTTACTTTTTGAAAAAAAAATCAGCCACCATTTTTGTTCTTGTTCAGGAGAACATTAGTTCAGGAATCAAAAATACAATTGCAATTTTAAAATATTTTTAAAGACATTAACTCCCTATAATTTAAAAATATTTAATACCTATTTTAAAGTACTAAAATTATATTTTGGCTTATTGTATGTATACATGGCTAAACTATCAAGTAGATAATCTTAATTCATTATAAAGTGTAAATTCTATACTTTATATATATATATATATCATAGAAAGAAAGAGTATTATACGTGTGTCAGTGTAAGTATTGTGTATATAGATGTTTAATATTACACTAAATTGCCAGTACTCTGTTGAGTTTCCAAATGAATCAGTACTTAAACAATTCAATGGTGAGATAAGCACTTCCTTATTCATATAATGAAATGCATATTTAAATGAAATTACCCCTTATTTACTGTGCATTGAGCTGGAAAATGCTAACTTTAATGCATAGGTTATATGTTTTCTGCTTAACTACTTTAGTGCTGTTCTAATAATGCACATTGCTGTTCAGGTAACAAGAAAATAGGTATGACAAAGACTTTGTTACGCAAATTAGCACAGGATTGTAACCTTTTGAAAATACAAAGATCTTTGGAATAGTATATGTCCCTTTTGATCAAAAACTTTTAAAAGTTTAATAATTCTATTAAAACAAACTAAAACTGTGGGTAACTGTCTTCTTTTTCCTGAAATGAACAAATTATAACATCAAAAAACCTGGGAGTGAGGTATGTAGTAGGTCATTTACTGCTGCAGGCATTTTCTCTCCCTTCAGGATGTGCTTGTTTAGTTTCTCTCACTTTGTGCCTGTGGCACTCTGTGGTGAAATTCAGACATGTTCTTCCCCTTCAAGGAATCTCTAGGGTGGTAGATAACTTATACAAAATTAATAAATAGTGTTGCTTTTTTTATTTTACCCATCCCAGGCAATTCGTTTCCCTCTTGAGAAGAGTTGAGTTGCACAAGACATGTTTATTAAAAAAATGTGTGGTTTTGTATAAACAGAGAAATTAGACATAATAGGATGAAATGTGTCATTAAGCAAATGGAATTGCTCATTTTTCAGTGATAACTTTCGGGAAAAAATGGAATGGTGCAAATTCCTTATATGTTGATTAACCTTTTTAAACCTAGAATTTTTAAACATATTAAGGTATAGGAGATTTTTATAGTGGTGGTGGTTTTCTTGGTGTTGTGGATTTTCTTGGTGTTGTTGTTGTTGTTGTTGGTTTGGTGGTTTTGTGGTTTTTTATTTTTTTTTCTGGGCTTGTAAATTTAGTTTTCTTTCATCTCAGCAACATTCAAGGAGTAAACCTGTTTTGAGGCTATTCAGCTGGATGATCGTTTTTGGGGAAGACCAGCTGTACCATCTTGCGTATTCACAACCATTTGTTCTAGCATATTGCAGTGCTAATCCTCTTAGGAGAAGGAGAGATTGGCACAGATAGCTTAACCTGTTATATTGTGTGCTACATTGCAGCCTCCATCTCACGCCAAAGGCAGTGAGACTTCAGATTGCTTTAGAGGGTAGATCAGATAATGAAGCTTGGGTGTAAATGTATGCTGGTATGTGGAGGGAAAACAGCTTGATTTTTTTTGCGTTTTTTTCTTTTCAGTAATTGATTTTAATTGTCCTTTTAGCTTTAAAAGACAGAGTTGCACTTAACAGTGTAATGGTCTTATACTGTTGCTTGCGTCTAAATATTTAAAAGAATCCTAAAAAAATGTTACTGCACTTAATATTATAATTTATTGTAAAGTTTTCCTCCTAGGTGTTACCACTGCCTTTTTAAGCTTTCCTTAAGAGTGGATATACTTAGCTAGTAAGTAAATAAATTTTTTTTTAATCATTTGAAAAATATGGGCAGAAAATATTCATGGTGCTTCAGTGCACAGATGATTTTCTTCTGACCCTTGGTAGCTGAGACTGTGTTTTGAATCCCAACTCCTCCTCCAGTGTTGAGAGTAATGTGATTGAGTCTTCTGGAATGAGTTCCGGAATGCTGATAACAGGAGGTTTTTCCGTGAAGTGCAGAAGCTACTCATGTGGAATATGCACCTTCCACATCATGCATGGTTGAGATCAGATACACGATGTTCAAGAATTGACAGCCCTGGTTTATGAACAGTGATATTTATACTGAAATTAGGACTATCTGAGTGCTAATAGTCAACTGATGCCAGCTGATGGTAAAAATAAGCGCTTCCAAGATTCCATGTTAATGCTACAGTGTTGTTGTAGTCAAATATTGAAAACGGTTATTACTACAGTTGATTAAAATAGTATTTATTAATTAATACCGCACATTGAATCAAACAATTGCTGTCTTTAATTATGTGTTAGAAGAATGTAATCAGTTTGATCTTTTTTGTTAATGTTGGCATTTTTCATATTATTCATTGTATTTATATTCCACATGTTAGTCCAGTGTTTCTTTTTGCTTAATTTTGAAATCTTTTTTAAAATTATACCACACAGATATTTTTGATTCAGATTAACCCCCCATCCCATACTGTATGTCCACCTTCTCTACGTATGTTGTCTTATGAGATTTTTAGTACATTTAATTTATTTTTCTAAAAGTGGTTTCATGCAGGTATGAAACATTTCCAGATAGGAGAGTAGTGGAAGTTTTAAATGAAAAGTATGACTGAGATGTTAAAATATCTTCCATCTGAGATAAATAAGAAATGCTTTAATGTTTTCTAGCCTTATTTACAGAAATTTTTTTTGTAGGAGGCTGCTTAGTATTTCACAAGGACTCCAATAGTAAAATCATCTATAAGCACCAAAGACAATCAAAATAAGTATTTGCTACTTTGACTTCTTACCAATTCCATGTTATTAGTATTTTGAAGATGTTACTCATTTCTCTCTCAAGTCGTTGTGTTTCTCTTCGAGAGATTATTTTAAAATGTAACCAACACTTTTTTTTACTTTACTTCCTAATGGTGGTGGTTTTAAGGTGTGGTCATTTTACATTTGTAGATAGGCAAGTACTTCTGTAGCAATTTTTTCCTCGAATTTACATTTTTTCAATTTAAAAGCATAGGTTTTTCAAGTGCCTCTGCATGTGTATATGTATGCATGTGTATACATGTGTATGTAAAGAAAGGTACAGTGTATCCTAATTGTCTAGTTAGTTGAAGCTTTCCAGTTTTATAAATGATAACATTAAATGTGTAACACTTGGGGAAAATTGTAGTTAATTTTTTATGTCATTTGGGTTTGGAAGCTGCGTGACTTTTGTGTGTCTGGAAATGCTGATTGTATATTACAGCACTGGGAAAACTATTTCATGTTTTCTTTGAGCCCAGTAATTTTGATACATTATAAAGGAGTTGTATTGACTATTTCTCAAAGCTCACAATGTTTTAAATGTCATGCAGGTTAACTTGCTTTGTGATTTAATTTGATATAGCTATATATTTCGTTTTATTCTCTGGACATCCCTATTGAGGAACTTTTCTGTAGCAAACTCATAGAACTTGTAGAAATAGATAATAATTCTGTAAAACCTAAAGATTCTTAGGAATGACAGTTGACATTCTTATAAAAACTTTATAGCTTTTTAATCTGGACAAATATTTTTGCTGTACCATATCCTCAGTCAAATGAATCTGTCTATTTCTCCTATATAACAGAATACTGGATCAGTGTCAAAATTATGATATATTTACTGTGGTAACATCCAGGATCTATATTTGTTGGGATACTACTCATAAGTCTGGGGTTTTTAATGCAGTATGACCACAGAGAAAAAAAAGAAAATTTAAAGAGAAGGCAGCAGTTACCAATTTTACAAGTGTCTCTTGGCAGTCACAAGATATTTATGCTAATAGTGACATTGAAATGTACTCCCTTTAGTTTTTTTGTTATGAAGGTGATATTTTGGCACAGCTGTATATGCTGATTTTAGCAGTAAACCTATTTTTAATCCTGTTTTAATCAAACTATTTGCTTGCAAAAAATTTGCAGACTATCAGCCCTGGGGAGTGGATCCCTGCAAACTGGTGCATGCACAGGGGTGGTGGGGGCTCTGTCTGGAGAAATGAAACTAGTAATGCATATTACTCTTTTTGGTAGTATTAAAATCCAGTTCAGCAGCAGATTAAAAGGGAAGTTTTTCTTGCTGTTTTGAATTTTTGAACTGGGAAGACAAGGGTTCAAGCCTTCTAGGAAAGAGTAAAAGAAGACTCCACTAGATTGGCTGCAAAAAAAAAAAAAAAATAGATGTAGAGAAGAGGTTTATATGCAGATTTTATTTTATTTTATCAGTTTTGGAATGGACTTTTTGCTTCTTTGTTTTTTCTTCTCTATCATATCTTGCAATAATTGTGATCCAAGATTTAGGAATGGTGGGCCTCTAGGTATCATAAGTGGAAACTGATTAGGGTTCTGTGACAGACTTCATATTAGTCCTCATGTGCATTTTGTACATGCTGTGGGGTTGTTTAAAAATAACTCTGTCTTATATATGTCAAGTGTATTTTGTTTGAAAATTAGATTTAAAAGTAATTAATGCTAAATGTAATAGTGGAATGAATGTTCAGGTAGCAAAAGAAAGCACTAAGAATTATAAAGAACAACATGTAATCAGACTGTTTTGGGGTGTTCTGACTTTTGTGTGTAGTACTTTACCAAAGTTTTTGTGTATGGTGGTTTTCCTGACTAGTTTTGTATATACAGTAAAAAAGCTACAAGTGTACTTTGAATGATACAGCCTACTTTTCTGTAGGGCAGGGAAAGTTGTAGAGTAATTAGTACAGTGTTTATCCACAATCTGACCTGATTATTAAATAGTATTAATATTATTTATTTTAAGTAAAATGATTTGTCTCAAGGATGCTTCTGCCTGCGGTACTACTGATTGTTCTTGTGAAATGGATTATGAGATAGCAGTAGCTTTTCAAATAATTGTCATTGTAGGCCTTTTCACAGCCATTTTTTGAACTGCATATAAATCTTTATTGCTTGCAGTAGAACATGCTATTTGTCTGGGACGTATCTCGGTGCTGCTTCTGTTTAAAAATTTTGTATGTTTCTTTATAGATATTTTTATATGTCTATAAAGTGAGCATTTTGGATTGAGAATGAAGTTAGACTGCTCTTGCCAGAAAATAGCTACCGAGTTTGTGGAGGTGTAGTGTCTCTTACTTTTGTTTCTGGATATTCTAATAGTGGTTTAGTAGTAAGTTCCCCCAAGTTTCTGCATTCCTTTTCCTCTAGCCAGTTTCCTGACCTTTGTTTTGTGTTGAGATATTTACATCCAAATGTACCAGCTTCACTAGTACTCTTCTTTCCTCTCCTTGTGAGTTTGTATTGAATAGCTTCATTCTACCATATATTCCTTGGTGCACAGGGGCACACTGGTCACGCAGCAGTGTGATCTCCATGTTTCTCATTTGCGTGTCCAGACATGAATGTAAGAAATGGAAACCATCACCTGTATAACAAGCACTTACTCCCTTAAGTCTTTGTACGTTTCAGTTGGTAAAGTTAAGGATGCCTCTGCTGAGAATCCATATATTTTCAGAAGTTTGTAAGTTGGCCAAATTTCAGTAGTAAATGGGATTGGGAGGTCGTTCCAACCAGAATTTAAGTTCCTGATTAAAAAACACAGGCGCCATAAAGTGTTTTATAGCAAAGTTCACTAGATTTTTGTCAACAGGCAAACTGAACTGTTCTGTTCTGACTTTCTCTTGAATATAGATTAATGATTTACTGTGAAATTTTCAACAGAGTTCAGCTTGAGGCAAAACCAACTGTAAAATCTATCTTAAGTTTGGTAAAGTTCTGAGTAAGTCAGAAGAAAGTAACTGGCATTTTGTAAGCCTTAAGGATAGGAAGATTAATTGATTTCCAGCCATCATTTGCTGCAGTCAAGGGTTTCTTGTACACCAGATTTGGAGCATCAAGAAATTCTATTTTTAACCATAAAAGTTATGAGTGAGGTTCTCACTGTTGTTTTTTGATCAGAAGCTTATGTCAATTTTTGAGTAACACAGATGAGTTATTTTTGTTTTCTGTTGCCCAGGTTCTGGACTTAAAAAATCTGATCTGGAATTTTTTGTATATTGTCTTTCTTCTTCTTTTATTTTTCCAAGGTATGCATGGATCTTGATATTCTGTACACTGAGAATTGCTAAAACACCCACAGGTCTGAGGATAGTAACTAAGTATTAAAATGTAACATCAAAAGATGATCACTGAAGTAGCTGGATTATTGAGTGTGAGAGTCACTTGTTCCTCTGCTGTGCAGTACCTTGTGTGCTATGGCTTACCATTTGGAACATAACACTTTGCAGAGCCTTCACAAATTGATTGTTGTCCAGTTCTTGGATAATTTTGGATCACATGAGACAAGGTGTTCAGAATCAGTTTGGACTTGCAACTCCTAGACACCTCTAGAATTTTGTCCTGAAATAGTTCAGTGCTGACCTATTAAATCACAATTCCCAAAAGAGGATGTTTCTTGTTTGAGGGACAATTAAAGCTATTGCACTAAATGATTATGGTGTGCTAATGGCAGGGCAGTATATGCCACTGGACCTCTCAAGTATAATGGGATTTACAAACTATCAGCTATCATATACTGAATGCTATAGGGATACTTGCAGAGACGTTGTAATAAAGATCAGTAGGAAAGCAGACAGCTTTATGTAATACCTCTAGCTATCGTGGGATACAAAGAGACATAAAGAATCATGTTGTCAATGAAGTTGGTTCTCCAGAGGTAAAAGTCAGGTTGCTCAAATATAGGGCAAGTTCAAAAAGTTTGAAACCAAAGAGTGTATTTTTTCACACATTAGAAAGTGTATGGCTAGGCATGGCTGCTATCTCTTGTATGTGAGGAAAATACAGGATCCTATTTTGTTTGTGATAGCAGTATAAAAGAAGAAGAGGAGATGATAGAACAGCAAGCCTAGGAAAAAGTCACTGGAGGAGGCCAAGAAATCCTTGCTTTTCAAGGAATTTAATGCAGCCTGTCCAGATGCAGAGTTAAAAGCAGTGCTCTTCTTATCTGTGCAGACAGAATACTAAGAATGATCCTTGATTGACTAGTCAGCACTGAGAACTGTGCAGTCATCTTAGATGACTTTGAGTGTTGCTGGCCAGTTGCTGGCATTGTTTGCTGGAAGGAACAGTAAAAAAGAGCTCTGGATGGAGAAGAAGGGAGTTAAGAGGGGCTGGGTCCTGTTGCCCGAGTGACATGAACAGACCCTTCAGACACCCACAGATCCAGCTAGGAGTTGTGCTTAGAAGCCTTTGCAGTACTTGGTGCTATATTTTATGGATGACATCCAAGCTGTAGATGTTGAAACAACTTTTTGAACTAGCAGAGGTCATAATCTCTGAAGACAGAGTCTATTATTGTTACAGATACTGTAACAATGTTATATATTGTGCAGTAATGGGTGCAGGAAAATTAATCCTCTTAGACCAGCGATTCAAAAAATTTCTGACAAGCCTAAAAATGGCACTCCTTTCTTCTGGCATCATGGCCAATATCTTAATGTTGACATTATTTTCACTATACCAGTATATTTAAAGAAAAGCTGTGGGTGTTGGTGGGAGACAACTTTTTTATTATTGTTTTGTTAATTTTTAAATTATTTTTGTGGGTTTTTTGCATTTTACTATCAGGAATCCGTAGTTCACCCCTCAGTGTTATAGAGTCTTCTCTATCTCTTAGAAAAGAACACTGAATACTAATGATATTTGAAAAAATGCTGGTTTATTTTTTTTTCTTCTACTCTTGTTAAAGCAAAAGCTGAAATTTCTAGAATGCATTATGAAAAATGATATGGAAAAATAAAATTTTCCAGTGAACTTTTGGGGAAGGTTTTATGTCCTGGGATGCTAATCTTACAACCAGACAAAATTGATTAAAAGTAATATAATACTTTTTTGAGTTTAGATAAAGCTGTGAAATACCCTTCCATCCCTGAAGAACAACACCACCTTTTTATCAAGGTAACCCTAAACGTTCAGGGGGGACTGAAATGGATTGGCATTGAAAGTGGAACAGTCCATTTGCAGGTGGCTATCTGCCATTTCTGTGAAATAGAAAATGCTCTCAAATGGTTTGAAGATTTGTATTGCCCAATTTTGTGGAAGAGTGTACAGTAGAGGAAACAGCAGTAGTATTCATATAAAAGTTACCAAAGACCAGGAATGAAGTTCTGTTTTTCTTTTACACTTTCATATGTGCAGTTTCTGGATAAAGGTTTGTTTTAGTTTGTAGCCATTCATTTTTCATGCTTTGATTGCATCCTTTATAAATGATCTCTTAAATGTTTTTTTTTTCTGTTGCCCAATGCTTAGCTAAAGAAGATTTACTTTTTTCAGAGGCATAATATCTTATTCTTGAAAAATCTGCTTTTACAGGGAGGTGAATAGACTATGGTGGTGTTATATATTTAAGCATACTGAAGATCAACTGTAAAAAGTGAACAGTGCAATATAAGAGTCTAGTCCTGCTTTATTTCATACCCAGCTACAGACTATTCACTTTATGAAATAGTACGGTATGCATTTATAGTGCTTACTTTTGCCTTGCAGTTCAACCTGAACCATTTTAAGTTGCTCCCTGAATATTTCTAGTAATTATTTGTGAATGATAGATACTAATAATAAC